>NC_091938.1:5791250-6157500 GCF_041260155.1 Ptychodera flava
TATGTGAAATATATAAAAAAAACATGGCTGAGAAACATTCATAATGATACAAGGAAGTGTGGAATGCAGAGGAATAAGCTCCGAACTTACAGACTTTTTAAGACAAAATTTGAATTTGAAAGTTACTTGCTAGATATAAGATCTTTTACCTATAGGAGGTGGCTGACAAAACTAATCTAGAATTTCGGATCACAACCTACAAATAGAACTGGGTAGAAGGTCAATTCCAAAAGTTCCTGCAAATGAAAGATTCGATCTGCAAGTTTTGTAAGTCTTTAGTTGAGGATGAATTTCACTTTGTTATAGGCCTATAGAATGTCCAAATACAGAACGTATCGAGATGGTCTATTTTCATCCACAAGTTTGTATAGTCCAGGCTTTCTTGATTTGAATGACAGAGAAAAGTTCATGTATATCTTTACTCACAAAGATAAACAACCTCTTGCCAAATTTATTTCTTGTACTTTAGTTCCTCCCCCAGCAGCAGCTTCATCCATCATTCATGTTTGAGTTTTGTAATTTTTGCCTTACCGCACTCCTTGAGTGTGTTGTTGAGCAATAAAGTAAGTATGATTCGCGTAGCTACACCGAGCTTCCCAGCAGAATCATGCAGACGTATTTACACATTATTCATGTTTTTCCATAGAAGTAGAAGCGAGACTGTCTGTTTTTCTGGTTGCTGTACATATTTGCTCCCACATCCCACAGTCCTCAGGGACTGTGTCGCTCCGTATAGTGTTGGACTTGTCAGATGGGATAATGTAAATGGCTAATAATGAACTCCAACCGTCTGCGAGATGTACTCGACGAACACCGATCAAGCACCAGCAGGCAGGCAACGACGAATGTTTCAAATGCCGCGAGTAAAGAAGACGAGATCTCGCGCTTTTGGAGGTCCTGGACCAAGTCTCGCGATAAAGGATTAGTTGGATTATCTACAGAGTGAGGGATTACACAAAAATTAGTAAACTTCACTTAAACTATATGCTTACTCATATTCGAGACTTCTTTTTCACACAAAGCCTAACAGCCTACTCGTACTAGTACTTCGAGTTGACTTCGCGAGATCTCGTTGTGAGCAGGAAGTAGACAATCTTTCCGATAACAGACGACAGCAAAACACATTGTTATAAGAATGACACATTTCACTTTAATCTGTAAAATATTCTAAAGCAACTGCATTTTCAAATACCGGCGAAAACACACTGGTTCCATAACGACACTTTAAATTAGTAAAATATTGAAGCATATTTTCCATATCGTGTTGAAAGATTTTGCAAATTATTACACACATGACGATACAATATTGTGATTAAAAACTAATGAACCATGGGACTTTGTGGCAACATAACTGTTTATACATATCGGCTGTACTCAAAATTTTGGTCACCATGGTGATGTGATTTCAAGCTAGACACACGACATCCACTGAGGTCACCAAAGTTATATTACACAAAACGCAATCACCGGGATTAGTTCACAGGACGGCAACTCATATAAAAACGATCTATCTCCGACAAATTTAAACTGTGGTTTACCCTGACTACTGGAAGGATTATTGCTTATGGGGCGCCAAAATGCTTGTGAGCTTTACAGCCACTAACTCAGAATTCTAATAAGACTTTACGGTCTGAGAAAAATTTACCGTTGATAAAATCTTAACGTTGTTTTCAGTGGGCAAACAGGGACTTACAACATTACTTCAAAGTTGGCCTAGTTTACTACAAGACCGTAGCTCGACCAAGCCTTCTGTTTGGAAGTGGCTTTTGAATAGGGCCGTTCACAGTTTACGTCACTGTTCTGTCATTAATATGCAAAAATAAATATTTGTCTGCATTTTTAGATTATGCTTTTGAAAATTATGCATGCAAGAACGATGAAAATACATCTTAGTACGGGCGACTGCTTGTGTAGCAATGAATACTAAGAAATATATCTATGACTCAGAGACAAGCTGCAAAAACAGCAATGCATGCAACATTGGTAAAATTTGTCCATATTTCAGGCTGCAGTGTCCGATGTCGCACTATATTTAGCAACAAACCTGTAACCGTGAACAAGGCTATAGGAGAGACTGTTTCTGTTATGTTTGTGATAAATTAGGAAAGACGTTTACAAATTTAAGTGTTTGTTATAAAAAATGTGCATAATTTAACACATCAAAACTAGCATTGAACGGAACAGTGATGTAGAAAAGAGTGACTGAGTGTGGGGGGTAAAGTTCCGGGACAGAGTGGGGGGGGGGGGGGGGGGAGAAGGATATTGGCGAGAAAGGGGCAGAGGAAAACCTTGAGGTTCGGTTTGCGAATAGCAGAAATGAGGACTGTGTAGGCATGCATCGGACAGTATTGCCAACGATGGAATATCAATGGTAAGTTTATAGTGAGAGAGGTGAAGATAACATTTCGGAGTCAGTAAATCTTCGTCTTTCATTCGCATCGCGATAAGTGGTCTGTACTATCAGCATTTTTCGTCTCCCGCCCTGCTCCATTTTAATCAAGACAAGGACAGTGCATTTGACTGGATCATAATTGAAAAACTTGGTATGTATATTGAAGATACTATGATTTAACATTATTGAAAGTCATTAAGCATTTTTATTTATCAAGCTCTTAATTTGCGTATTTTAATGAACTTTTGAAATTAGAGATATTTATTTGAATTGGCTCGACCGAAATTGATGAAACTTGCTACGTACTTTAAAGATACTATGATATAACATTTTTGAAAGTCATTAAGCATTTTTATTTCAGCCAAATACTATTTGTATATTTAATAAACTTTCCTAATTAGATATATATGTCTGAATTGACTTTGAAAGTTGATGAAACTTGCTATGTACATTGAATATACTATGATATAACATTATTGAAAATCATTAAGCAGTTTCACTTGAGCCAGTGCCTTATTTTTATATATATAATAAACTTCACTAATTAGGGATATATATCTGAATTGACTCGACTGAAGTTGATGAATCTTGTTACATGTATTGAAGATACTATAAAACTACATAATTGAAAGTCAGTAAACTGTTTTACTTCAGCCGATTCCTAATTTGCATATTTAATGAACTTTCCTAATTACGGATATTTATCTGTATTGACTAGACCAAATTTGACGAAACTTGCCATGTACGTTAAAGACACTATGATACCACATTGAAAGTCATTAAGCATTTTTACTTTAGCCAATTCCTTATTTGCAAATTTAATGAACTTTCCTAATTAAGGATATTTATCTGTCTTGAATAGACCAAAGTTGACGAATTGCTTTTTACATTAAAGATACTATGATACGGCATTATTGAAAGTCATTTAACATTTTCACTTCAGCCAATTCCTAATTTGTATATTTAATGATAACATTTCTGTCAATTCCTAATTTGCATATTTTAATGAACTTTCCTGATTGGGGATATATACTTGGCTTTAGAATTAATCTGTGGTGAATATTATTCATTATGTTGATCATAACACTTTCAATGAAGTTGCAAACATGTGGCAAAGGTTCAAATTTACACATAACTGCTAAACACATGAGCATTTCCAGCTCATATCTGATTCCATCCAAGGGTGTCCTGACGGATTCTTTTTAGTTCTCTGTTGTTGGTTAGGACTACCTTTGTAAAAAACTTCAAAACATCAATTCATCAAAGGCTACTGGTTTAGATGGTATCTCAGCTCAGTTCGTTAAAGATGTGGCTGATGTAATTGCCTGTCCACTCTCACATATTATTAATCTGTCAGTCATATTTGAGAAATTTCCCAACGATTGGAAGAAAGCAAGAGTAGTCCCATTACACGAGAAGAACTGTAAAAAAAGATGTCAGCAATTATCGAACAGTGTAACATTTTAATTTGACAGCCAACTGCCATGCGTATAATACTAGATCAGGCTCATATTCTGTTCGTTCACCAGCCTTTGGTTCTCATGGTCACTATTCGTTTCAGATTACAGGAGCTAAGTTATAGAATAACATTCCTTTGAGTATTCACAACTCTAGCCATTGTTCTCAAGTTTTTAAAAAGAGGGTCAAATACTATTTGTACTCAAAATTTGAGGGCTATGGCAGTTATGCCCTGCTCCGTAGAAAGTTTGTTTGCTTGTGTGGTACATGGTACCATTTTTAGTTATTTATTTAATGATCGGAGTGACACTGTCTTCATGTGATTTTTCGTTTTCTTTCGAGGACCAAAATGGAAATAATTTTTTAACATTTTGTGCAATCCTCAGCAAGTAATTTTCAGTTGTGTTTCTTTCTTGGTGTAATTTTATCCAGTTTTTTTGTATTTACCTTATTTAATATTCTGTATTTTAATGTTTTTCTGAATATTTCCCGAAGAAATCAAATCAAATCAAATCAGATCAGATTCTCAAAAGCAAAAGGTAGTGAAAAGAATGTGTGCAAGACACTTGATCTTGTCAGTGTACACCATACTTAGTCTGCAAGTCAGAATTTACATGACCACCTAGATTATCAGGCAGGTGGTGTGCCTAGTTTTAAATCCAAATTTTCACTTTGGCATAGGGTTACAGAATTTCAGTGAAACATGTGATGACAAAAGAGTCTTATTTACCCAAAAGTTATAAAAGTTTTCTATAAAAATGATAATAACTTTATTTGTATACTATAAAATGATGATAACTTTATTTGTGTACGTGAACTGTCTTCTTAAAACAATAAAAACAATTTTAAGACGGAACTCTGTTGATGGTAGGTTTTGACTTGTCTAAGAGCTTTTGCATCCTCACCATGATGGAACTTATGTTCATGAATTTCAAAGTAGACCTACTGACTACATGATATATTTTATCAATGTCTTGCTGTCTTTCACTGAGAAGGAAAAATACATCAAAGCGATCCATCGATCTGTTTTAGCTCATCCTTAGGCAGCCAAGGAATCCCAGGCTAGGGTGAGTAAACTCAGTGGAACGTATTGGTGACCTTTTACAACACCGTCTAAAGTTGAATGGATAGCATTTGCTGCCACTGTTCTCAGAAGAAGATTATTAGATAAGAATCTGTGGAAGAAAGATAACAATTAAGTGGACAACAATGAATCAGGCACACGGTTAACCCTCACCATGATGGAAATTCATGTAATGAGATCTGCCTCGCTTTATGGTGTATGACAACACTTGTTCTGAATCATTGTCCTCACCCACAATGCATTGCAATACTCTACTAATTTACCACTTGAAGATCCCACATTTGTGGTGTAACTTTTTATTTGATGCAATCACTTTTATTGCAGAGGAAGACCCCAGACAATGTAGTTGATCTTTTTAGTCTCCATGAAGGAAACAGGGTGTTAAAATTTCTTTTTTGAACAGCATGGCAACAATTAATCTTTCAAAGAGTGCTGGAGCATCAATTTATCTATTCTTGACAGCTATTAGCAATGCATTTATTTTCAGACTGTTTCCATTGGTGCCACCTCATCTTCCATGACACCAGATTTGTGTTTGAATTGTTCTTGTTCTTGGATAGTTTTGTACAAATAATGGAGATTCAACAAAAAAGTTTAAATAAATAGCTTGCATCATTTTTAATGAAAATTCGCAGCAAAAGCTCTTAGACAAGTCAAAACCTACAATGCAGTGTCCTGTGCACTCACGGTTGAAAAATTTTGTAATGTGTTGACTTCATAGCTGCATTCAATGAAATCCAGAGTTCATGAATCCACAATTTGTACACTGTTAGTTGCTGTAGAAATGGATATGTATCCATGCCTCAACTGTCAAAGAATTCAAAATTTCTATCCTGAATGAGATAATTTAACAGTCTATATACTGCTATGAAGAGGTAAGGAAGTTGCAAAACAATGTAATTAACAATTGAAGGTCAGTAAAACAAATATTGTTTGTTCTGCTGAAGGCACAAACTTCAAATCAAATATCTCAGGGAAGCAGCAGCAAATTATCTTTACACATTCAGGTTTTACAGTAAATTATTTTTCTTTTCTTTGATGGCTAACAGAGCTTTCCTAGTCCTCCGGTTGAGTGCTATGTTTAAATACAATGCATTGCCTATAGTGAGTCGGATAACCCCAGATTTTTGTCAGAATTGTGCACTTGGGGTTAAATTTTGCTCCTTGGATTAAAATTATGCACTTTTGGTCAAAAGAATGAACTTTGGTACATTTACTAGTTTGACTAATTCTGAACATTTTTTTTTTGTTTTTGAAAAAGATAAATTCATTTCAACAATGTTGCAAATAAAACAAATCTACATAACTGTGAAAGTGTCAAAATTACAATGCAACTTTTCTGAAAAAAAAAACCAAAATCAGTCATTAAAATAAAAGATCATCATATAAATGCATTCAGGATGCATGCTTCTCCTTCAAGTCTTACAAGACTTGAAAACTTTGTGATAAAAATCCTCAGCTTTGTTCATCATCTTATAAGTGAAATATAATGTTTTCATCCACGAGGAAAGATAACATTTTAATTGCATAACATAAGATTGAAGGGAAACTTTAATCCCATCAAAATTGACCGAATTTCGAATATTCCAGATTGTGTATTTTACAAAGGAAGTAATACAGTATATAATATCAGAATTCTAAACATTTTTTGGTAGGATCCAAACCAGAAGCGCCCTCTAGTGGCCAAGAACGTGCATATTATGTCAGCTTTCATTAACATGCAAAATTATCACTATTGATTGCTGTATTTTCATTACATATATTAATTGATTGATTCAAGTTTTATGTAATCTAATATTCCACTTGATGTTAATTTGCAAAGTCGTAGATTGATTTGTGAAATTTTATTTGTGTATCAAAATAATAGCAGATCAAAACCTTTTAGTGAAGGGTATTTTACCATCAATATTGTTCCACCAACCTTAGTAAGCGTTAATCTACAAGGGTACAATATTTTGCCACTATCTTAGTATGTGTATGTGGAGATTAGATCATAATATTTGTGAGTGGTCAGCGGTCATACAAGACTGGCGTTGTCATTTGGTGTTAACAAGGGTCTCTCCCTGTAAATTCTACACTTAGCAATACTTGACAGCTGTTTTTAAGTTTTATTGTAATGTTTACCAATACAGTGATTTGATGAATTATAACCTCACAGTACTGTTGTTTCTACCAACAATATCCTGATAATTTTTCAAACTTTAATGTTTGAGTCGACATCGTTACTGGTTTCACATTCATCGATTAAGCATATCAAAGTTGCCACTCTTCTGCCACTTAGATCAACTAAACTATTACGATTTATAAAATCTATCAGTACTGATTTCCTCTTGTTGGATATCACTGAAATAGCCATTTTAAATATTTGCTGCTATTTTTCCTGTTAGTATCATATACATTTAGCAAAACATTAGTTTGTTTTAAAATGTGACTATGTACACCTGTTTCTTTTGTCTTTGATTATATCGCTTTCTCATGTTAGACTAACATAAGCAAGCCATGTTCACATGCATTTGCAACGACAATGATATGATCATAAAAACAAAACAACAGCAATTAAATATTTGCTTTATTTTTTCAAATAACAACATACCGGTAAACATAAACAAGAACAGCTAGATTACCACCTGTTGCTAGATAGAGGGCGCTACATTACTTCACCTGACAAACTTTATTTTGTGATCGCGTACAGAACAATACGTCGTGTGAGTCTAATCAAGTGCATGTTTAAAATTACAAATTATTTCTTTATAAATAGCTCTGTCAAAACGTTTTTCCAGTTCTTCTCTGTCTCCTTGTTCACGCCTCGACATATTTCTTATCCATTTTTGGTTCAACGTTAAAATTGTTATAGCTAATGTGAACTCTGTTAAAAGATCACATACTGTTGCACGAAATTTGGAAGTAACATACGGTCTTATAAATTTGCCAACGTCTATGATTTATTTCTGCGTCGAAATAAGGAGAAAATAAATAAACATATGTATTTCATTTTTGCATTTCAATTTACTGGTATATGCCGGAAGTCCGCGTCGAAACGCAACGATCTGCGATGCTTGAGCTCATAAAGACAAAGGCAATTCAATCCCTGCCCAAGAGAGGGGATGGCGTAACAAATACAGAAAAGGTCGTAGACGTGATTGTTGTGTGTCTTTTGTGGTAGTTCGTGTAGTTTTGTGGTAGTTCATATACTCGTAAGAGTAATATAGATAAGAAAAATGTAAATAAGTAAATAAACAAATTTATAAATATATAAATAAGAAAGAGAAATACCAATGATAAGTATCTTTGACATTGTTTTTTATCGTCAATAAATATTCATATATACTTTAATGAATAGGAAAGATATAAAGTGCATGATTTTTATGATTTTGCAATGTAACTCTCTTATATATGAATATAAATAGATATATATCGGTATCGGATGGTATCACAATGCTGTGGCTGGAGTATCCTCTCACTATAGAAGGAAGCCTTATACTCGGGTATGGTTTTAATATTTTGTCCCTGACATGAACCTTACAGTTCTCTTTGCTTCCCCCTTGCTCGTGATACCATAGGATATGACCCCCCCTCAGGACATAGTGGGATGACCTGACGTACATTTGTCGATGAACAGTTCTAATTACTGACCTTCACTTTTATTATGATTACGCAACTAAAATAACTCGTAGGTTTTGGTTGTAATTTTAGGTGATATTGAACCTCGGGTTCTGTGATTTCTGTACGAAAGCTCTTTTATTATTATCTATAAGTTCTTGCAACTTGAATGGTCAAATAAGTTCAGTCAAGGCGGACGCGCAAGTATTTTACCAAAGGTCTGGCGGGGTAATGCGGCGAGGGTAACTTAGGGTGGCCCATTTGATTCCGGGGGGGGGGGGCCTTGAGGAAATGGGTATGGCGACAATTTTTTTTACCCACCCTGGCAACAATTTTTTTCGAGAAGTTGCTTCAAAGCAATTTTTATACTGGTACGAGTCAAAGCAATTTTTTTCAAATACAAAATCACTCTTTAATTTTTGGTAAACAAGAAAACTCATTACCATAACAATTACATTTATTTTTATGAAAATTAGCCGCCACTCTACGAGAAATCCTGGGGAAACACAGAAGCAGGTATATCTGTGTTTGATCGCGTATTGAGATCGATATCATTTTTGTGTATAGCATAGTTTGATTTTTTGGTATGCTAGTTATTTGCTGTTGTAAAGGTCGGTTTGTTTGTTATTTCTTGTCTGTTCTTGCAATATTTTGTGTTATTTTCATACAATTCAAGTAACAGTTCATGTACTGAGTTGACTTTCGTGTGTATCACTTGAGTTGAAGGTCGGCCACGTACGTAGTACTGGACTAGGACAAGGGCCTAGTATTTTTTAGCAATGTAAATGGCATATTTGATAGACCTCATATGTGTTTCTTACTTTTGAGCTGATATACATTGGAATGTCGATTTTTTAATTAATTTTTTTGTCATTTTCTTCAGTTTTGTTTTAAAACAATCCTCTCTGCAATCGCTTGCCCGGTCGCTTTAAATTTGATTTAGAAGTGGACAGGAATTTTCACTTTCAGTTTTATTTAAATCATGGCAAAATTAGTCATTTTGGTCAAAATAAAAAAATTCTCAGAATCTGCTCATGCTCTTTATTTGAAAATTATTTTTCGGGGGTATTCTTATAATGAAGTTAACATTTTTATCATTCTAGTTAACATTTGAAGGAACTCTGAGCATTCATCGACCAGCGAATTTCCCAGTTGAACTCATACGTAGCGAATCACGTGTAATGTCTATGGGTTATCGCCGAGACACGTTTTTCCGACTTTATTCCCATGAAACACGCTGCTGGGACGGATGATACTTTGTGAATCGATGCAGAATAATTATTGACACTGTGATATCTGTTTTCCGACGCTCGAAAACTCAATTCGTTTGACTGTGGAAGCTACGTGACGCTGTCCTCATGTGAATACGCCCTCTACGTTAGGTATTAACTTTTGAACGACGCGTTGAGTGACTTTTGACAGGAGAAGCTAAACCGTTTTCTCCAGAAACGTATACCTAAGAGGAATGTTAACGCATCACTGTGTTATTAACGTTACTACATAGTTATTCAAGGAACCATTAACATAAACACTGTACTGTTTGTATGACAACCTTTAACAGCCTTTGATCTGATTTGTTTGACAAGTGAAAAACAACGAGTGGTTACTGTGTTCTCAAAGTACCAGGTTTTGGATAGCATTTCGCGCTTTGAATTATATCTTGTATTTCTATAATACTCAGACATATCGAGTACAGAAGTGAGCACTGCCGATTGAGGATAAGTAAGTTTTTGTCATTGAGATTGTACATTGATACTGATATTCTGTACCGGTACATATGAATTTCATCGAATTATTTGTTGATTTTACTTAAAGAGTCCGTGTCATTTGTCCAGTCCCTACACTCGTCTTGGTATACTTCTACCCACCACGCAGCAGCATTTTCCATGAATTCCACAACCCAACTCACACGAACAAATTTGGTGATTGTGTCCTTGTTGAGTTTGCTCAGACACAGCTAGTCCGTGAACCACACCGGCACCGAAATAAGCAAGTGTAACACTCTCAGTTTACCAGTGGGGCCAGTGGCCATGGCCAGATTGTAAATTCGGTGCCCGGATCCAAGAGCCTGCTAACCGAGTCATTCTGCTAAATATCCTGCAAAAACACACAACAACAGACACAACAACAACAACAACAAAACAAATGAAACTACCAAAAACAAGTTCTAAATATTGTACCTGATTAAAGTGAGAGTAAACAAGATTATATCAGCTAGCCATTGTTATTTTATATCTAATATTCTTCAGTCCATAATTCTGTAATTTGAACTCACCCTTTGTGACCAGAAAGAAACTTCACTAAGGAACACCTTAGGTCGATTTTAAATTGAATGGGACTGACACGTTTGTGATAAAAATGTTATGCGACCTCAGCTTCAGAGAGAGAACAAAATTCATATCAAACTCTGCTTTAATTTATGAGTCCTTACAGACTGTTTTTACAGTAAACGTTAGGGACCGTTCAGCTTTTACGGCGGGGGGGGAAATCCAGGGGGGGGGTCATCATAATTTTGGAATCCGCAAAGGGGGGAGGGTCATCACTTTTTCACTGGTAGGAAAGGGGGGGGGGTCACCACATTTTCAAAAACATAATACCTACAATAAAGTTCACTTTATGCCATGGCAATGATCGACCCTCTTTACCGGCGGGCCGCCTTTGGCGGCCCACTACAATAATATACTTTATATATTACCCATGACCCTCTTAACGGGCAGACGCCTTTGGCGGCCCACTCCAATTAGGTTTACTTCATGCAATGGCCATGATCGACCCTCTTTACCGGCGGGCCGCCTGCGGCGGCCCACTACAATAAATTGACTTTATTGTAATACCCCATGACCATCTTAACGGCCGGACGCCTTCAGCGGCCCTGTTCAGTAAAGTTTACTTCGTGCAACGGCCACGATCGACCCTCTTTTTACCAGCGGGCCACCTTTGGTTGCCCACTAGATAAAGTTGACTTTACGTAATGGCCCATGACCCTCTTAACCGGAGCGCTGCCTTTGGCGAACCACTCCAATAAAGTTTATTTTATACAATGTCCATGGACATAAGTTGTCTATGGAAATGAAGTTAAAAATTGCCTTACAGTCGTCCTTAAGTAACAGACGTTTGCATGGATGTGGCTGAGAAGTTTGTGCACTGGTATCTCTGCTACACGAATAAAGTGCGCCGCGTACCGTAGTTCAAATCCAACCGTGCGGGTAAATTTGACATGTGGATTTTGGTTATTTTTCAGCGGGGGGGGGGGGGGGGGGGGGGGGGTCATCAATTTTTTTCGTCTGACAAAGGGGGGTCATCATTTTTTCGCGAAAATGCAGGGGGCTCTATATTTTTTTGAACACCGGCGACAAGATTTTGCCGGCCCCCCCCCAGGCCGTAAAAACTGAACGGTCCCTTAGTCAACCAACACTACACGGTCGGATCCCTTAGTTGACGTTGTTTATTCAGTATCTAAAATAGAATAAACTTCAGGCAAAACGGACACTGGCAGGAGTAGGATCAAAGTTCAACAAACACACTCGTACGGGGCGCGAAGGATTAGTTATGAGGGAGGGGTCATTGGAACTGCGCTCAAACTAAGGTCATATGGGACCCATAAGATCAATGAAAACGCTGTATCCAAGGTACATTGGTGATTGATGAAAGTTAAAAAATTTTAATCATTATGTAGATCGTGAAACCTATGTTGACGTGATCCATCTTGATATCGTGCATGAAATACATCGTTTGTAAACAAGAAAGTCGCATGGGCGCAGAAGGGATGCGTCCGTCTTTAATAATTCTCAAAGTGGGCATAATGCTTTTTGACAAAACATTAATTTCGCCGACAGCTGTGAAACATGGTCTTGCAGTCCCTCCTGGTTTCAAAATGAGAAACCTATCATGCGTTAAATGTTCCTGAAACTCGACGACTCACTAAACATTGTCCTTTAGCACGCGACTTTATCAATGCACATAAATTAGTCAACAGAATCGGGTAGACAAATGAACAAAAAAAGATAACAGTAGATTTATTCGCATTTTATTTGTAAAGTGTTTCATTACCTCCCCAACTCTCCGCATATTTACACAGTTTATCTCGCCACCTTCAATTCAAACACATGAAGATTAAGAAGCTTTTTTAGAAGTCAAATGACTTTTGAGTGTGACAGGACTAACATAGTATGTATTCAGACAATAATATTGATTTATTTTACAGTATTAACACGCACAAAAATTCGGTGACAGGAAAATTTCGAAATACTTGTCTTGTAAATTTCGAACTGAAATTGGCAACATTTTTTTTGTTTGCATTTGACTTTGGCTTTTAGATTTATATTTTCAACTATTACCATATAAATGTCTTCAGAAAATTACGACTAATTTAGTGCCTGACACAATGTTTTAAAAGCTCACGGCGGCCTTCTCAGTGTCTTTCCATGGTGATTGGTACTCACATACTGTAAAACCACACGAAATATGCCAATTTTATTCCGATTCTTGTAAACCTTGGCAGAGTTGTAGACAACTGTTTGAAAACCACAAATTTTTGAGAATCCGAGTGGTGTGAAATTTTTGCATAGAAACTTTTTAAAAGTGAACGAAATTACACAGTGGACTCCCGTTTATTTAGAAAGAGGTGTTAATACGTGACAGATACGGATGTCGCAATTTGTCTCACTTCCACATCGGCGATTATATCTTTTCTCTGCAAACTCATCAAATGATCGATGTTTCGACTAAATTTGGAATAACTTTAATGGACAATAGCTGTAACTTTCAAAAGATTCTCATTATTTTTTTACAGAAAACTCTCTATTCCCTAAAGTATGTTGACATACACAGCACTAGCCTTGCTAGAAGAAAAAAGCCGCATTGAGGACAAGAACCAATTCTATTGCTGAGAGAAGAGTTCTAGCCTCGGCTAGAAGTGGTCTGTCAATAACAACATTGCACAGTATACACGTACAGAGTGTGTCGACAAGCCTGACACTCGACATTTCGACGTCAGATGAACGAGACTCCAATCTTACAAACAGAGCTAAAACAATGGAAATGTTTCCATGGTTACTACAGATGGAACTTTAAGCCAAACTATTTGGGTTTCTGTGACGTTACACGGTCTCCGGTCGGCAACTTAGAGTCTGCCGGCCTTTGCTTGTATTATCCTGTATTCAGTTACAGCAAACTTGCAAAAAATAAAAAAAAATACTTTTGTGGACATGAAACTTTCAACGGAGCGATTGGATAGGAATTCAAATTCTTTGGTATCGTTATTTTTCTCATCATATCAGAAAATGCTCCGTATTTGTATGTACATCTGTGATTTTGACACTTCGACATAGTGACAACTTTGTTTGCTTTACCATGGTGACAGAAGAATATGTATGTTGAGGTACAATATTTAATTTAGGGCAAGGTGAGATGTTGTCACATCAGATATATCTCCTAGCTGATTAAACAGAGGAATTTGAAGACGAAAATTGGGACACTGATATCGTGAATTGTCATCGTTTCGATGCTGTAGAGATAGTGACAATAAAAATATGTTGTCTCTCGTTTCCTGCAAAGTTGCATGAAGCTATGAGAGAGAGAGAGAGAGAGAGAGAGAGAGAGAGAGAGAGAGAGAGAGAGAGAGAGAGAGAGAGAGAGAGAGAGAGAGAGAGAGAGAGAGGGGGGGGGGGGGAGGGAGGAGGGAGAGCTAGGGGTGCAGGGGCAACCAGAAGGAAATATAGAGGCAGAGAGACAGTGAAAGACCCAGTGAGACTGAGATGAGGGGGAGGGAGATATAGGATGTACACTGATATTGATTAAAACGGTGACAGCAAACAAATGATAATGTTGAACATATGGAATGTGGCAAGTGTTGGAACCACGTGATCTCGTGGACCAGAAATCATTCTTGAGCGATTTTTCCCGACTTTAGTGTAAGAAAAGGAGTAACATAAAGTAACCTTCTTGTAATTTACCCATACATATCGTTCAACATGACCACAGTCCCTCCATCACGGACTGTGACATGACCTTCTTGGTTTCTGATTATTCATCTATCTGATCAATAACATTGTCAATCTCCAAATTTCAAGAGTGATGATACAAACTATCGCCACATGTGAATTCTTTTTGAACTATGGCAGCACAGGGACTTCTGTCGACAAATATTTGTTCTCTGATCAATATTTCGGCGACACTTTGTTGTCAGTCTCGAGGGTCAAACATCGTACTGACCCCTAAAACCGAAATGTTCAAACGTGTACGATTACCGTAAAAGGGTAGTCAATTGATATGCCACTTACGTTGTGCTGGAGTGCACCTTGCCCTAGATAAGATGGGACAAAGCGGAGGGGGGGGGGGCATATTACTCACTTGGAAAAAAATATTATCTCGACTGTAAGGGAAATAATGGATAATTAAATAAATGTCTCCATTTTACTCTAATAAGATATTACAGAATGATGTTTTTTTTCAATAAATCCGATTTACTCATTAACTCCGTTCACGCCACAGATTGACGAATGATGGATTCGACCTCCTGGACGTTGTTTGACATAATTCGATGGATACGTTTACTGTAAGTTGTAAGGCTTTAAATCTAAGCAGACTGCTAAAATCTGGAAAAAATCGGAAGAAAATGAAGTCCAAAAGGATGGGTTGTAGCTTCTTGTTTACCTTGTTAATTGATACGATGACAGAACCGTTGTTGGTCGAAGAGAAACAGGTCTCCAATTGTACGCCCACACACGGAATTGAAATCTTCAAAGTAACCGATTGATGGCTTCTCAGGGGTAAGATATGTGGTTGCGTTCACAGCATGGTATGCTGCTTTTGAGAAAGAACGTGTTCACACATGATAAAAACTCGAGAACACTATAGTGACCAACCCACTTCTCAACGTACAATCATGAAATTCGAGATGCAGGCTTCACAAGTTGTTCACCATTTTGACGTGACACTTTTTCTGGGTCACATAAATACGAAATTCGGATATTTAAAAGGGCAAATAGCTGTAAATTTTGATGGTTTTTCCATATTTCTTTAAAATCGCAATTTCAACCATAATTTCTTATTTTACTCCCTAAAGTACGTTAAGATACACAGCATTGAACTTGTCAATTCAGCCTGTAGTGTGCTGAGTGCTTTGTCATTGTTGATAAGTGATGAATTATGGTCCGGACTAGAATTCATATATAAATAATAAAAGTAATTTTTACACGTTTTTATAGAAGTTAAGTTGACAAGGTAAATAGCTGGTATTTCAACATGCTTTTGGGAGTAGAACAAAAACTTGCAATCGACAAACGAAACAAAAATTAGTGAAAAAACTTATCTCTTTAATTTTTGTATTGTTTGATTCTGTTTCAGGCTTCGGTTACGAATCCTTATGGCAACTACTAATTTCTGGTAGTTTGTCTGTTGCTGCCGATTATGCAGCGTCATCGCAGCCTCCAGTATTGAAGCACGGTCCCGTGATTTCAATGATCGCTACGTCAGCAAATTCCTTCAGCCAGCTTGCTGGTCACCGTTTGCACCCGATTCTTTTGTCAATGCGATCACGTGATCTCTTGCCCAAAAACTAGCTGATTGCCCCGGCGACAGTAGCTGTGGTCCGCAGAATGCTAATTTATGGTGCCATTTCGCGTTACAATAGGCCATCCCAGTTACAGGTCAGGCCCCCGATACCGTAAAGTCACAAAAGGGTTTGTTTGCCCAGATTCAAAATCGTTTCCGTTTTAATAGGTGCGCCCACTCTGCGCTGCTCAAGACATCATGCTCCGGCACGGGTTAAACTTCTATAAAATTCGCTCTCCGTTCGTTTGCAAGACGTACATCTTAACTTTGGCAGTTGTCTGAAATCCTAGCGAGAAGGTCAACAACAGTTCAGACTCCGCTCGGAGGCATTGCAGCTGATGACAGGATAACTGAGCCTGAAAAGCGCGTGCGCACGCCGACTATGGGACATGGATGCTCGAGCACATCAACTGCCGAGAGGACAATTAATATCAAGGTATGAATTCCTTTAAAACGCATATTTTAAATAATGGTTATTTCATGAAACTTCGCCTTTGTTCAGACATATATCGCCGATGCCAATTCGATGAATAGACAGGTCACATTACCTAGAAATCAATGAATGGAATGCAACTTTCACTTTGCAGGGCAAGTTTGACAAGCCCTGTTTTTTCGATGAAAAAACAATAAAATTCTCGACACACACGTTTAGAACAAGCTTCATTTTCAGATGATATTTTACGGATCAAAATATTAAGACACAATTAGCCCAAAACAAAGTATTATCAAAAGATGAGCAAAAACAAGGACATCATCTGCACAATCAGCCGAATTATCTTACGGGGATCCCCTGATGGCAATATCTCTATATTGAGATCCTTTAGAAAATTTACGGAAGTACAAATTTGACAGCTATTTCAATATTGTTTTTACCTCTTCAATATGACAAAACCATCCTGGACGCACCCATCTTGTAGATAATATGAAATATACTTTGATTTTTGCTTAGTGTTTTGGTTGAGTATGTAACAGAAAATTTCGATAGTGTCCCTTCAGCAAAAGACGACGAAAGCATGCCCAGTTCGATTTGTTTATGACATTAAGCCACTGTTGGCAACGAAGGAAACATAGCTTTTCGGATTGTTTACCGTTATTAGCCGAGTGGACTGCAAATGAGAAAATGGAGGTGGGCTGAGGGAGCCTTCAATTTAGGAAACCTGACACCGATTTTAAAAGAAAAGAATTTCACAAGAAAACATCTTTTCTACCCCTCCTAGATATATAACTTATTTCCCTTCTCTGCCGGATGGACTGCCTCACTGAGGCAACCATTATGAGAATATATAACATGAAAGAGAGGGTTTAATTATATTTCGAGTCTGACCGACCTTACTAAGTCAAATAGTTGCGTATCCAACGCCAGCGGTCTGGTTATGAATCGCCCTGGATCAATAGCTCAAACTGGTACAAAAACACTGCAAGCACATAAATCAGTGTCTTTGTCACTCAAAAGTAATATATTTTTTATGTCGAGGCTCATTACACTGACCTTAAAAATTCCGATAAAATTAATTCTTGGATGCGGAATGACGTCACAATGCTGTCATAATTCAAGCTGACATGCGAGACGCTAATTCAATATGATTTTTAGCAACGTGAACACGCGCAACAAGTTTGCTGGATTTCTTGTCCAGTACACAAACTCTAAACTGCCTCTCAGATTATATGAGAAGGTACGATCAACTTGGCAAAAATAAATTTTGTTTTTATTATCTCAAAATTTTCATCAATCAGCGATACTCTGTTATAATTTTTTATTATGCAGAATGTCTATGACACAATGTGAATTTGATAGTAGATATTATTCTCGCGATTGTTTCATTTTTATTTGTAAAACTGAGAGAGAGAGAGAGAGAGAGAGAGAGAGAGAGAGAGAGAGAGAGAGAGAGAGAGAGAGAGAGAGAGAGAGAGAGAGCTAACAAGACTGCATGAAAACGGAATAAACGAAGATTGAGAGACAGAAAAACATTGACACAGACGTGGATACGATTCGTCGCTCATTTACTCATGCATGGCAGTGGGGGGAGGCTTATGCAGACACTTGGAGATTTTATCGCTGTTTGGTTGTCTGCTCCAAGTTGTTATTTTTCTTCAGCAAACATGCCAAAACGTCTTCTCTTGTTTCATTTTTGCTGACTCCCTTTCCGTGCACTATATATCGGCCCCTGGAGTTTCTTCTCGCCCGATTAAAATTCTCCCCTATATTTATTGGCAGTTCTGTCCTGAAGTGTGCGGTCGTTTTCCAGAGAGAAAAGATAAAGAAATGTCAAAATCAAACATGGATCTATGTCACCTCTCTTTAAGCTTATAGGGTAATTTTTGTGCGTTCCGACCACTAACGAGTTCTGAGTTTGTCACCAACTACACATTGGCTTTCAAATATTCTGTAGTTGTACATTTGCCAAGTACTCGCTTCGACCCTTCAATGCCACTGAGAACAACGCTGTAAAAGAAATGCCAAAGACAATACGTCTGCAAACACTTTCACTTTGTGGGGGCAAGGATCAAATAACTGAGGTATAAAGCCAACTTTGGGCCAAATGTGTGCAAGGGTGACGTCCTGAGCGTGGGGTTACATCGGAGGGCGATATACAGTCGCAAAATGTCATGGATCGTTTGACTCAAATCGCACTTGGTGACCGCGCCGTGCTTGTTTTTTAGCAGACTGAATTCAGTATCCGATTGCCTCACAAACGCCTTAAGGGCCAGAGTCGGCCATTTTTCATGAATTTTGTTTGATACGAGATACGACTTATATTGTTTGACATGTTGAAAGACACTGAATAAATGGGTGACCATGCATATATTCGACCCCGGTTTTAGACACGATACATGAAACCATCGCGTAAATGAATTAATGGTCATGACCATTAATTCAATATCGTGATGGTTTCGCTTAACGTGTTTAAAAACGGGGTCGAATATATGCATAGTCACCCATTTATTCAGTATCTTTCAACATGTCAAACAATATAAGTCGTATCTCGTATCAAACAAAATTCATGAAAAATGGCCGACTTTGTCCCTTTACTTTTTAGTGTAATTCCGCCTTATATCTTTCCAGAAAACAACACAAAATTGAACAGAGTGTGAAAAAAAGTTGTGTTTAATACTTTGTCATGTTTGCGTTACTTCAGTCCACATTTCTTTAATTCGAACTTATACTTGGAAACCAGAGAGATAGTTCAGGAAGAACGGTGGCCTTTTCATCGCTTGCACTTTTTGAAAAACGATGAGGACTGGGAACCGGATCTAAGACAGGTATAACAATTTAAGTAATATTTTATTACTTTGCACTTTCTTTTGTCCATCTTTCTTAGGAAGAAGCTTCGTGGAAAACAGACACCGGCAGAGGAAGGGCTATACCGGCATTCTCGAGCGCTGCAGATAGGATTAGCCATGGCGGTTCACTAATCACTGTGCAGGATTTTGGAAGTGACGAAGATGATTACGCAGACATCTTCGAGTACAGAAAACCGAAGTCGAAAAACAAGGCCGCCGAGACGAGAGACGTGGACGACGAGAGGGCTGAAAGGATCGAAGAAATGATATCGGGCGGAGCAGCGCCCAAGAGACCGGTTCTGCGACGGCACGAACGATCTGAATTGGCGGCGATGGTCGGTGGTGCCGCCGAAATGAGTGACGACGAGATCGTGGACGAGGTCGCCGCCGACTAAGATGAGGACGAGACATGCCAGAACTAGTGCATGTGTGACACGTGCGTGGCATTTCACGACGGTCCCTCTACTCCAGGCTGTGATTTGATCACATGTAGAAACCCTACCCACAATCCCACTTTCCTTCCCCTCATTTGATCACACCTTATATGGGCATTTACCGTAAAAGGCTACAGCTTCATCAGCTGTGAATTTTGATGTACTTTGCATAATTACTTTTATTCGATTTGTAACAAAAGATCGCGGTCTGTTCTACTCCAAAGATCAACCAAAATCACCCAACCTGTTAACACAGCCTGTATGTATTTAATGTGAACTCCTGTTGTGGACAATTTAAGTTCGAACAATAATTCATTGGTCAACATCAACATTACGCCTTAGGCACTGCATATTGATAAAAAGGAAGCTTCATGTTTGAAAATACCTTCGGGATAATAATGAGAAACACACTTGTATTAAAGCAAAAATTGAAAACATTTCATTTTACCTCACTGTTTCCACATAAATCATCACAGGCGATAACTTTGTGTAGATCACGGTCCTTCTACCGCAGTGTGGAGACCACAAGCAAGAATCGTCACCATGAACAACGCTGTTTTAGCCGTAACATCGTCCCATTTACTCGGTGAAATTTCTAACCGACTTATATTAGACAAATATTGGTGAATATTTATTAATTTATAAATGCAATGCGTTTAATTATTAGTAATAAAAGTTAAAATAATAAAAAATGCGATTGGTAACGCTGCCGTTGTGTTGCATGAAAATGGTGTGTGGAACAGAGTTGTAACAAGTCGTTGTGAGAAACAAGCGATATAGGGTCAGTATTCTGGCTAAGTGTGTTTCTGACAATCAAACCTAACTATTTTGTAAACCTATCATGCGTACGATCTTTTATATGGAAAATATAACGCACGAATTTGTCATTTTCTCTCATATCTTCAGCTCATAGGACACGAAGCTATGAAAAACTGAAAAACACGCCCAACATTCCATTCGGTATTCAGGTTTCTTTCGGGAGCCATTGATGTATTTTGGCTTTGTTCGATGTTCGAGGTCACCTGACAAGACAGATTTCAGCCACACGATGACTATGCTTGTTAAAATTACAATCGTTAAAAAGCCATCCTGACCGTGCATGTCTTTATTGCTATAACTTCGTGTTACAACTTTAAAACAGTAAATATCTCGAAACTTTCACTCCAGAAACTATCTCAAAGACCTTGCGATGTAAAATTACCGCTATTGGCTGATTCACGTTGTGTGTGGGAGTCTTGTACTATATTCAGTGCATAGGGGGACGAGTTTTTATTTTGCCAGTAGCCGTCCTTAGTAATGTTCTAAAGCAGCAACGTTTACGTCAAGAAATTGTTGAAAGTTACCAGCCACTATCTGTCACAGACTTTGCACTCATAAAAAATCACTGTTTAATACGAAGACATTTACCGGAAGAATACTAATTGTACCACATACCTAGGAATTTAGCCTGGATCGATTAAATACACATAAAATGAAATATTTTTACTCCCTTGTTAATAAGACACATTATGCAAGCAATGTATGCTTTTTCTGGGTTGGCGAGAGCTCACTCACATTTCACACAACTATGCCAGCCGTAGATT
This sequence comes from Ptychodera flava, assembly GCF_041260155.1. Taxonomy (NCBI): domain Eukaryota; kingdom Metazoa; phylum Hemichordata; class Enteropneusta; family Ptychoderidae; genus Ptychodera; species Ptychodera flava. Next base: position 5,812,638 of record NC_091938.1, read on the forward strand.
GCAACTAAAACTGCAATTGTTTCTTAATTTGAACAAAAACCAGATTTCGTATTTTCTTGATTTTCAAGAGCAAATACCTAGACGAATAAAAGTCAAGGGGAGTAGAGAAGCCTTTGAAACATTTCTTAAGGCAACTGTAAAGAACTGTCAGTATATCACATAGATTTTTGGCCTCTAATACAGCTTTTCTTTACACATTCATGTCCCAGTAACGCCTGTGAAACAGCCGATTATTTGGATGATAAAACCTCATATATTTCTCGGCGTGATTTATTTAATACGTTTTATTAGTCCCTTTAATAATTTTAATACTTCCATGATTTGTCGACGTGGAAACCATCAGTCGGGCAAGGACGTAGGTGTGCCGTAACGCCCCCACAAATGACCCGTTATATAAACATGAACCTTATAATATTTGGCGATTGAACCGAGACTCCAGGACGCTTACAAAGATGGAAAAAAAAGATATCTAAACCGATCTGGACTGGACAGCACGTGTGACGTTAATGGCAACCAAAGCCGCGCTGAGTGACAATGTGACGTTTAATAGAGTTCTTCGGTAACACATGTTCTTCATTTGCACATATTGCATATATTACACCATTTGTTTTTCGTCCCATTTCTTGAGATATGTATGTCGGAAGTCACATTATAATTTTATGCACTCTTTGCCAATAGGACCGCCGACAATAAACTTGTACACGAGTATGTGCGTGTCTTATTCTCCTAGTTGGTCCATTTGAAGCTTTCAATACACCTGCACAGTAGGCCTGATTGGCATGTCGAGCGAGACACAAGGAGGGAACCAAGCAAGCAGACAGGAAGGGACCGAGATATATAGAGGGACACAAAGACAACTGTCAGGGGGAAATCTTTTTCTCGACATCGAGTGATTTAAAACATTTTATAACGAGGGGTAAATCCCAATGGCATTAAGTTTCCAGGTATCCCCTCTTCCTTTACGGTTTGAACCTTGGTTTTGAAGGTCATATGAATTTACACATTACTGTTTGATATTACAAACCGCACATATGAAATGCCACAGAGGGTTTCGTCTATCTGTTTTAATCTCCATCTTTCGGCATGCACGCTGACCTGTCACCTTCCTATCCGGTATTTGTTAACAGGTAAAATGACAGGTATGCTCTTAAAACACTTTTCGTCGCTAACACCACCTGCAAGACGTCGTATCGTAGGTAGCGATGGTAGGCCTGCACCTGCAGTGACCTCGAACATAGAACCAGTCTTGTCTCTCATTCCAATTGGTTTTTCCGATTTCCACTGAACCGTCCCCTGAATGCGGTTAAGATAACAGCATGACCCCATTTTATGCAAGACAATAAAGTTACAGCTACGTAACCCTACACTGCAGTCATTTCACATTATTAAAATTCCGGGCCTGTTCTATGGCCATCTATCGCTGGCCAGATTCAATAGGTCTTCAATAGTTTTTAATCCGTCCACCACGATCATGAGTTGGTATTTATATCAATATTCTGTGTATGTAATATAGATATAGCATGATGACATGCCGTAAAGCACTGAATAACAATTTGGTCGGCAATTAAAACTTTTTGTGTCGGTGCTCGTTCGGACGTGCTACCAATTTCGTCTCTGATTTTGACTGATTTTTACTATAAAATTTTGTTTCCACTTGAGAGATCTCAATAGACATTGAGATTTACGTTTACAAGTTGAAGTTTACATCTACAGAATCACACAAGAGCCCCCCTCCCCAAAACAGACCGTGTGAGCTGAAGTGTGCCCAGCATGACGTTATTATTTCTGGCTGTTTAGTTCGTTCACGAGTCGGTTAACATTACTAATGCTGTAGCCACCTTAGGTATAATATTCAAGTCACGTGGGGTGCAGTGATCCTTACGAAATAGATCTGCATCTCTTACCTATATGTAGTTATAATTATTACACGAAAAACATACTCAGGACTTAAGGTAGAATGCCCGTCGGAGACAGATATTCGGAGACAGATATAATTCCGATATATCACTTATGGGGGTTAATTTTAAAGCTCTTTGAGTAAGAAAAAGTCACCTCTGTTTTTAGAAAATCGAAAATTTCATATTTTCATACATAGTTAACACAGAGATGGCAGCCATTTTGAATTTCAAATATAATTTGTTTCTCTAGTGACGTACCAAACTTTGCACGGTGACCCCTGGCTTATGTTCTGGATTTGGTGAGAGAATGATTGAAGGTTTCACTGAGGAAAATTTGAGTAAAATTTTAAGTCTTTCACTTTCATAATTTATGACAGTGTTTTGTTGTTTATCGTGATCTGTGAAGGCTTCTTTAGTATTGTCACTATAATATAAACTGAACAGCCCGTTAATGTACGTGCATGCTCCCCTTTCTGTTTAATGTGAACATCGAGTTCGAGGTACACCGGCAGTAACAGTTTTTCTGCTTCAAATTGATTTATAGATTGTGTATGGCACGTGGCCAGGTTTTTAAGACAGAAAATGACAACTTTATCCATATAAAGCGATGAGTACTACCTGCAGTAATTACATTTCATGGCAAATTGGTTGCAATCAGAATCGGATCTAAGGAAAGTGTGATCTCAACATCAAACTTTGAAATGGCGCACTTGTAGAACACCTGCAACATCACGCCTTGTTCGGATTTTAAAACGAACACCGTCACACAATCTTGTCGACGAATTTTAGACGAGCGTAGTTCACAGCACGACGTACGGATGTACACGTCCGCTTCAAGAGATTTGTTCTGGCGTTGACTATGATACGCGCTTTTGCAGCTTGCTGTAGAGAGCTGCTTTCTGTCTCAAAGCCTAGGAATCGCTTTGCTGTCGAAAAAGATCCCACGCGTTCACGATGTGAGTAATCAAAGTGCTTGTCGCAACCGTATTGACTATCGGATATCGCATTCATCGGTGACAAAATGTTTACGGTATGGTGAAGAGACAATTGCCCGTTTGCGAAGTGTGTAACAACATGGAGGTACAATTTGGTACTTCCATGGTAACAACGACGAATGTTGGCCCATTCGGAGGCATTTTCACTTTGTGAAAAGATTTCGGGAAGTAGACATACAAAAAGCGCTTTCAATATCCTTTGCTCCGCTAATGAGGTCGGAAAGCGCTCGAGGAAAATTCATGCGGCCCTCTCGCTGTTCTAAAAAAATACCGAGTTCGGAAAATTAGCATGAAAATACTGTCGTCTTAAGAGCTGGGAAACAAAATCCTTCGCTACCATGGAGATTCTACCGCGTGCTTTGTGTAGGTAGACGCCATTCAAGCCAAGCTGACAGGACTTCGTAACGAAAATCTGATCAAGCCAAAATCCTCCAGAAAGAAGGGATTAAAACAAGATAATGTGACGGGTTCATCATTGAAAAAACAGTCGAGTCGGTTTTCAAAAAACTTTTATTTTCAAATGGTAAAAAAGCTGACCTGACTAAAAATCGTGAAAATATGATAACAACCTGTAACAGACACTCCTTGGTCAATACAAATCTAATATCATATTAGTAAGCAAGGGTTTACGAAATAGCGCGTTCCTGGCACTATGTCTTGTTGCCTGGTGACCACATACATAAGAAATATTATTTGTGCGGAAGAACACGTTGCCAACGTTTATCTCGACAATACCGGGGGATATTGTGTTGATTGATCATGGGTCTGTATGAATCTACACTGGGCCACTTGTTGCCACTAGTAACATAGTAAGGTCTGACACCCGTGACCTCCTGAGGACTTGCCTGCAGTCCATTCTGTAATAGAGCGTTTGGGGTATCCCCTTAGGTCTGCGGAAAAAAGATCCTGTGAGCAACATTACCGTACCGATACAGGTTGGGAGAGACCAGCATGTGGATGAAACTTGCTTAGTCTAGGAGGCCTAACTCAATTGAAAATCGTGTCCACTGTGCTTGAATGTATCGGTCGTCACGTGATAAAAGCCAAACTTTACCTGCGGCTTATGCCACTGACTACCAAAGCTTGAAGACGTGCAGACGTGGGCCTCGGAGCGGGAGCGAAGACATACTTTTTTTTCTCAGTTTTCTAGCGCTGCCAGACAGAAACTAAGATGGGTTGTGGATCATCATCATCAACAGCGACCGATTCGGACAATGTAAGTAGAAACTCTTGCACTTCTGCTGTGATACAATCTGATTTCTCATTCCATTACTTGTCAGGCGTATCTACGATTGGTCTCCTGACGGTCGCTTCCTCGGTACACGGTACATGTGACACTGGGTAAGAACTTCTGCCCAATGTATACTAGTACACTTTTACTGAGTTCAACAAGGGTTTGATCATTCGGACGACATTTTAGAACGACTGCAAATTCTCAACAGTAATCTCTAGCGAATGTGCGTTCTGTAGCGTTTCACATATACCTGGGAGTATGACCCATCTGCCAGTTCGCCATCATACATCTGTCCATGCCTGCATGGAACACACCCTTCGAAGCGTCGCAAGATACAAAAGTTTCGTTTGTAAGATTTGTGGCGCAGGTGCCAAGCCAAGCATGCAATTTCTTTCACTTTCAAACTCTTCCTTTGAGAACATGACGGCGATACCTGTTTCTTGTTCTTTTTGGGCGTTTTCTCCTACACCAAACTTAAAACTCTCACATCTATGTCAATATGAGTGATTGATTAAAACAATGAAAGCAACTGAAATAATTCTCAATAATGATGCCACGTGTAAAAATTGGTAACATCCAACAACAATAATTGATTACCAGTATATTTGAATCTTTAATTAGGAACTTGCATCGCAACATCGACGTCGCTAACAACATCATCAATGTTTGGTTGACATGGCAAACTATCGCCATGGCAATGTACACAAACATAAACAAACCCTACGTGTCTTGCATATCAAGTGAGCGAACCGACGCCTAAAGTGATTATTGATCGCTGGGTCAGCGTTTTTCATCCACGAAAATGAAAAAAAATATCTGCCTGGGATTTGGAAACGGAACAAGAATTGAAATCGATTGCTTCTGTTCGCCTCCAGATCTTGTTTATTTGCGATGACCCGTAGGCACATTACAGCCCCTGTTTCAACATACTTGCAACTCTTTTAAAATACTGTGACATCGATTGTGTCCATCTGTCAGACTTACGGCTATATCAGCTCAAATATTGACAACCGTTATACACATCGCGAGTGGACTACCTGCAATGTCTTGTACTCGAATGTACCTATATCTTTGGTAACCCGACCTTCTTCAAAGAAATTAACACGTAGCACGCCATGATCTTGAGAAAGATGCCCCTCCCTACACACAACACCGAACTGAAAAGAATAAATACTCAGCTTCCATTCCATCTCAATCCCATCGTGTCCACGGAAGCTGGGACGTGTGTCGCTGTTATCAAAATGAGAAACATTCAACAGTCAATCCTATATGACCCTTGACCCCTCTCTGTTCCATCATACTTGTCTCCGATGTCAGAAAATCCGCGCTGGTCAAGCGTGAATGACGTATGGCAATATACTTCTCAGAGGGGTCATGCTGCGTCAACAAGCTTCGCACGCACTAGGTAAAGCATTATGTCAACTTCGCTACGCTAATTTTTACAAACTACAGATCCTTTGACTGATTTAGCGCATTCGTCCTAAGGACGCCTCAGGGAGCGTCTTGGTTGACGTAAAATGAAGGTTTCATCGTAGATCCGTAAAACAGTAAATGTAGATATATGTCAGGCTTTTCCTTAAATAATGTTAACAAATTAAGAAGAAACATGGGGAGGTTTGAAGTGAATTCAGTCTCAGTATATGGGTCTATCATCCTTCGTATTATAGATTACTAAATTTATAATATATATATATATATATATATCATATATATATATTAATATATATATATATATATATATATATATATATATATATATATATATATATATATATATATATATATATATATTGACTTCGACCAAATTCAATGTGTCAGGACCAACCAATCAACGAGGAGAAGCAATAACGGGTAACATAACATCACTTGCTTCCACCTCCTACCCCCTCCCCTTTCAGTAAAAACGTGGAAACTAATATCGGCGAGAACTTTCTTCAACTTGTTGATAAACATTTTCCAAAGGGGGTCCAAACTCCACAAGATCTTCAATAGAAACACAATTAATGTGAGTTACAGTTGTGTGAAGAATATCGCTCGTATAATCAAATCGCATAATAAGAGAGTAATCACCGGAAGCCAGCGTAAAGATCTGATGATTGCTTGATGCATGAAACTTATGACAGATATTATTACTCTGTACTTGAAGTAATTTGTATTACATATATTACATATATATATTATAATATATATATATATATATATATATATATATATATATATATATATATATATATATATTAATATATATATACGGACAATCATGATGTATGAAAAAACTATTATCATTGGTATTTGTCAACTGAATAGTGAGTTACAGAGACAAGTTACAAAACGGAGTTCCAAAATAAAAACGGTGAATGAAATGCCATTGTTCACAGGCGGATGTGTCTTAACAAAGAGCTCTCAAAGCTGTCATTTCAACAAAAAATGCTGTGATCTTTCATTAGAAACCAAAAAAGAAGGGAGGTGTTGAAAAGTTGGACATCAAGAAGACCGAAATCGAAGATCTGGACAAGACGTTCGAGGAGGCAGCGGAGCCGTTCAATAAAGCAGTTGACGTGAAGGAGCAGTTTGACCAAGTCGTTGCAAACTTCAAAGAGGTTGCTGGTTATAGTAAAGAAGATGCTATAAAGGATGTCGTGATTGGACTGAAGAACAATTTCCGTAAGTAGTGAATCTTGCCCAGTATGTCGAATCCTTCGCTGCTCTATTTTTCTCTCTCAAAAATTGCCGTAGATGGCGCCCTCTCCCATTAGTGCAGGTCTTCCCCGTTACTACTTTACTAGAAAGCAATGCACAATGTAGAAACTCGACTAGACGATTTTCAATTTTTCAAAAATTTTGTACTATCTGGACTAGTACTTGTGAGATTTCATTTTGAAATATTGGGAAATATAAAGATTTCAACTTTCTTGTCAAAAATCAGATTTTTCGCCTGTGAGTCGGTTAAAGGATGCACCGAGAGACATTTTAAATTTCCAGATGAGTAAATCGCACTATTTGTTTCTTAGAATCTTAAATAGTATATTCTGTGCTTGAAATTCATTCTTGATCAAAAAATAACTCAATTTTATATAGAAGAGAAAAGCATGATCAATAATAACACTCTCTCTTTCGAAGTGAATAGGCCTAAAACCGAAGTGGAAAATTTCCATCTTTTTGTTACTCACGGTAAAAACGTTTTTTGGCTTATACTTTGCAGCTGAACTCACGATTGAAATCGAAGACGGACCAAAGTTTGTCCTGAAATTGGGACAGCCGGGCAGCGACGAAAAAGTCAACGTTGTCGAAAAACTCGACGAAACCTGGAAGTCGATCAACGATCTTCTAACAAAGATCATCGAACTCGTGAAGACCGCGGTTGAGTCGTCGGAGGCGCTGATCGCCAGGGCTCAAGAATTTGAGGACATGGTCAAGAACGCCGGCCTCAGTCCGCTGAAGATTCCGAAGACCCTGAAAAATACCGTCCACAACGTCAGTGAGTTCAAGAAGGTCCCGGAAATCGGAAAGGCCTTCAAGCAGACAATAGAGGACATCACCGAAGACATCAAAAATACTGTAGAAGCTCTGAAATCCGAACCATAGCGCCCCCAAGAGTCAGAAAAGATTGATGAAGAGACAAATAGCGTTTTGGAAAATAAGGACGCATTCGCATTTTGTCCCAAAAGTAGCAACCTTGTATTTTTACATTTCTACTTCCAGAAGCGAGAGTAAATGCCCAATAGTTGAATGTCTTCACAAAAAAAACAAACAAAAGAAAAATTTAAAAAGGCATTTACTGTCCCTTCAAAACCTTCACCATCCCTTTCTTTCGTCTCGTAGGCTAAACTTATCTACTTTACCGTTGTTTGTTGATAACCGGGCTGAACTTCATAACATTATGTAAATAAAAAAGACACATGCAGACGAGTTCGATTATAAAGATAATAGATACAAACAAAATTTAAAAGACATTTGTATTCACTTATGACCTTGAGAGGATCACCTTTTCTATTCCGTCCAGTGTTTCGACCTGTAAATCGTTACTGTGAGTTTAGACAATAGCAAGTCTTACGCCATTTTTAAAAATCTTTTTGTATCTGTTTTGAAAAACTTGCCCAGAATATTTATCCTTCTTCTCAATTGTAAAATAATGTACAGAAGTTTGTAGATAAAGCGATATAGTTTCCTAAACCACGAATAGCTGACATAATATTTGATATGAACGAGGAAAACGTTAGGTATGACAGTTATACTCCAATTTCTTTAACTTGACACAAATGATAGACAATACTCCAAGATTTGGGTTTTTTTTAGATTTATCTGATTGCTATCAGTCTGTTTGCAGTTGCTAATATCAAACTTGCACACTCAGATTAAGAATTTTTATGCTTCATTATCATCCCAAGACAGGAAGTCCACTCCGTCATGGCGCGGACGGATATCGGCGGATGGATATGTCAAAGTCCTAGCCCTTTCAAAAGTCTGCGAGCTGTGTCGTATCGAAGCAACGCCATATAAAGACAAATTTTGAACTGACTCAACAATGAGGTATATGCAGGGGACTTGAGTTGATAATTGATCTGCTTATTAAATAGAAGTGTACATATTTGAAAATCAATGTCACTTTTTAAATCTCTTGTAAGATAAGCAAAACATTTGATAAATATATGAATTATCAAGAACAATTGGTGTAATAGTCGCTTAGATTGTATTTTCATTATATTTGTTCTTTTTTTTTACATTTTCATATTCTTATTCTTAAGAAAATATATCCAAAATCGAAGTATTGTATTCGGATTGACAACAGAGCGCGTTGAGTACAACTTTCAAGTTTTATTGTTGACCTGACAGAGAAATTGTGGTCTGAACCAAAATTCAGTTGCCAACAATGCCAACAGACATTACACATATACAGGCTGTTTTGACAAGACAAAAACAAGGAGTTTTGACATAATCTTGTAAGTAGAACAACAATATGCAGACAGAGAAACAATCTGACAATTTCTCAAAAGTTACGACTGAGGGAGCTTTACTCGTAGCACACATATTAAAAGCCTACACTTGATTGAACACTGAAATAAAGTTGAATACTTAGTGATTATCAAAAATTTGGTGTTCAGTAAATTTTAAAATTATGCCATTAAAGCTGTCGAATAAATCTGCTTAAGAATATTTACGAAGATTTACACCGGAGAATGCCAAATTCTGTCCTGCTGTATTTGAACCTGCAAGAATCCATAGTGTATGTCTTCCTCCCGGTATCAGCGGTAAGTAGACGTTGAGGTCGCTCTTTGACCACGTTAAATTGTCCGACTGGTACGGTACGGACGAGCACGACTATCTGACTTGGCGGATTTGATGCTGCAAAATATCTAAGTGAAGTACCTATTAAACTTAGGCCAAAAAATTGTGCTGTTCCGATGATGATATGGTTTTCAAAAATAGGGTAGGTAGGTCGGCAGGATTTTTTTTCCAAAACATTTTTAGTTTTAAATAAGCATTTTCAGGGGTTCAGGGCGGTCAAAAATTGGCTACAACATTTCCAGAAAAATGTATCATACATATAAAAGGAAAAAAAGGCATCCTCGTTCAAGTAAAAATCAAATGTCAAGTAAGATCGCGTGATTTTACGGTTTTTTCTTTCTCTTTTTACATTCGTGTTTACGTAGCTCTGTTTAGGGTCGGGAGGTAAAAAATAGGGTAGGTCGGGTTATCGGAACAGCACATATTATTTTGTTCGGCCTTATCATATTTTTAGTGTATTAATAGTCCGGAATCAGTAAATTAGTGTGGAATATATTCAGTCGTTAACAATTATATTGAATGTTATTCACAAAGAGACCGTGTAAATACTTGAACACGAGGTTATCGCAGGTGATCTCGGATGTATATAATAAGAATATTTACAAGAGGAACAAAATTAAATTTAAAAATCAGCAAAAGTTATAGCTAATGTACCTTTAATGAATGACATCTATGTTCGGGCCCCTTCAAGCATTAATCTGTTGTCCCTTGAAAGTCTTGGTTACATATTGGGCTGATCAACAAAGAATATTTCTCTTTTTTCATAGGTACATATAAACATACATACATACATACATACATACATACATACATACATACATACATACATACATACATACATACATACATACATACATACATACATACATACATACATACATACATACATACATACATACATACATACATACATACATACATACATACATACATACGTACATAGTACATACATACATCCATACGTACATACGTACATACATACATACATACATACATACATACATACATACATACATACATACATACATACATACATACATACATACATACATACATACATACATACATACATACATACATATACATATAAATTTTACCAATTTTCATGAATTATTCTGTAACTTTTTGATAATTTTGGACCAATTCAAATGGACATCACATTTCATTGGCTACAATTTTTTCTCAAAGTTTTGGCAAAAATCTGAGAAAAATTGATTGGGGTTTATTTTATAGGCCTAAAGGGGACAAAAATAGACTTTGGCGCTCAAAGGTTAAGCAATTCAAATGATAGAGACTCAAGAAAACAATCGAAGCTCTGAAATCTGAAGTGTAACTCTTCAGAGTCAGAAAGAAAGGCAGGCAAACAGTGCATCTACATTCCTTTAGATTCCCCTCAACAAACAAAAGAAAAGCTCTTGTTTCTCATCCTTGCGTCGATTTAGCCTCTTCAGCCTTTTTCCTCGTTCATATATATATATATATATATATATATATATATATATATATATATATATATATATATATATATACATATATATATATATAAATATATATACGAATATATAAAATATTATATCATATTATATAATAATATAATATAATATAATATAATATAATATAATATAATATAATATAATATAATGTAATATAATATAATATTATATAATATAATATAATAATATAATATAATAATATAATATAATATAATATAATATAATATATATATATAATATAATATAATATGATATGATATGATATGATATAATATGATATATTATAATATAATATAATATAATATAATATAATATAATATAATATAATATAATATAATATAATATAGTATAATATAATATAATATTATATAATATAATATAATATATGAACAGGGACCCTATCCATCGCGATACCGATGCATAATGCAAGCATAGACACTCTAGCTCCGGAGTCTATGATGTAGATAAACAGTCTTAATTATTGTTTATATGTCGGAACTGGGATCTCATCAGCTCGAGGAAACGGGGAAAATAAAAATGAAAACACCACGTCGCTGCATTATGTTTGCAAGAAAACTAGGATTAGAAACAGCTTATGATTTGTCGGACCTAATTAGGAGTGACACCCATCAATCATTATCCATCAAAGATATAGACCAATACTGGGCAGGTAGAGATAAGAATACCGCTATGGGACGTATAATCCATTGAATGACAGTGACCAACAGAGAAATGCCAAAATTGGGACATTCTTGTGGCACTTTTAAAAATACGACAACTTGAAAAGTTTGGAGTCGACTGGAACTGTACAATTTTTACCTTAGCCTTTACTTATTCCGTACATGTATAATTATAGGAGTTCAAGAGAAACCAAGACAATCTCCGCGAAAGTACAGAGAAATTAATGCAAAGTCGATTATTTGCCTAAATTATTTAATATCCTCTGGAGAAGACAGCATTTTATTCCTGCAAACTGATCAGCGGGTAAACCACTTTGCGTAGCATTACTGATGTCACGTGATGTGTTGCTCATCTAGTCTCTGTTACAGAGTTGTTATAAAGTTCCGTGTTTGGCGATAAGTTGAGACAATATGAAACAATTATACTTGTTACCCAAAACACAAACATACAATAAAATATTGAATAATTGTGAACTGTTGTAAACTGCTCGATATTTATATTTATATTTTGACAAAGACTATCATGATAACTTTCATTTCGATTAGATAAAGTCATACTCACCAACATTGATATGGGCTACCGTTGCTATATTTTGTCTCGTTTTGATACCCAATGGATCCGTTGTCGCGGATTTCTGTATGTGTGATATGCGAATGTTGAGGTCTCTCTTTGACTATGACCCGTTATGATGAACTCTAAAAAGCTCTAAGGAGCACGGCTAGCAGGCTGCACACGACGAACTTCACGTAGTGGGCATGCCAAAACACTATTTTTCGACTCTAAAATTTGTTTTATACAAGGCTATTCACAAAATACAGATATTTATGTTCGAATAGATCGTACAGTGGAGGCCAGTCGCATCGCGCAAACCAGGAGTCTTATGAAAAACACCGCACACACAGGCTGTCTTGACAAATTGTACATCCGGGCGTTTTGGAGAACGAAAACCGTATCTCATAAACAGAACAAGAATACTTCAAAATACTTCAAACTTCACAAGTTATGGAATTTTAAGAAATACAAAAGTGAAACAATAAGTAGAATAATGAGGATATTATGCGTTTAAATCTATACTCAAACTCAGTCGGCGTTTCAGTGCGATTCCCTATCTCTCAGTCGATTGTTGAAAGGTAGCTGTATATTTATGTTTGCGTTAACAACGATAGCCGATGATAAATTTAAGCCAAACAAGACATTGACATACCAGACACATACCGTAGATCTAGGGCCTAGAACAATTGAGGACAGGTGGCAAATATCCATGATATGACCGTCCGTCATACTTTACGAGTAACTGGGTTGACTCTAGGTACTTTCTAGAATAGCTACCCAACTCCAGCCTCCACTCTATCCCTTACCACCGCCACGATGACGGAGGGACTGTGTTTTCCCCATAACTTACCTTCAACCCTTGCTCTAAATGGTGGTGGAAAAGTGCGGATTCGGGAAGTGCGTGTCTAGGGGTGACTTTAGTGAAACGGTACCATCGGAGCGTATTATTGTGTAATAAATTTATAGCACGTCACGAAACAATGATCTGGTGACTCTGCATTCCGTCAGCAAACAAGGAAGATCAAGAGTCCAGTCATTACCGTTGTCACGTGCTTTGATTGGAGTGCACAACGAAAGGGGTGTTGTTTCACTTGCTCATCCTCGTTCACGGTTGAAAAAAAAAACAGTGGGAAACGAGTTACTTCCCCTTTCAGAGCTAGAAAAAATTCTCCACTGCTCTCTCCCTACGTCCGTAGTCTCCTCTGTATCACATGCGTTTGTCTATCCCATATTAAAGGTATACTGTCACCTGTTCCAATTTTACCACAGTTACCATGGAAAGAGAAAATCTAACCAATCACAGATTTTAAGCGGGTGGCCGCTTTTTAAAAACGGCGCCCTCACACTGGTATTTTGAATACAAGGAACGCCCCTTTGACCACATATGGGCATATTTAGATTACAGGTGACAGTATACCTTTAAGTAAACTCTAAAAAGAACCGAATCATACTGTGTCTGATAGCGGTTTCCCACGAACCTTGTTTCAAATTACTCTATGAGCAAACCAATGAAATTCCCCATTCATTAATATGAAAAATAGCCCGGTTGCTGGTACAAGTATAAAAATGTTGCCCAATCGCAAAGAAGTCGCCTTTTGTCATGAATAGCTTTGTTGGCTGCCCCTGACACACTTCATACACGCCACCTACTACCACTGTACCGTAGACATAATACTAGTAAGATAAGGATACGACTGCTCAAAGTCACAACATGTAATTGTGTTACGAGAGGGAAGTTCAGTCGAATAAAGCAGACGGATGGTCAAACTTCAACAGGTAAAGATAACAATTTAGGACGGGGGTAATGTAACCCTGATTTTAACATAAACATGGTTAGCTTTACCGAATATCAAACTTCGTTTAATGTCATTAAAGGGCCATGAGCTGGAACTTTAGATCACTTTTCACTATTTTTTGCTTGTACGTCTATCATAAATTCTTTCTCTGCTTCAAAGCATATTGAAATATCAAATTTCTGACAGTTTCATCCGCCTACAAAGTGTTTATGTGCGCAAAATGCACTGTTTATTGGTTACCTTTGAATTTTAGTTCGGCCCAGAATATGTTGTCAACAATAGCAATGCTTATTACTCATGTATATGCTGAATTAACAAACTATATACTGTATGTCTCAACATGGTTGGGCCTTAGAAAAGAAATGCAGTTTTCGTTAAAAACAAAAACTCAAAAAATCAATAGGAATTACAGCCCTTACCCTTTCAACGAACTGTTATCACATCGCGGGTGAAGATTGGTGGATAATACAAACCTCTGCATTAACTAAATGGGGTTGCTAGTATCCTAGGGAGCTTCTAGCTATAAAGGGATATAACTATATTGACTTCATTGTTTTCGATTGATCAATGCCAAAAGCTTCCTGTATTCACTAATCTGCACCGTTTGCCATTATCATTATCAGTTGGTGAGAATAAAAAAAAATTGGTGATACTTTTCACACAGTTGACTACCTTGTAACGATGACTTCTTTTACTGGGTTTTACATTGTTGCGTTATAGACATATGCACACATTCACTTTCAGCTCTTCAATGTAACGCCCTGCTGATACTGGTGTGTTGCATCATAGACAGTTTTTCTACTGTCTATAGCTACATATATTGTATCTCATAGTACCTCCGGTGTGTGGAGGGACTGATTATCTCCAAATCGATATTTGGCCGCTTGTTGCCTACCCAACATCTTACTTCAATGACCGCCCAGGACAGTATCTCATCCTTCGGGACATCCCCCGTGACCGCTAAGAGGTGATAACGTGAATTAAGTTGTTGTGCTCACCAAAATTCGAGCAGAAAATGACGTTTGATTAAAATAGATACTTGTGTCTTAGGACACCCCAGGGCTCACAAAAAGGCGTCGTTGTGAATAATTGGATGTGGCTGTCATCATTACGGAGTAGATTACGTCTGAATGAAAATGAAAAAAGTTAAGGGGTTAACGCGTCGAAATTCATATCCAGCGGTGTATACCTTTTACCGCGCATCAAAGAAGCCAGGCCAGTGTAGCTGTACCCTACAGACTGTCAGAACTGGAAAAGATGCAGACTTGATTCTCAGAGCTGGTTAGAAAACATTCATTTTTTTCTCGGTGCCCGACAGTTTTCAACAGCAATTGAGATGGGTTGCGGTGCGTCAATGACTGATGTCCCTCCTAGTGATGTAAGTATTACCCGATCATGACTGATTGACTGTAATCTTAGAATTTTCAATTTTACTAATATTCTCTTTTATGACTGTCCACCTTCAAAATACAGGCCTGTCCCTAATTTCACACGGACTTGCACATACTTCAACGAGTTACCAGCCTGTCAAAAGTCATGTTCAGGTTATAGGTTTCTTCAAGAGCAGACTACTTTCAGTGTTTTGAATGACCTTATGTGGATACGAACCAAGAAAGAGATCTCTCTTGAACCCTTGAGATGTCATCTTAAAGATGCTCTCATATTTTGTGCCCTGTTTTTTAAATATTATGGGGACACACATAGCTGATTACAGTAGACGCTTTTGAAAGAAATCAGTTTATTAGGATCTGTTTAACAACGTTGGCGTCTATGTTTTGTTTACATGGCAACTAAGTCGCCATGGAGACGTGAGCAGGCGCATTCAAAACTGACGCGCCACTCACACCAACTGATAAAGTCACAGATTAACTTTTTTGCAGTTTTGCTGGCAGATAACGACAGTGCGTTGTCTATAGTTGAGCAAAGGTTGCATCAAGGGAGGCAATGGTCCAGCGATACATACTAAAAAAAAACAAACTTTAACTTTAACATCAGCAAATTCTTAAAATAAACTGACCTTCCCACTTTACGGAATCCGGGTGTAAACATGTTTTATTGCTTGTATATCGCATCACCTCTAGGGGCAGTCAGACAGCCAAATTCAAGAACTTTCAACCACTATGCTCCTATCTCCAGACCTGCCACAGGTCAAAGGTCATTCTTGTGGTAGTATGTTGAACTCTATGCCCACACGATTATAGTCATGCTATTTTCTCAAAGTTAATTTATGTGATTATCTTCTGATGAAACTTAAAGCTGAAGGTTACGATTTGGGTACATTTGGTTTCAATTCATATGTTTGTTGATTTAAATTGTATGACTATTTTAGATTTCCCCGGCCCACCCCCTTGTAAATGTTACTGAAGGCTCCCTAAACGACAAAACAAATGGTTACTTTTTAAAGACGTTAAATTTTGAAAGATAGAAGTGAGAGCTCTTTGTTGCTGCTTTCCTGCTAAGATAAAAACAATTTCTTTCTCCGAAAATCGTTTTTCTTCCTGGCATCTTGTATTCAAGAAACTCCCCACTTATCTATCTAAACCAAAGCTTCTCCGAGGGCGCTGCTTCAATCGACATAATCTAATCAACTCTCTGTCCGCCACCTGACTCTTTAAGAGCAATCCTATGAACTCCATTTGAATCTCTCTTGAACTGAATCTGAACTCATGAAAATCTAAGATTAAATAGTGTTTTAATCGATCAAGTCCAGTGTCTCATAGTGTCCAGTGTTTAATAGTGTTCATTTTTCAAATAAAAAAGACAGTAACTGAAAAGCGAGAAAGAACATTAACATGACCAATGCTGATCAGGAAATCAATTCGTTTGTGAAAACTTTGTTATTTCAGACTTCACATAAACCTTTCTTCCCAATCATACACAATTTAATGTGCGATCAGTGATTTGTCTGGCAAAAAGGCATTTTTCTCTAGAGTATATTGTGACCATTTACGTAGATGCGAGACCTCAATATTATGACGAATTTGTAAAAAATCAGGAATAGGGTACAGCTTGTGGTGAACCTGCTAGAAAATGACGTGAAATATGCTCATAGATTGAAGAAAAGGACAACAACGGGTATAGCATAGTATACATACGCATACGGTAGTGCTCTTTTTGGAAAATGTGGTGGCCCTGAAAAGGGCCTTGTGGTATGGATTTGTTGCTTGAGATCTAGCCACCGAAACCATACAGAGTACGGCCCTGGCGTTTCAGAGCATTAGGTGACGGCATCACGGATGACGTTCTATAAGAAGGCCTTGAGTGCGCCACGGGTTTCTTCGTAGATAAAACTAGAGATACGCTTGACACCACCACGACGGGCCAGGCGACGGATAGCTGGCTTGGTAATACCCTGGATGTTATCACGCAGAACCTTACGATGACGCTTGGCGCCTCCTTTTCCCAAACCTTTTCCTCCTTTACCACGACCAGCCATGTTTGCAGGATGATTTCTGAATGACTTTCATGAAGCTCGACACCTTGATATTGGATGATTACGAACGCAATAGGAAACACCTTTCGTACAATTAATTACCAACAGTGATTTCCCCGCCATTTATTTTTGCATAATTTATTGACTATAGAGCTGAAATTTGCATGTGCTAATGGGAGGGATGTGTGTATACCTGTAGCATACTGGTAGTACACCAGTCTTTCAAAGAAACATTTTCAACGAAATTGTTTCCCATACGGTCACATACATAGGATATCGCATACAAAAATGTAATATTATTTTGACGATCAAGTCTCTTCAACCATAGATCATCTCAAAAACACTACGCTTCTATGGAATCGAAGGCAAATCAATGGAATAGTCGGTTTGTAGTTAAGGACACAGGAGAAGTGAGAACGTTTTTTCTGCATTGTATTGGGAATGTGTTTTGATCGTAAATGCTTGGCTCTACATTTGATATTAAAGAAAGTAAATCTGTTTAGCGTGGGCACAACGTGGAATATAATGTTCGTCAATTTTTAAGGTTGGTGTTCGGTAACTGGGAAAAAGGTACCAAGTAGTAGCGCGTTTTTACACTGGGGGAGGGGGCTGATTCACCACATTGTTCATCTTTTTTAAAGAAACCGTGTTTCGAACGAAGGTCTCCTTGAATTGTTCGTGATGAAAGTTTCGAATCTTGCCGATATTTTGAAACTGCCATATTATAAATCATTTTTTTCCCAATAAACTTAAGTACAAGTTGTCGCTTCAGAGCTTTTGATTGAACAATTAAAGAAATTACCTAACGTTAAGCGACACTGGGTTTCAAAATGGCCGCCATACCCTACGCTTACTCTGTGGGAGAAAGAAACTTTCGAATTTCAAAAAGAAATTCAAATATACTTACCATGTATCGATATGGGCCTACAAAAGCAGACTTGAAAAATGTGGTAGTAACTTTAATACCTCCAAAGCTGTGAAATTAAAGTTTTATATGTATATCCAGTGTAATTTAATGTCTAAAATATGCAAATATCCAAACTACCTCAGGGTACAATCTAAAGAAAGGACGCCTTCATAAGATATGGGCAGAGTCAACGTTTGGAAAAATACAAACTATGATTATCCCATTTATCGCACGTTCCCTCCACACACCTATCAGGACAATCGACATACTTCGACTTCTCCATGTATTCGTTTCTTCATTTCGGTTGTCGTTGTAACAGAGGAGCGACATCCGCCCATTTCACAACACAGGGAACTTGACCAAGACAAAAAAGAATTTCTTGTGCTATATAGGCTAAATTTTTTACAAATATTGTATTCTCTGCTGGTGTTTTTATTCTCAGTCCGTTGTGTTTCAAACTAGAAATGCCTGGTTGTTGATTTACACCCATTTCAAACAGTAGCTTTGCTGGCTAAATCGAATATTCTGCTTAGTAAAACTTTAAGTTCAAAAAGAGATGTTCTTCAAGGAACCGTAGACCACGGTCTCTCGGGAAGACCATGGGAAGATATACTGTCCATGATTTAACTGGCCCATCGATATTATAGAAATAACGGGCGACGCGCTGACCATTAACGTTATTTGTGGGCAAGGGCGAGAGGAAAGCCAAAAATTAACGGGCGAGGCTTGCAGAGCCCGTTAATTTGGCTTTCCTCGAGCCCGCGCCCACAAATAAACGTTAATGGTCCGAGCGGAGTCTGTTATTTCCATTATATTATCAACAAACGCAAGAAAACCGTCAAAATTTCCGAAAATTTCAGGAGCGAACGACAACTGGGCCCCAGAAACTGAGCAACACGCGACGCACTGTCACGCGCTCTGTAAAAAATTGGCAAGCCGGAGATGTTTTCAGAAAAAAGTATCTCAACTTGACCTACAAGTGCTCAATCTTTTTTGTGATTGATTATGAATAACGTTTCAGCTGTAAAGTTACGATACTTTGAGTTGTTAATCTTATTATTCATATTCACGGGCATGTAAACGAACCATTACTGTGTATTTGTGGTCAGTCACGTGGTTCAGCTCGACCAATCAAAATGCGACGGGCAGGTCATGGTAATATTGCAATTAAAGGGGAAGTTCACCAAGGATGAATTTTACATATGTGGTAGCGCTGTGGTTGTTTACCCAGGAAAAACTATTTTCACCATTTATAACTTGCCCGATTTTTTACAAAAACCGATGAAATGGTACAGGAAGTTGCCCATGTAATTTGAATCATGGGAAAAAAGCTCCAAGCTTGGAGCTTGCATAATGTGATATGGAAGGGACCATTTCCGGACGGGTATGGCCCCAACATTGTCCTCTCACAGTAACACAGTAGTAAACAGCAACACAAAATCTGACAGTGGACAGTTAATTATAAGTGATTCATCGTTTATGCTAGGATACTCCGTATAAACAAAAGTTATGTAAATACGCACAGCCTGGTTTAAGCATGGGTGAGTGGACAATGCCATACCCATGGAAAGATGGTCCCTTCCGTATCACATTATGCAAGCTCCAAGCTTGGCGCTTTTTCCCATGATTCAAATTACATGGGCAACTTCCTGTACTATTTCTATCGGTTTTTGTAAAAAATCGGGCGAGTTATAAATGGCGAAAATAGCTTTTCCGGGGTAAGTGACCACAAAGCTAGCACATATGTAAAAATCATCCTTGGTGAACTTCCCCTTTAAGATTACTTATACCATGGATGTCGCTGCTACCTCCATGCGTATTATACGTTCATTTCCGTGTAAATTTTATTTAGGTTGAAGTTCGCAGTGAACGTGCTAGAAAATGACGTAACGGGAAGACAGCAAGTTTAGAATAGTGTAAATATGGTAGTTCTCTTTTTGGAAAATGTGGTGGCCCTGACAAGAGCCTTTTGGTATGGGTTTTGTAGTTTGTGATCTAGCTACCGAAGCCATATAGAGTACGGCCCTGACGTCGTATAGCATGGACGACATCCAAGGCGGTGACGGTCTTTCTCTTGGCGTGTTCGCTGTAGGTGACGGCATCACGGATGACGTTCTCCAAGAACACCTTCTCGTTTATACCTCCATGACATATCCACGGAGCACCACGGCTTTCTTCGTAGATGAGACCAGAGATACGCTTGACACCACCACGACGGGCCAGACGACGGATAGCTGGTTTGGTGATACCTTCGATGTTATCACGCAGAACCTTACGTTGACGCCCTTTTCCTCTTTCACCACGACAGGACATGTTTGCAGGTTGAATTCAGAATGATTTTCATTAAGCTCGATGCCTCTATGTTGGTTGACTGCGAACGCAATAGGAAACACGACCATAAATCATTTCCTTGTCATTGTATCATTGTGCATAATTGGTAGACAGACAATACAGCTGATATTTGCATATGTTAATACAGGGGGTGGGTGATATAGCTACATACCAATATTGTGGTATACCGGTCTATCGAAAGAAGCATTTTCAACAAAAGCCTTTCTCAAACAGTCAATACACAATGCATCCCTAAAAATAAGGACACGTAATTATTTGAGAAGAAGTCCCTTGAATGGAATTGTAGAAACTCAATGAGTGTATTTGTACGAATTGTCAAAGACCCACGAGAAAAATTTCTCGAGGGCCCATGGAATTGTAGGTGAGTATGTACTCAAACAACTACAATAGTTGTCTGAAGTTAAAAATACGGGAGAATTGTTCCCGTTTTTTATGGTCACGAATTGTGGGACGCCACTTGGATATATAAACTAAACAAGACATTCTGTAGGTGAGGAACATCCTTGGATATAATGTTTTGTCAATCGTGAAGTTTTTTGAGCAGTTGGTTATAAAGCCGAAAAAAGCCTCAATCGTGCTTATATCGTCACTGCATATTTTTCCACGTGATTTGCGTCATATAATGGATTTGATGTATCTGTTTCAGTGTGACAGTGGAGGTACTGTCGAGAAAATGCTCTCTTGTACCTCCATGCTGTGACTCGTGGAGTATTTTCAATTAAATTTACCTTCTGTCTGAACAATTCAGTTTGTCATTAAGATGCAAAAACCGTTTCAACATGCAGTTTGTCACAATTTATCAAAATGTAGCCATTCTTGGTATATATTCGTAGAGAATTATCAACATTGCATTGCAATTCGTGCTTGTTGCCTAAGGTACTTTGTATTTGAAAATAAATCCTGGGGAGATGAAGGAAAATGTTTCTAAAAATAAAAAAAATGAAAATAAAAAGGGGCATGCTAGCGCTGTTTATCAGCTTCATTTAAAAGCAATTTCACCAGCTTGATCATAATGTCAAATGGAAACAAAGGACGAACACCATGTGATTACCCAACATCATTAAGAATGAAGCGAGAACAGAATCAGAGATTAAGGGGGAGACCCACATTCGTAGACACTTATCTTTAACCTGATTTTTCACCATTAAAATGAATCTTTAACCCGACATGTAGTATATGTTTGGGTAGCTTGATAATTGAAGATTATAAAAATTGTAAGAATATTTCAAAATCTGTTTGCGTGTGTTTGTTTTGCTCAAAAATGTGTGTTTTTGAGTTTTTTCACTTAAAAAGTGTAAGTACGAGAGGGTGATGGCAATTGGTGAGCCGTTTACTGCAATCGATAGCAGGGTAAGGTGTGTAAAAAACCGTGTCTTGGATTTTTGATACTCCGCTTTGTTTTTGCACAATTAGCCTTGAAAGTGAGAAGTGGTGGATTCTGAATAAATTAACGGCTTTTGTCCACGTTTGTCACGATATCTTTTGTTTCTGGAACATTATGGAAATTCTGAGACACCGTTTTGTAGAAACAGTCACTAACTACAACCTGTGCAAAGATGAGGCTAATCCGTCAACGTGGCGCCAAGTTACACTCTCCAGAAGTTGCGATACATTGCCAAAAACGGAACGGAGTAAATCGCAGAAATGTGTATGCGACCCTTGGAGTCGCACAAAGTCAGCTAAAATTCCGGTTCGCTCGCATTTTCGGTGGAAATTCCCAGCCCATAATGAAGTACAGGACTTTTTACACAATTGTCTGAATTTGTGGTATGAATGAAATTATACATGACGTGAAAATTGGAAGAAAATGAACACTGAAACGGCCAGTTCGCGGCGTAAGCGTTACGCTTTATTTACACAACTGTCATTCCGAGCTAAATCTGTGGATAATCTTCTTGCTAAATGCAAACTAGGGTATTAACTGTGCACTGTAGTGTACCAGTTTAATTTGATTATCAAGCGAAGAAATGGCTGGCTGCGTATATACTTCGTAAAAATTATGTGATTTTGCATGCCAAGTCCGATGACATTGTTTTCCTCTCTTTTAGTTGCGCAATCGTCACCGCGTTTTCAGCTTCCTGCCCGGAGAGAGACACGTGACAATGAATTTACAATGTGGTACATACCGACAAAGACGAAGTTCATTCAGACGCCGTGTTGCGTACGTTAGCTTTTACGTTCCGTACTGCATGTTGAAGTACGACCACAGTCCGCCTTGAACAATATGGCATGGAGCTAAAAACGGACAGCTACATGAACGCGGTTTCCGACCTCAGAAGCACCAGTGCCGGGCTAACTTTGTGTTGTGCCAGGTTAACCCATCGTTAGGCTAAACTAAATATAACACCTGACAATATCTGGTATCTAAAACGATTTCCTAATGGCAAGATAAAAAGTTGGCGAAGAACTGAAATAAATCGATTCTGACACGAAACTTGAACAATTCAAAAAGCGACTTGTTTTGGCTTCGCGAGTACCATGGAGGCGAGTACCTAAAACAGATGTGAATCTGTGACCACGCTGATATTAAATTGAATGCGTCATTCTAAAATCGCGACGGTCGAATTTCGTACAAGTAATGAAATGCGTGAAACTTCAGTCAAACAGTTGAATATCGCGTTGGCTGATATGTGGAAACGAGCATTCGTCGTTCTCCGGTGGCGACTGTACGTTGAACTACTATAATAACGACGATAGACAGACCTGCAGCACGCTGCAGCACGCTGTTTTTCAGCGTGATTGAGTTTATTCACAGGAAAAAGTAGTTGCTGATTCGAACAAAGCACGTTCATGGTTGTTAAATTTTTTCAAGTTCATGGAAATTATTCTATCATTTTCAATTTTGGTTTCTTTAACTTTACCGCATAAGTTTATAATTACCTAATAACAATTCAATCGCAATGATTTTAAAGCTATACTGACATGAATTTGTGCTGTGAAATATCGCATACTTTTCAATCGAGATTGATTTCGACCCTGGACTTCGACTCACTGCATGAGCAGTCCGCCAAATGAAAGTTCAGTTGATCGAAACAAATTATGTCTGCTGTATGATTAGCTCCGGTACAAATTAAAAAACAAATGCTAGGTCAACATTCTGTTTACATTGTAAATCACGGCATCATTCTAATGTAATATAGCAAAACTGTACGTGCGTTATCCGCATCACGTTCCCTCTGTGCCCGCATAGAATTTACAAAACGATTGGCTTACGTTTCCAAACCGGGCAGAGCAGACACCAGATTTTCTCGTCATAAATTTTCGAACTATTGCCATATTTCTAATTTCTACTGAGAGGAATGTTGCTCGCCCAACTGTCGAGACAAAAAGACGTCGCAACCATTTTCACAAAAAATATAGAAAACTTGTGGTGACGTACAGGAACGTAATCTTCATTGCATGCTTTACGTGTAACCGTAACGTAGCGAGGCCGGTAACAGTTTTAGTTGCCGGAATTCGCTGGGCATTTGCAGACGTAAAAAATCATCTGACATTTTTATCACCAGTCGCAATTAGTTCGGAGCGGGATCAATTTTGAATGTCGGACTTCATTAGGTGCAGACAAACATGTAAACTGTTATCAGAAAAAGACGTAATTTTTGGATTTTCGGAGTAGCCTAGTTTGATTGGGGCAGGGTCAGTTTTGAATGTCAGACTATACTTTGCATTGAGTCCACGTCATTTGTTAGCGGACACAAATGTACGTTTTGGTTTGGCGGCGATTAATTTTGACTAGTGCTGGACTTTATTTGGCAAATATGTAAAGACAAGGACCTACTACTTGGATTTTCGGCCGTTATTTGTTTTATACGGGAACAGTTTTATTAAATACGTGTCATAGGAAAACGAGGTAAAAATAATTAAAACTACAACGAGCAGCCTCTCTGTTGTGCGCAAGATGTATTACAAGTTTTTATTCGAAGCTCAGTTTAGTCATAGACCCTCTCGAAAAACGGGACAGGCAACTTGTTGAATGAGTAAGCGTTTTGCGTTACATGCAGTCCTCGCTTGCGACCATTTCCAGTTTACACCTTTTCAACGCATCGCAAACTGGAGTTTTAAGCCTGACTGTTACTCTGACAATTTTAACTGTTCTCTCATTCCTGGCCATATGCTTGATATTTCGCTTTTGTGGATCATGCTTTTGCAATCGACGGCTACCTTCAGCATGTTCAGTAGCCGCGACATACTTCCTGCCGGCAGCTGGGAAGAAGACTGACGCATGCGCACTCCTCCGGACGGAATTAACGTAATCTACTTACGCTCTTGAGATAGCCTTGACTAATCTTGAAACCGTTAAGACATAAGAAAAACACGGCACGCGAACTGGCCTACAATGTTCATTTTTGTTAAAATCTAACTCATTTCCGAGTGTGTTAGGGTTTCAAACTTATCATCCACTCAAAGGCCATATTAGACAGATTCAAAATCTACCATAAAACAAAAAATGACCAAAATCACTCAAGGAAGGTGGGTCTAGTGTTGCCGTATCGTTTAGGCTTTTTACTCATTATCGGTAGCACTAGCGGACGCCACCGCTCATGTTTTCAGTAAATTTGCTGCTGTCAGGAACTTACACTGTCAACTAAGTTCAAGCACGTGGGTGGAGGGACGGTGGTCCAAGCAATTCCTTTTTGAGGGTTTTTTGTTCAGGGTAGGTGTGCATGAATTACGTCCTCCATTAATAGTAGCATTTGGAAGGGCTGGACTTGTGCTTGAAATACTTTCAATATGGATATAACCAGTCAGTATTAAAGGGTCATTATTTCGAACAGAGTTTTTACCACTACCCTAACACCAGTATAAATGGAAGTGTTAAAATTTCGAAATTTTTATATTGGCTTTATTGTACGGTAGTTCCCTTTTTTGAGGATGTGGTGGCCCTGAAAAGGGCCGTTTGGTATGTGTATGCTTGGCATACAATTTACTTCGAGCTTGTGTATTTGGTGACGGCTTTGGTGCCCTCACTGACGGCATGCTTAGCAAGCTCTCCGGGCAGCAAAAGACGGACAGCAGTTTGGATCTCTCTGCTTGTAATGGTGGAACGCTTGTTGTAGTTGGCCAATCGTGATGATTCTGTGGCGATACGCTCGAAGATATCGTTGACAAAGCTGTTCATGATTGACATGGCTTTGGAGGAGACACCAGTGTCTGGATGGACCTGTTTCAACACCTTGTAGATGTAGATACCATAGCTTTCCTTCCTTCGTCTCCTTTTCTTCTTGTCTCCAGTGCGCGCAGCTTTGCTGACACCGGCTTTCTTGGCAGCTTTACCACTCGTCTTTGAAGGCATGATGATGTGTAGTCGACTTTGCTATGGAAACAGTGAATGATATGTCTTCCGAAACGAAGCTTATTTATAATCAAACAAATGCAAATGAAGGATTGTTGATGTTTGGCGGGAAACGACACGAACCGAGTAGAAGGTAGAAGGGAATTCCCGCCCCAATGTCGTTTTATTTTAAACGTTGTTGACACTTTCAATGACAGTGTTCGTTATTGCGTCATTTGGCTTCGTAGAACAACAGAATTCTTTGGCAAAATCTGTGCGCTATTTAAAAATTGGCATGTGCAGAGAAAAGATCTTTTCAATTTTAATGCCGATTTTATCGATTACAAAAAGAGACAAGATCAAGGCTGAAACAACAGGACACAGCAGTCAGTCTCCCCTGAGGTGGGGGGTTCTTTGTGCAACAGTTTGTTTTATATAGTTTTATTGATTTTGACTGTGATATTTCAAATAAATATTTCGATTCCAAACTGATTTCTGACTTCTTGCAACCACAGTCCCTCCACCACAGTCCCTCCACGGACTGTGTTGCAACCTACGACCTAGTCGTAGGTCGCTGTGCGCCGGAGCGCCCGCACGCGACGGAATCTTTCAGTCTATTAATTACCTTTCACCTTATCTCCTCGCTGTCTGTATCAGAGGGTTATCAACGTCACAGCCGTCCCACACTATGGATGTAAAAAATCTATTTTTGTACATCCATGCCCACACGTAGTGAAATAAGACTTCTTGTAATCATTCGTTTGGTATCTCCATGTACTAATACAGAAAGCAGTCAGACTGTTTGGAGTTGAAATCTTTATTTGAAATATCACAGCAATATAATAATAAAACAAACCGTTGCACAAAGTACCCGAACCCTTCCCAACCCCAGTGGAATGACTGCTGTGCCCTGTGCTGAAACCACGGGACAATCGAGCCGTGTTGTTATGTATAATCTTTCGCAATGTGGACAACCTTTAAATCCCTGATAAGTCCAGGGATTAGCATAATCAGTCGTGTTGACTCAATGATTACAAGATGTGTATATGAGAGATCAGCGTCCTTATAATGGGGTGTAAAATAAATAAAGAGTCAAGAGGCTAGATTAGGTTATAATAATTTATTTTATTTACTCCGATCAGCCAGAGCATGAAATAAAGGAGAGGAACTGTCACTGATAGAGAAAACAGTGAGACCATAGACCCTCGTTTTTCTCGAGGGTCTATGGTGAGACAAACTCAATACGTCTGGGCCGCCTGTGGTACTAGTTGTTTTTTTCTACTGATATTACACGTTGGACAGTGTCCACAGGTTTTGATCATGGCTTTTGATTGTTAGTCATAAGTATCTTCTGAAATCAGATAACTTACAAAACAGATTTATGAATGAATTGTTTGCTGCCCCGTTCAGAATGATTTATTGAGTGAAAGGTAGAGGGCGTCCTCATGGTACTCTTGAATTGTCAAGGCCCCCTTGCATACCCATTTCTTTCACCCCCTTCATTTCCTCTTCCGTCCCCTGTCGCTAATTGTGCTTGTTCCTTTAAAACATTCAGTCTGCTAACATCAACATCAAAAGATTGCCTTCAGAAGTGCTTTCGTTTTATTCAGAATATTGTTTTTTTTCCTTTACAGCAGCCTGAGGAACCAATCGAAGAGGAAACTCAACTTGAAGACGTTCAAGTTGAGAAACTGGACATTCAAGAGACTGGCATTGAATTTCTTGACAAGATCTTCGAAGACGCTTCAGCTCCATTTAACAAAATGTTTGATGTGAGGGAGTCCATCGACTCCGCCGTGAAAGCGTTCAAAGTCATTGCAGGTTATAATAGCGACGACACCATGAAAGACGTTATTTTAGGCCTGAAGAAGAAATTCCGTAAGTATTAAAAGCAGTCGCGTTTAATTTAAATGGCATACATGGAGATGCGTTATAGAATATCGCACACAGATAACACGATTTGAACTAATTTGGGATAATTGGATCTTCATATTTTTTCAAATTTCTCAAAAATGTTAGGTGCCCTATTGGTGAATGTCTCGATATTACAAATTACTCATAAAAACAAGTGTGTAACGTAAAAAGAAAAGCAGATGAGCTAACATTTGCAGATTTTCAGACATTACTTCACCATCCAATTGTCCCAAACTAGTCCCAATCGTGTTAGATGGGAATGGGTTTGTTATAGACTCCAAAATTATCGAGTGTTAAGATCTAATGATTATGGACTTATGAATTTATATTGCGATAAGTTAATTAGCAGTGACGCTCGAAAGGAAGGCTGCTATCTCCGTGAAATCACAGCTACAAGTAATCTTTTTCTTGTTCATTAGGAAAGCGTTGTTTTATTCCAGGGATTTGCATATCACTGCGGTTGTAAAACGAATCAAGGGACACATTTGAAGATAGGCAGAGAAAAATGAACAGTACAGAGGTCTTGAATATTTTTCTCGTATGTTTTAAAATAAAAGATGGAGCACACTTTTTATTGTTGAGTTAATGAAACAGGAGATTAAATGCATCTTTGATCGACAGATTTCGCTATGCTTGAAAAGTAAGCAACAATATAATTCGAAACTCTCTGGTTTTTATTCGTTGCATAAAATAGTGTATATTTAATAACCAGGGTGGTTTTAAATTATTTGGGTGATCACCAACTATGGGATTCAATCGTATCATAAAGAGCTAAAATCACTATTTTTCACATCAAATCTGTCATTTCATAGTGAGACCTGATATGATTTGTCGAACTATTGTTAGTTGGAACGGATGCAGCAGCATTAATTTTGGTTGCTTTGTCTTTGCAGCTGAACTTCAGCTTGAAGTTCAAGAAGGATCGAAGTTTGTTCTCACGACAGGAGCAGAAGACAGCGAAGAAGAAAGTCTCGCCGACACTACTCCGTTGGAAGTTATCAACGCCTTCAGAGCATTGAGCGACCTCATTCCAGCATTCATTGACCTAGCTAATACTGCAGTGGCCTCAGCTGTTGCGCTGATCACCAGAGCCAAGGAGTTCAAACAGTTGATTCGGGACTCCGGGCTCAAGGGGTGGAAAATTCCTAAAGCCATAGCAAGGACTTTCCACAACGTCAAAGAGTTCAAGAAAGTTCCACAAATCGTAAAGGCCTTCAAACAGGCGATAGGTGATCTCGTCGAGGACTTACAAAACGCAGCAGAAGATCAGGAATCTGAAGAGAAGTAGGACCTTGAACTTTTATTCTCCAATATAAGTAAATGGGAGAAAATCATTAACAGTACGGGGACAATAAAGCATGATTTTTAAACAAATAACTTATTAATAGTATTTCCACAAATTTCTACGGATGATAAATAGCCAATTTACACTGTATTTTTGCTACACTCAATGGTGCATGCGATCTCGTAGTATTTAAAGGGATACAGTCGTCAGAAGTGCACTCAAATGTCGTATGGGACCCACACGACCAATGTAAACACTGTTTTCAAGGTAAGATGGTGATTGGTGAAAGTTAACACATGTCTGTCATAATCTATCATCGTATAATTTACATTTACATTGTTGATGATGAGGTGCATCTAGATATCGTGACGAAATACATTGTTTGTAAACAAGAAACTCGCACAGGCGCAGTTCCGACGACTGTTTCCGTTCTGCAGACAAGTTACGTCTGATTCCACCTCGCGGTAAAGCCAGTAAGGCATACGGCCAGAGGGCCTTTTCAGTGTGCGCGCCATCTTTGTGGTAAATGTTACCTGTAGAGATTCGTACTGCAAGAAATTTTGAGTCTTTTAAATGCGGTTTGAAAACTTATCTTTTTGATCTGTATTATCAATGATTTGTTTTTGCTTTTACGGCACATTTTTTGCTCACGTGTGAACACGTGAGCATATGTCGCAGCGATGTCTGTCTGTCTGTCTGTCTGTCCGTCTGTCTGTCTGTCTGTCTGTGTGTCTGTCTGTCTGTCTGTGGGTCCATTTTCTCAAAAACGGCTGAACGTATTTCAGTCAAATTTGGTAGACATCTTCAGAATTCAAATGGCTAGAACTGAAAAGGTTTTGGTGGGCGTGGCTTGGATATTAATGAAATTATGAAAGTTTTAATTTTTCTGTTACGCCGCGTATGACAAGTGAAAACAATCGACTGTTTGAGGGCGCTGTGAAAAGTGCTTGTCCAGGTTGGCTACAGCTGGATAGCTCTGGTTTCAACCACGGTCCCTCCGTGTTTCAACCTCGTATTGAACATTAAAAATATGATATTTTATTACTCATTCAACTCACTATTCAAGATAAAATATCGTTTAGCAAATTAGCTTTATCCTTGGTAATTGATTGTTTCCCTCGCTGCTCGATCGCCAGAAATGAGTACATACGTTCTTAGCCCTGCGTACGATGCTGTGTGTTCCGCTACAGCTAATAGCCCTGCTCGAGCGGGGCTATTAGCTGTAGCGGAACACACAGCATCGTACGCAGGGCTAATTATACGTTCTCTACCTAGCCTCATGGCATGGAAGTGCTGATGAATAATAACTTTGGGTCAAAGGTATTGAAGTGTCCAATCAGGTTCGTGCACAGAGTCCAAGGCCATGACCTACTTCATGTACTTCTGCACTGTTTGATTTTGCTTCGCCAAGAAACGTATTCGTCATTGTCCATAGAAGTATGTTTGCTCTCCTTTGAGGTTGTTTGTGAAACAAATTCCGGGATAGGCCTTGGAATGCATACGATCGGCATCGCGGCAGTGCATGTAGCTAGCCCTACGAGTATGGCGAGAGTGTCCGGCTTTGGCTACGCCGCCTCCCACCTCCGGTAGGCGCTACCCGGCGTAGCCAAAGCCGGACACTGTCGCCATACTCGTAGGGCTATGCATGTAGCGTACCATGCTTGTGTAACTGCCGAGCTCAACGTGCATTCACGGTTGATACTCGTGTACAATCATGATGTGTTCAATTCTGATGAAGATTCATAAGTCTTACTTTTGCAGTCTTTTTTCCGTACGATAATCCCGACAATACGTGTTACTGTTAGACGAGGTGGCCATTTTATGATAAGTTTCAATACTGCACAGCTACATAGCATCACTATCGTGTGATCGAGGTACAGCGTTGTTGAACGGGATACAGAAACTCTGCAGAGGGAGAAACGATCGTTGACATGAACAGTCAATGTACTTCAGCACGTAGTCCGCAGATAGCGGATCGAGAAAATAAACGTGTCCCAGTAAATAACGGAATATTTATGTACATTAACTCGATATTAATCAAATTTCCAGCTCATCGCAAAAAAATGTATTGCAAAGATTAATTTGTCACTGACAAATACTGCACTGTATGGAAAAAACAGTCTGTAGAATAGTTCAACTTCAAGTGGTATTACCCGAGACAAACACTTGTGTTGTCAATTTTGATTTCATTTCATAAACTTCATACTTCATCGAGTATCGTGTATTTCAGCCTTTGTGAAGCCATTTTATTGATATTTTCAATTTTTGTCTTGGCTTTGTTGTGGAACATGTTGAATCGTCTCCGTGGACATGTAGGCAAAAGTGTGACGGGGTCGAAGTGACTTGGGT
Organism: Ptychodera flava; assembly: GCF_041260155.1. NCBI lineage: Eukaryota > Metazoa > Hemichordata > Enteropneusta > Ptychoderidae > Ptychodera > Ptychodera flava. The sequence goes on from NC_091938.1 coordinate 5,844,085, forward strand.
ACCTGGGGCCGACCAAAACCAGTGTGAATTACTGGGGTCAAAGCGGACAGCGGCCGGATGACGTGTTCCCCAAGCGAGCTACCTTCAGAAGTCTGTTTCATCGCAAAAAACGTCAACTTTTAAAACCCGTCATTTATTTACTGATGTTATTCTCAGCATCACAAACATATACGCCTCTGCTATGTATCACAGCAAATAGTTATATTTGAGCGCCCCGTAAATGGGATCCTCGATTTTTTGCGAACCCGGAAGTGTGTCTTGCTCAATGCATTTCCTACCCATAGCGAGGGAAACTGCCCGCGTTCCCATGCTCCCATGCACCCTTTTTCAATGCCAGTGCAACGCCATCTGTGCAAAATTTGTGGTGGTATGCTCCCGTGTTATGGAAAACCTCTCTTATTCTAACAATGACGTAGTTGACTTTGGACTTCGATTTCGTAAATGTGATGTCCATGCAGTGAGTTTGGGTTGGCGCGCTTATAATGCAATCTTCGCCCGCCTGCGGTCCGATATCCCGCATTTATTAGCGATATTTATCTGTTTTGACTTGACCAAAGTTGGCAAAACTTGCTATGTACATTAAAGATACTATGATACAAGATTATTGAAAGTCATTTGACATTTTTTTCAGCCAATTCCCAATATGCATATTAATGAACCTTCCAAATTAGGGATATATACTGGCATTTACTTGATAAAATTTGGCGAAACATGCTGTGTACATTGATCATTATACCAGGTTATAACACTATTGAAAGTCATTTTGCATTTTCATGTCAGCTAATTCATAATTTGCATAAATAGCTAACAAGCTTTCACGGTTTGGCATAGAGCTTGAAGGACTTGACCAAAGGTAATTACACATGCTATATTGTGATACAATGACAGTACTCAAAGAAATTAATTATTTTTATTTCAGCTAATTACATATTTGAATACTTAATGACCTTTAGAATTGATCTGTGGTGAAATTCATTGTGTTGATCATAACACTTTAAATGTAGCAAAGCATGTAGCAAAGGTTCAAACTTGCACATAAATGCAATATATAATGAAACACGTGAGCATTTTCAGTTCATATCTGGTCTTTACCGCAGCACTGCTCGTGTGGTGTTGTCCTTGTCTTCTGTATTTTTAAATTTTGAATTTTTTTGTGTGTTCTGTACAGCGCACTGTGACGTATGTGTAGTACGTTTTTCAAGACATTTTAATAAATAATGATAATAAATAATAATTAATTTACGGCGTTTAAATTTGTGAGAAACCGTCAACTAGTACAGAGGAACTGTATTTATTATATCTTGTCCAGAAAATCGTGGCCGATTCCAAGCCACATGTTTTATATATTGTTAACCGTCGCCAAACCACACGTTGCAAACGAAAATAAGCTCGAAGATCAAAAGTGCTACTCGCCTCAAGTTCACTTTCCTAAAAGCTGCACTAAATAATACTCCATATCCAGGCCGAAGCTCGTTTCCTCATACCAAATCGAGCTTTCGTCAAAAGGGCGTGTGGATGAAACCAAGGCGAATTAATAGTGTCCATGAAGATACAAAGTCTTTCCAAAGTCTTGCATATCAACAGCGGAAAATGGATGGCCCTTAAGTTTATAGTACCTCGCATCTTCATTCAATTCAATTCAATTCAATTCAATTCAATTCAATTCAATTCAATTCAATTCAATTCAATTCAATAGAACTTTATTTTTCCCAAATATGGGCATTTAAAAAGTGTGGCTGGAATGCAACACATCAAAATATCAAAAATATACGAACACACGCGTACAAACTTGTACTTCGTGAGAGTGCATACAATTGCATACACATATACGGACAATAGACAATATACGGACAGACAGAGACAGGCAGGTGGGTAGAGAGACGGAAGGGTGAACAGAGAAATAGGCAGGAAGACTTAGTCTGACCAGTCCCTCCACGTAACTGACTGACTGACTGACCGAAATTTTGCATCTTGTCAACACGGCAGTGAAGTTCAACACCACTGTGGTACCATATCGTTTTATAAATGGAGTTATACCCACTGTCATGAGTAACTCTAACCTTTACCCATTTTTAGCTCACGTGTTGACACACGTGGGCATATGTCGCAGCGAAGTCTGTCTGTCTGTGTGTCTGTGTGTCTGTCTGTCTGTCTGTGTACTCAATATCTCAAAATGGCTCATCAGATCAGAATCAAGTCTGGTACATAGCTTTAGTTTGCAAATGGCAAGAACTGATTAGTTTTTGGTGGGTGTGGCTTGCTTACTTTTTGCTCATTTGCATAATTAATGATTTTAGAAAAAACTGATCTATATTGACAAAGACCGCACACAATTTGATGAGATTCGCTACAAATGTTGATCACGCCAAGATATATCAGCTTTGAAAGATATTAAGGGGTGACGTGAAAGATAATTACTAATTTGCCTGGTTAAATGAAATTTCCTAATTAGGAGTATATATCTGAATTTACTCGATCAAAATTGATGAAACTTGGTATGCATATTGAAGATACTATGATTTAACGTTATTGAAAGTCATTCAGCATTTTTACTACATCCAAATCCAAATTTGCATATTTAATGAATTTTTGAAATTAAGGATATATATTTGAAGTTACATGACCAAAATTGATGAAACTTGCTATGTGCATTGAAGATACTATGATAGAACATTATTAAATGTAATTCAGCATTTTTACATCAGCCAATTAATAATTTGCATATTTTATAAACTTTCCTAATTAGGGGTATTTATCTGATTTGACGAGACAAAAGTTGATGAAACTGGCTATGCACATCAAAGATACTATGATAAACATTATTGAAAGTCACTAAGCATTTAAACTTTAGCCAATTCCTTATTTGCATATTTAATGAACTTTCATAATCAGGGATATTTATCTGTATTGACTAAACCAAAGTTGACAAAACTTGCTATGCACATTAAAGATGCTACGATACGACATTATTGAAAGTCATGAAGCATTTTACTTCATCCAGCTCCAATTTGCATATTTAATGAATTTTTGAAATTAGGGATATATATTTGAATTTACATAACCAAAATTGATGGAACTTGCTATGTACATTAAAAGTACTATTATGTAGGCTAACATTATTGAAAAGCATTAAGCATATTTGCTTCAGCCAATTCCTAATGTGTGTATTTAATTAACTTTCCTAATTAGGGATATATACTTGGATTTGTTTGATCAAAGTTGGCATAACATGCTATGTACATTGATGATTATACCTGGTTATACCAATATTGGAATCATTTCGCACTTAAGTTTTCATGTCAGCTAATTTATAGTTTGCATATCTAATGAGCTTTCAAAGTTTGGAATATATAGTTTGAAGGACTTGACCAAAGGCAATTAATTACACTTGCCATATAAAGTGGTGATACAATGATAGCAGTCAAAGAAATCAATTATTTTTATTTCAGCTAATTACATATTTGAATACTTAATGACCTATAGAGTTAATCTGTGGTGAATATTGTTTATTATGTTGATCATAATTATTTCAATGAAGTTGCAAACATGTGGCAAAGGTTCAAATTTACACATAACTGCAATATATAATGAAACACGTGAGCATTTACAGTTCATATCTGGTGTTTTGAGTGATTGGCAACTCGACTTGTGCATGTTATTTTGATTGTTTCTAGATTTTGCATCTAGTAACCAATGGTGACGAAGGACTCTAAGTAACCCCTTATCATATCAGTTCGATTTGTGCATTTTATTTTGATTGTTTCTAGATTTTGCATCTAGTAACCAATGGTGACGAAGGACTCTAAGTAACCCCTTATCATATCAGTGTTGGAGGCATCCCTAGGCTTGTTGTAAACGGTCGAAAAAGTTGAGAATAAGTCTGCAGCGACCGGGCATTCGTAAAGGGCATTCGGGTGAAATGATGGCGACTTGGAAGGACTCCTTCGCTTATATAAGCTTAATAGTGCCCGGGTTTTCCACAGAACAGAGACACATATCAGAAGACGAAAGCCGTTATCTAACAATTGTCAGTCGTTTGCCTAGAAGAATAACAATTCAACTTTAGTCTTTTAGAGGAAGTTAAATACATACTACGGTCTCACTAGCGTCTTTTGTATAGAAACAGTGGATAACTACCACAGACGAAATGGGTTGTGGAGCTTCGTCAACAACTGCCAAATCGGACCAAGTAAGTACAAATTCCTCGGCATCTCTGTTTAAATTATTGTTCTAATTCCCACGACTGTAAACTTTATATATATTTCATGTGACATTTGCTTCATTCTTTCTTCTTTCGTTCATTTCAGTGTGTTGTAAGATAGATGTGTCTTGTTTAAGTACTTTTACTAAAAACAGAAAATGATTAACGTGTTGCAATTCAGAACACTTTCGACTGTAAGAAGAATTTCTGGTCGCGAGGAGGCTGTTGTTCTCAGTACAACACTTCAAACAGCTCGTTTCTCATTTTGCATCGACTACTGAAACGCAAGCAAATATTCTTTTTAATTATTTTGTGATACATTCGCCATAGGTATAAAGTAAGGTCTGTGAAGAAATTTCAGTCTGACGCCCTCTTACTGTCAAATTTGGTCGTAATGAAGTTGCTTACCGGTCAGGAGCGGAGCTGGTTCAGTTTCAAAACATCTAACTCGAACAGGAGCGGGGCTAGTTCAGTGTGTTTGATTGTAAAATGTAAGAAGACGATCAGGAAATATTCCCGCGCTCAACTAGTCAAAATTGTTAGGAACAAACTTGAACCAGACATACGTGACATGAACGCTGTATTAAGAGTCTATGTTTTATTATTAGCATTTGCAATCGGTTGACCGGGCAACCTGTAGCCATGGCAACGAAATAAACATAAACATATCCAGTGTCGTGGATGTATAGCAGACGAAAATCTTATTCCCTCTCCCAGCGATGAGGCTTTCTCAAGATGTCAAACAGTATAATATCAACCCTTTTAGAATTGTATTTCCTGTTAAAACGACAAACAGTACAAGTTCAGCAACTACAGTAACTAGTTGAAATAGAATGTGCCTCGGGGACAGATATACTCCGAATTTCGATTTTTTACAATTCTTCTATGACCTACCCCTTGATGGGGGTTCATTGTAAAGCTCTTGGCGTAAGAATAATGTTTGCATTCTTAGTTTTTCAAAACCGTTTTTGGAAGCTCGAAAAGTTTATTTTCCCTCATATAATAAGCATTTAGAGGACGGCATTTTGAATACCAAATTTCTGTAAATGTCAGGTACTTTGTTTCTCTAATACCTAATCTAGCAAGGTGATCCCTGATTTTTATTCTTGATTTGGTAAGAGAATGGCAGAAAGTTTTATCGAGGACCGTTCGACAAAAACTTAAGTCTTTAACCTTCGAGGCGCATACTACTTTACGCACAGAGACGATACAGTTGTGTGCCTAAACACACTCCATGCCGCTCTCTTAGTGTACGCCCATGTATTTTGTAAAAAGATAACTTTAGACTTTATTTCTTACCTAGACGAGAGACAAAATTAATTTTACAAAGTATACCACACTGTCTTACGCATTGTCTGTCTGAAGTGGAAGTTATGAGTACTGAGAAGAAAGAGAATATTATTTGATAACGAATCTCCAACCATCTCTTCTGTATGACCTCTGACCCTGTTTCACCATGCGGTCAACGCACTAACCGAAACTCTACAAAAGTATGCGTGTAAACACCCAGAAATACAAACGACAGTCTCCGGTAGTATTTTAGGAGTGGTTTAATTTTCATGAACGAGCATGCTGCACAACAAAGGATGTTTCATGACAACAACGTCGAAGGTGCTTTTTAATCAATACAGCAGTTTCCTGGTATCATCGACTGCACCAACGGCACACTTATCTCCTTATAAGATTACACAACGAGACACTTGAACCTTCATTGCATAAGGTTAACCATAGACCCTCGAGAAAAACTCGAGGGTCTATGGGTTAACGTATACCGTATACGATACGGAAAGTTCTTTCCGCGGGAACTTGAAGGGGACCCAACTGGTGTCACAAGGAAGGAAGGCGGCCGAGGAGTTTCGATGTCTACGCCGAGTGAGGATTCACCGAACTCGATCACAGTATTTTTCGTATCGTTTGCTAGCTTTTTGATATTATTCTTAGTCAAGATAAGCATAGGTCTTTTATAAGAACCAGTATTGATATCTACATATAATCATTGCGACTCAATTTCAAATTCAGGCAACACCGATGACTGAAGAAGTGGAAATACATGTATCACCGAACGCATAGATGTGGGAGTTTTTAGTGCATGCATCTCATCGACCGGTGAAGGCGAGGTTTTTTTTTTCAACCTGTCCTGTGATATCTTTGTATTGGGTCGAAGCAACTCCAGTGAAGTTATTTCCTGCTAACCCCCTAGCTTACTGTCGAAGGGTAGTAAGAACCGCTTCCCAATCTCTGGCGGGATTGTTTAAGTGCTTAATAAACAACTGATTTGGACAGACAATGTTTTATAAGTGATCGGTCTAAACATGTAATGACGATCAAGTAGTATATTCCAGCGAATAATCAGTCAAAATTAATAGGAGCCATTTTGGGCCACGTGCGTTGGCTCGTAATATTGACGCTTGCAGTTGGTCGACCGGGCAACTTGTCGCCATGACGATGCAAACAAACAAAAACATTGAAAACTCACGTGTCATGGATGTTGATCGAACGATCTCAGTAATACAAAGTGAAGGCGATGATTTTACTCGATATCAGATCGTTAATACTTCCCAAAGTCCGCAAACTGTCTAATATCGCAATGAAAGACTTTTTATCTAGTTTCTTGCAAAGTGACAAACAACGTAATGATATGATGATATCTTAACTGTGTAACAAGGCCACACCAACGCGATAAGCTACCTACCAAACTCTGCGCCAAACTGTTCGCTTGGTGTAAGCTCATAAGTTTTGTAAAGGAAATGGTTCCCGACAAAATGCAACTCAACATTATTTTGTCTAAATACGCCATATATAGTCTTGCATCTTGGCTGATTGTAGTTGATTTTACGTAATGAGAAGCGCATCTTCTCAGCACCATGACAACAAATCGCCGAATTCTCTGAATTCTGTGTAACCTCTTGTCCCCGTCTTTTCCATTATTCTGCCCAATAAAAGGTTGAACGCGCCTAGGGGACAGATATTTGGACTTTCAAAATTTGACTATTCATTTCTGATCTGACGCTTGTTAGAGCTCATTTTAAAGCTCTTTGAGTAAGAAAAGTGTTTAGCGTCTTAGATTTTCAAAAATCAAAAATTTATTTTTTCCGAATAGTTTTAACACAGCGATAGCGGCCATTTGGAATGTCAAATATCTGAGCAATAAAGCACACCGAGCGATGGTATACCACGAGATTTTGACCACTTCACGACATATATGCACGAGCGATAGCGATATCATAACAGTATATTGAAATTCTGGCGTGGAACGTCAAAAACGGATTTTGCTCAAGGTGACAGCTCGCGCGTATGCCAGCCGTGGTATATCGCATATACCGCGGTTCTTTTCTCGTCTCGACCAATCAGATCGCTGTATTTGCGCCATCAATATGGTATGATATAATGGTAAATATTAGGAAATTTGTTTCTCTATTATCAAACTTTGCACGGTGACCCCTGATTGTTATCTTGATTTGGTAGGAGAGTGATTGAAAGTTTCATTGAGGAAAGTTATAGCAAAAGTTAACGTCTTTCACTTTCAGTGCGGTCACTACCATTGCCGTGGGACAGGGGACGGGGGGCTGGTTGGTTCAATTTCCTTGAACGCGCACGCTAGACATCTAACAATTCTCCATATCAAGATTTAACCATTAAACCAATACGACATTCTCAGTACTGTCATCGAACGGACACAACGGACAGCTAAATCGTCCGGGGAGGTTAGCCTAAATTTAAGATTATTTTTCGCAGACTTTGAGGAACCCTGGCTGAATCACAAGGATCGAAACTGGCCGATCATGAGTTTCGATATCTAATTGCCGAGAGAGGATTTTTGAGCTCAATTACAAGCCTTGGTGATGGAAAGACTCTGGCCCAAGTTCATACATAAAATGTGTGTAAATAATTTGAACCTTTTGAAAGTGGAAAATAAAAAGGAAATGCTTCATGAGAAGATTGTATGAGTACAGACCCAATAGAAAGCATCGTTACTTTGAATGTAAAATAAGTTTTGAAATTCGTGGAAAGTGTTAACACGAATGTGTGTGCAAGCAAGGAACTTTACCCTTCAAATGCATTGTGTTAGGAATTTATATCAACACAAATGTGAATTTTGATTGCCAAATGGGCCATTCATAAATTCAGATGCATTACGTCAAATAAATTAAGTATGGGAGGGATTTTATGCCAAGAACTTGACCCTTTGATTGCTGTAATCGTTCCCACCAAAATTTTAGTGCAAAATTTTACCAATTTTTATGAATTTTTCTGTAATTTTTTGATAATTTTGGACCAAACGGACATCACATTTCATTGGGTACAGTTTGTTTAAAAATTTTGACAAAATCTGAAAAAAATGACTGGAGTATATTTTCTAAAGGTGACAAAAATTGACTTTGGCGCTCAAAGGGTTAAGAGCTTGATGATTAAGCGATGTAATGCCTTTTTGTTCTTTTTTGATATAGTGATATAGTTTGAGGAAATGAAATAAAGTTTTAGGCAAAACAAAAAAAATTGTGCTGTTCCGATAACATGGTTTTCAAAAATAGGGTAGGTAGGTCAGCAGGAATTTTTTTCCATTTTTTTTTTATTTTTAAATATGCATTTATCAGGGGTTCAGGGCGGCCAACACTGGCCACAACATTTCCAGAAAAATGTATCATGCATATCCAAGGGAAAAAACATAAAAGGCATCCTCGTTCAAGCAAAAATCAAATGCCAAGTAACGAACGTGTGATTTTACGGTTTTTTTCTTTTTTTTTACTTCCGTGTTTACGTAGCTCTAAAAAGTTTAGGGTCGGCAGGTAAATATAGGGTAGGTCGGGTTATCAGAACAGAACAATTTTTTATTCGGCCTTATAAAAGAAAAAAAGCCCTAATTTGTGTGCATCTGACAATTTTCAAGTCATCGGCGAACGATAAAACGACCCAGAACGAAAACCTCGATTTTTTTCAGTATGGCATCGACTTAAGTTCCCTTGGTATTTGCCAATTTAGAATACCCAGTATTCAGCCCGTAAACATACCTAAAATGTGTGTATGTGCACAGACAAATAGAAAGAGTCTGTCTTTCTATTTGTCTGTGGTAAGTTTGACTCACACCGTCATTGCCATCAAGAGTCCCGGAAGTGAATGTAAACGTCAAAAGTAAAGGTGTTGGCTGCATATCGACCTGTGAAGTGCTATTGAGCGCACATAATGATCAAAGTTAAAACCGGTATACGCTGTCAAAGGTCCGATGAACAAGGGTTAGGGTTAGGTTGGTCCATGAGATGGACATGTCGTGTCACAAGTAATTATTTTCGTGACTTGAACAAGAGAGATTAAGCAATCGAAAGGTTCAATACTTTCAACAACTTCCTTGATTAAATGACAACCAAAGAGCACTCAAACGAACAGATATAGCTGTGGCACTATCAATATAACCATCGTCAGTTTGGTGGGCAGCAAATCGTGATCGTGCCCTTACTACCACGCGCAATCATACGGCGAGGGCATCATCAATATTTCGATCATGAACACGAAACTCGCCTCCATAGTGCGCAGAATCACAGCATCGGCCGGGCAATTCCTGCATATCACTTTCTTCATTATGCCACGTGACTAAGTATAAGGCAATTGTGATAATGGTGTAATGTAAGTGAGGTATAATACCATTAATTCTCAGTAATGAGTGTGGTCTATAACTTTAACGTATTGGACTAGTTTACGGACATTTATAATAACAGCTGATCCAGGGTATAAACATCACAGTTAATATTCTTTACTAAGGAAGGACCACAAAAGCCACGTCGCACATGACCTTGAAGCTATTATTTTCCGTTACTTTTTCTCAAAACATAAAAATTACACCGTAGATCAGTTGCTGCAAGGATGCATCGCTCTTGCCCGTGTCGCACCATCTTGCTCGGAGATTTATGATAGGGATTTCCCAAGGCTGTGAAGGGGCCGCCTGGTTAGAGTCCGGCAGTGCAGTCTGGGTAACCGAGACAATATAATGATCTGTGATAAGTCACAATGGATGACATGATTGTGATGTTTGATGGTCAGTAATAAACATAACTTCTGAAAGCTTAATCGGATCTTGCTATCAATCAACCAATCCATCGAAAACACACCCACCTACATACCGGTATCAAGTGAAGGTCTTTCTAAACAGAGTCACTACATTTATCAATTATTTTTACAACAGAAACCGAAGGAAAAAAAGAGGGTCAAGAAAGTGGAGAAACTTGACATGCAGGATACGGGCATTGAACTTCTCGACAAAATCTTCGCAGATGCTGCGGCACCATTCAACAAAGCGATCGACGTCAAGGAGGCTTTCGACTCGGCCATCAACGCTTTCAAAGTCCTCGTTGGCTTTACTAAAGACGACCCGATGAAAGATGTGATTTTGGGATTGAAGAAGAAATTCCGTAAGTATCAAGAAACTTTCTGCCCGGTTAAATCAAATCAACAGGAACGTGTTGTAAAATACCATACGGTGACTGGTATGGGTCAATTATTAAAAACATAGAGTGATCATTGATAATTATGATCTTATTGCTTTAAATCGATTACAATAAATTGTATCTGTGGGTTAATATACTCTTGTGTTGATCCATATGGCCACGCGTTTCCTGTATTCATACATGAAAGGGCCAGCATAGCAATAACCTTTGATGACGTTTTCGCTACGTTCGTCTTGCATGCCAATTGCAAGTTTTTTTTTTAATATACCCAAGGCATGTTGAAATACCTGCTATTTGGCTTGTTGACACAGCGTGAACACTGTTATTGCGACATTTGAGTTCTAGTCCGGACCAGAATTCACAATGCCGCTTTACACCTGCGCAGGCTGAGCTTACAAGCTGAATACAATGTATCTCAACATGCTTTAGGGAGAAGAACAAAATACTGTATTAGGCATTGAAAGACAAAAATAGTTTAGCAATCATCGCTGTAAATGAACTACTGGTAATAGAAAAACACCCTTCCATAGTAAAGGAAGTTGCATATCTGAAGAGTTGTACAGAAATAACATGAATTTCCTGGAATACATATTGCCCATCATGCTTTGTTTATCATGTTTTTACTTTAAAGACGCACATATATTTTGCCGCAATGTTACTCCAAACAAGATCTATTATGGATGCACCCTTCTTCACTAGTAAAACTAACCTTGGCAATAAATTCGATATCTCTTTGGCCGTCATTCTGTATATAGTCCTTCAAAACATGAACCACGCGCAGTACCTCCAAATTGTTACAATGATCATCACCGATGGGATTGCATTGCATCATATCGGACGTGAAAACGATCGAGTTGTTGTTGTTCACAATAGCGTTTCATATGATATGAAGACAGGTCCAATAATTAGTATCATTCATAGTCACTGAGTAATATACCGTGTCCCAGGAACAAATAGAAAAATGTCACTGTAGTATGATTTGTCGAAATGATTTGTCGAATTCTAGTAAATTGGACTTTTTAGCAACTCAGTCTATCAGACAACATCGTTTTTCTTTATTGTTCACTGCAGCTAAACTTCGCCTTGAAGTCAAAGAAGGTCCAAAATTTGTTCTGACAACAGGAGATGACGACGAGGAAAGTCTGGCAGGCACGGCGCTCAAATTTGTCCAAGCTTTTGGAGCAATCAGCAGGCTGCTTCTAGAAATTATTGCTCTGGTGAAAACTGCAATTGAATCGGCCGCAGCGCTGATTGGAAGAGTCCAGGAATTCCAAACTCTGATTAGGGACTCCGGGCTCGGCGCGTTGCAGACAACCAGGGCCTTGAAAAGAGCCTCCGTCAATGTCAAGGAATTCAAGAAAGTACTGGAAATCGGAAAAGCCTTTAAGCAGATGATAGAAGACTTGATCGAGGAAGTAAAGGCCGCTGTCGCAGCTCTAAAAGCTGAAAAAGACGACTCGGTCGAGGGAGTCACAGCCTCTGCCGCAGCTCTAAAATCTGAAGCAGACGACTCGGTCGAGGGAGTCACAGCCTCTGCCGCAGCTCTAAAATCTGAAGCAGACGACTCTGTCGAGGGAGTCACAGCCTCTGCCGCAGCTATAAAATCTGAAGCAGACGACTCGGTCGAGGGGGTCACAGCCTCTGCCGCAGCTCTAAAATCTGAAGCAGACAACTCAGTCGAGGAAGTAAAGGCCTCTGCCGCAGCTATAAAATCTCAAGCAGACGACTCAGTCGAGGGAGTCACAGCCTCTGCCGCAGCTATAAAATCTGAAGCAGACGACTCAGTCGAGGGAGTCACAGCCTCTGCCGCAGCTATAAAATCTGAAGCAGACGACTCAGTCGAGGAAGTAAAGGCCTCTGCCGCAGCTATAAAATCTGAAGCAGACGACTCGGTCGAGGGAGGCAAAGCCCCAGCCACAGCCCTAAAAGCCAAAACAGATGACATGGGCGAGGAAATCAAAGCCCCAGTCTCAGCATTAAAATCTGAAGCAGAAGGCTCAGTAGTGGAAGATAGAGCCTCTGATGAAGCCCTCAAACCTGAAGCATAATAGGATCAGAAGTCATTCAGGTCGTTTCATAGCATTGACCGTGAACTTTTATTGTGAACTACTTCCACAAATGAGAGATATCTTTGAAATTAGACAGTAGTGGAATGAACTTTAAAACGACATCTTTATTATTGTAACTTTTTATGACATATATAGTAAGACTACTATTTACCCGAAGTAGCACGGTATTTCGCCAAAAGTAAATGCAGACGGCGCTCTCTTAGGGCGTGACAAGTAAGATATATTGGTCAGAAGCTTTCAACACACTGAAAGAATGGTCGACCCTACAAACCCTATGTCCAGGTCATGATGTTTCATGCCTCGATTGAGCTTACATGCAGAACAGGTGAAGAAAGCGGTGCCGTATTTTCTGATATCTAGCGCAAACTAGACTCTTTCACCATCCCAGTCTACCACTTAGATTCTAATCTCTTACTATTACTGACCAACTGTCTGGCGTGGCTGAGCCAACTCCGAGATAACCGTGTGTGTGTGTGGGGGGGGGGGGGGGCACTCGCTGTGTACCGGCTCCAGCTCGTTGAGCCGGGCAAAGGTATTAAAGGTTCAAATTAGGCGAGAAGAGAGCATGGGCTGCACGACATAGTCACTGAGAGACTGGTTAGAGAGTCTAAGCGTAAACATACTTAACGTGGAGCTGGCGTGTGTGAGTTAAAAACATCGGCTTTTATACGGGAGGTTGCTGTTTAAGTTAGGTTTCAGTTGTGCATAAACTTTACATACACTATAATGCACGTCTTCAGTTTGATATACTTTCATTTACAATAGTCAATTAATGTGATGTAGCCGACCAACTGTCCTCCATTACTCCATATACCTTTAAAGCCCGGTACTAAACGGTACCGGTAATAAAACATGACTGTAAATCTTTTTTTTAATCAGTCTATCATCCAACGGGCGTTAGCCCAATCACATGATGAGATACGCATAACCCACAACCCCCAATGGAGCAATGAGGAGTAAACTCACCATCCTCCAACAGTGAGTCCATCACTCTGGACCTACCAGGTCTTGAACCGGGTCTCGGACACCACCCTGTGATAGTGAGTCCGTTACCCCAACCACTGGTCCACGGTGCCACCCTTCACAAGTATTTCACAAGTATTTGAAAAAATATGACCTAAAGCATAAACTTGCATTCATCTAATCTCCTACACGGACGGTATGAAGTGCGCCTGAACTAAGTTGTGTCAATTTAAATTCATGTATCATGTACTGTACCGTATTTACGGTACTTTAACGACTTCAAACGAGCAGCAGATGTCGCACAGTGACTCGGTGTTATTACGAAAAGAGCGTTTTCACTTTGTACATACTTCCTTATATCTTGATAATGGAGGCGATTATTTTATTTAGTCTTAACAATTTTGAGAGGAGTTGTCGTGACTGTCAATATCCGGGTCTTTCCTGGCTTTCTTTATAAATACTTGTACGAATAAAACGACAATCAGAGTAAACACACTTGAGTGTTACCGAATCATTCACGCACAAAGATCTTAAGGCCTGTGTTGGCACCAGATTGTCTCACCAGAAAATTTACCCACCAGATTACAAGTTCAATGGAAAACAAAAGGCTATCACACCTCCATAATCCTCTTACAGACCACAACAAAGGCGATCCCAGGGATCGCGAACAGTGCCTTTAAGCAAACGCACTCGTTGTTCTGATCATTTCTTACTTTCTGGTTCACGTTCATGGGCACATCAGTCCGTTGCACAAAGCATTTTCGTTGAAATGGGGATTATTCGTTGGGTTGTTGGTACTATAATAGGAATAAGGGGCTCGGAATCGACCATTAAAGGGACAAAGTCGGCCATTTTTTTCATGAATTTTGTTTAATGCGAGATAAAATTTTTATTGTATCAAACAAAAAATTCATGAAAAAATGGCCGACTTTGTCCCTTTAAGTTCTGTTTAATGGCCCAGGCGAGAAGGACCCCAAATTAAGGTATTGTGCAGTACATAAGAAAAGACTTAAACTTTTGCTGAAACTTTCCAAAAGGAAACTTCTAACGAAACCTTTTCAAAATCAAGAATAAATATCAAGGGCCACCGTGCAAGTTTTGATAACATAGAAAAAAAATACCGCAATTATACGGTGTCGCTCAAATTTGATCAGAATTGGTATATACCAGTATGGGTTACCAATGATTAACCATAAATGTTGTGTCTATCTGTTCAGTGGAGGAAAATGAAAATTCTAGGTTGATGTTTTGACAATGATTTCTGCACAGTACAACAAGAAAAACAACAAGAAATATTTAAACCAGAAAAACAAGAATGACCAAAGTAATTAAAGTCTGAAACGTTAGGTACTGGAGGTCAACTTTAATAACATGCATAGCAGAAACAAGCCCCTCTTAGTTTTACCATAGACGGTCTCCCCCCCCCCCTCTACTGACCATGGTTTGAGCAGGTCTGTTAATATGTAACAGTTCATAAACAATGACAGGAAATGACTCAAGATCAGTGGAGTTTGCCTATTTCTTACTGGCATGCCATCACTCCTGCACATTTGGAGGATTTCCCTTTTTCTTAACTCATTTGCACATTTTTGACATTGATGTGTTCATTTGAACAAATTCACATCTCAACCCCTACATCTACCTGTACACCAAATACTGAGATGGTAGCTTTGGCGGTATGGGAGCCTTTGTGTGTGACGGACATACATCCGCACATACATACCCACAAATATACAGACATACAGATGCAACTGACCCATCATATTAAGCTCTTTTTGGTATTTATATACAAAATCAAATATGAGCTAAACATTACCTTTGGATGCCATCCCTTTGTTAACTCTATGGGGAAAACTTAACTTTTCGATTTCAACAATAAAAGAAACGAAAATTTGAACTCATCCTTTGTAACCAGAGAGATAGTTCATTAAGGAAGAACGGTGGCCTTTTCATCGCTGTACATTTTTGAAAAACGATGAGGACTGGGAACTGGATCTAAAACAGGTATAACAATTTAAGTGATATTTAATTACTTTGAATTCATTTGCCCATCCTTCTTAGGAAGAAGCTTCGTGGAAAACAGACACCGGCAGAGGAAGGGCTATACCGGCATTCTCGAGCGCTGCAGATAGGATTAGCCATGGCGGTTCACTAATCACTGTGCAGGATTTTGGAAGTGACGAAGATGATTTCGGAGACATCTTCGAGTACAGAAAGCCGAAGTCGAAAAACAAGGCCGCCGAGACGAGAGACGTGGACGACGAGAGGGCTGAAAGGATCGAAGAAATGATATCGGGCGGAGCAGCGCCCAAGAGACCGGTTCTGCGACGGCACGAACGATCTGAATTGGCGGCAATGGTCGGTGGTGCCGCCGAAATGAGTGACGACGAGATCGTGGATGAGATCGCCGCCGACTAAGATGAGGACGAGACATGCCAGAACTAGTGCATGTGTGACACGTGCGTGGCATTTCATGACAGTCCCTCTACTCCAGGCTGTGATTTGATCACATCCAGAAACCCTACCCACAATCCCACTTTCCTTCCCCTCATTTGATCACACCTTATATGGGCATTTACCGTAATAGGCTACAGCTTCATTAGCTGTGAGTTTTGATGTACTTTCCATAATTACTTTTAAGAGCAAAAGAAAAGAGATTGAAAACGAAAGATGATTGGACAAGCAAAACAGAGAATGAGGTCGATAAAATGCAGAAGGAAAACATACTGGGGTGGCAAAAGTGGAAAAAACAGAAGTTGCAGGTATAGAGACTGGTGGCATTAACGGCATAATGAGAATGGCACACTTGAACGTCTTGTTACTGTATCAGGAATAAGCACCTGATAAAAAAAGTGAATGTATTTCAGTCTGAGTTTTTGGCTCGCTGAGGTAATGCCAGAATGATAATTACACATTACGTACTGATAACAACTAGCGAACCATTGGTAACAAGACATGCCCCACTAGTTATTTAGCATCTTCCTGCCTCTCTCTACAAAGACCTTTCCTTAAGGAACGTTTACAAACGACGTACAAAACAGCCCTGTCGACTCCCGAATTCTGTCCAAGAAAATCGTAAAAACTGCCCTAGCATCTCTCGACCTCTATCGTTGCAACTGCTGCTTAAAGTTCCCTTTTTATTCCATCTAATGCAATTTACGAGGTGCAAAGTTGCAAATGAGAACAAGTGTAGCGAAGTGTAACGAAGCTAAATTAACACTACAATTGAAAGCTAAACGTTTTAGAAGTGTTGGTATATATTGAATAAAGCATTCTGTCAAATTTGTACATTAAGTTTATTCGATGTATTGTCAAAACAAAGCCAAGTATGACGTACTTGATTTCTTGCCATGGAAGGATATGTGTGTGTAAAGCGGACCTATTTGTAGCAAATTTTTCGCTATCACAGTTGATGAGTATTTAACTTATAAAAAACTTATCGCAAAGTTGTGTGTGTAAAGCGGACCTATTTGTAGCAAATTTCTGCTATCACAGTTGATGAGTATTTAAAGCGCAGTGGTCGTCGCGCTGCGCATGCTCCTGAGGGGTCCCTCCCCCTGTTGACAACATATCCGAGAATGCCGCATGAGGTTACGGGTTGATTATTATTATGTTTGCAATATTGCCGCTGATATGGCGGCTGATTTATAGCAAGCATACCAACTTATCAAATCGAACGCGCAATAAAAGGTCAATTAATCAAAGTTAAATATCTGCTGAATATTGAACAGTAATTACACGCTGGATTGAGATCACATTTGATCATGATTTTCTTAAATCAGTTGAATGGGGCTCGCTCGAGCCATGGAGCTAACGCGTGTATATGCCAACAGACTATCAATGACCGGGCTCTGGTCTACGACATCGCTAGCAAGAACGAGAACTTTCATTTCAAGAGGCCCAACAGGAGTACAATTGACAAAAACGCAAGCTACAGAAATCTAAGCTTACAGGTCGCAGAGCAATGCCCGCTGCAGCAAGAAGCATCCGTGGTCTGCATGAACATCGGTGTCAAGAGAACCGGGTATATGGCGCGCTACACTCGGCTGTGGAGAATCCAACTCCACTACGAAGTCTACCCCGTTGGGGGTGCAAACGAGAATTCCGAGTACAGGTATCAAGTCAAGTGAAGGACCTTTCATAGGTCTTCTTGTTATGTGGGGGTTAACTCATTTGAAAGAGGATTCAGACCTACCCGGCAATCAGGAGGTACAACAACGAAGTTTGCGTAGCACCGGTAGGCCTTTATAGCCCTGCGTACAGGTCTGCGTGTTCCCGGCGTTATACGGCCTCCATCACAGGCCGTATAACGCCGGGAACACACATTGCAAATTCAATACAGCCTAACTATACATGTGCGTTGCTGCCTAACTATACATGTGCGTTGCAAATTCAATACAGCCTAACATTATCCAAGGGTTGTCACTTCATTGCCACACACTTTTTTTCAATCGCCAAAAATGCACCTAGCAAGCATCGAAATCGGTAAAATTCGACGTAGGGTCAAAGCACATTAGTCCTTCTCAATCATACTCAGACATTTTTACCTCTTACCGATGAAAAGTCGACAAATCGGCAGGTTTTTCAATGCATCTCGTCGTCTCTTGATTCCAGATTTAAAATACCCTGCGGTAGATTTAGTCACATGGGCGCATTTCAAATCGAACCAATAGCAGAGCTGGATGGGTCCAGCGTGAAAACCCGGCAGTAACGTAAGTTTCTCACGTCTTTGGAAAGAACGTTCTCTTGCTATGGGTGAACTGGAACTGTTAAAGTTACCAGAATTTCATACGCATACGCACGCAGACAGTGTCACCCATAGTCTTCAAAACGAAGACTACTATTGCATGATGTTGAGTCTTACAAAGGCGTTAACAAAGTGAGGGACCGCTCCCATCTCACCCCGATTGAAGTTGAGAAGACTTACGTTTACAAACATTTATGTTTATCAACAAAAAAATCGCGCACGCGCAGCGCGACGACCACTGCGCTTTAACTTATAAAACAATCTTATAGCGATGTTGCATACGAGACACTATACGTGAAAATAGTCCGGAGTAGTAAAAAAAACACGATGCGCATTGATATATTTCGCTGTAATTACACTTCTTTTCCTAGCCTTCGCTACACTCGCTACAGTTCGATACGTAGCGAGAGGGGAGTCTATAAAAAGTTCGCACCTCGATCTTGCAGTGTATATTTTTATTTCCTAAATTCTCCAGCGGCACGCTCTTGAACTCCACCCCTGTAACTTTTAAGATTTTACCTAAAGATGCCTTCTGAACTTTGCTTGAGCTTCTTCTTGACCGTTTACGGTAGGTCTTTCCTAACAACAACTGATCCCCACCCTCATGACCCTGACAACTCTTGACATCTGCCCAGGCTTGGCGTGACACAAATCCACAAAACGAAAGTCAAATTCTGCATTGAACAACCACCGTAAAACATATTGGCGCGCTTCTCAAGGCTGGATTTATTTTGATCGCCTTGATTAACGCCTAAGCCACCGTTATTCTAATTAACGCAATTGTCATTGAAATGAGAATGTTTCCCCTCATTACGGTTACGTGTATCTTCAAAATATTCAATAACGCGGCAACAGATGCCATATTTGGTGGAAACAAGTACTTCGCCATTCACCGTGCAGGCATACTTTTGTTATTAGTACAACAAGGAAACTAGACGATGGGTGCCCTGATGTGTTTCGTAAGTATATTCTCTTCTTTTCCGAATAAGACTTTCTGCCGATTTTATGGACTTTATTTTTTTTTTAGTCGGTCCGAATTGTCCGAGTCAAAAGACACCGTTATGTGTTGTCCAGTATTTCAACCCTGCAGCCCGAACGGATAATCAGGGTTCCGACGACAACAGTCTGTTCAAATGCATCTGCTTGTCTCCCGATAAAACTGTGCCAATAAATGCATGCCCGCAATTGTCCGATCAGAGGGAAAGATGGTATGTATTCGTTTTTCACATTTTTGATCGGAAATATACGTACGAGAGGAAATACACAAAATTTCCATTATTAGTTATATCGAACCAAACAGCGAAACTATAAAAGTGTTTGCCTAGATTTCTGTCATACGATGCCTGGAATTGGACATTTGGGAGGGGGGACTTGATTAATTTGGTATTCTGGAGTGTTTTCAAAGACTATATCATTTCTTAATATATTCCGAATCCGGACGTCTTTAAGTCTGACAATGATAGGCAGATTGCATCACAGTACTCGGTGTCCATCCACGCATTCGGAGTTTACGGCGAGAGAGTAACAAATGTCACTTTTCTTCGTCACAGATTCGCCCCTACTCGAAAAGCGACATGTAAGACGTGTTTAACTCAGCTTAAAAAAAAACCTTCATCAGTAACCGTTCTAATTTAGAGACCACACCCACCTAATAGGTATACTTACCCCTACCCAGAGCAATGGCGTACATTCCTCGATAATACATCCGTACATGGTGATGCAATAGTTGATTAAGTCTATATTGGTGTAAGCTTTAATTTCTGGTGACACTATTGCTGGTACTTTTGATGATTTAAAAGCGTTTTTCAATGAGCATCTTTGGTCCAGATCGCACTGTTATATTGTTCATTCCTTGTGTTTACTAAAAGTTGTCATAGAGGGTATTTTTCCCACTTTTATCAAAGGGTACTGATTTTCAACGAAAAGGAAAATGATGGCGTAACTTTTGGTAACATTTTCATCTTATGTTCTGGAAAACAAATAGATTTTCTTTTACTTCTCTCTACGGTACGTTGAAATGCAAAGAGCCAGGCTCACGAGCACCTGTAATTGTTGACCAACGAAGGCTAGTCCAGACCAGAATTCAGTTTACAACAATAGTGTTTGGCATTAAAGCCCCAAAAGCTGCAACCAAAGTTGGTTCGTGTAAATGTGCTAACTGAAGGACATGTATAGAAGTATCACTACTCGCTGATTTAGACCATACCTGCACGTTTAAACAGGCTGAAAAATAAACGGATGCCGCACACATAAAATGGCGCCCCCACGGAAAAGTACCAAAGAAAACTCAAGTATTTCCTGCACATACACATCGTGATCGTACCAGAAACAAGCATGATGCCATTAACTTGAATGCACAACACACGATGGCCAACATATTGTTGTTGTAGTATCTATTTTCTTTGTCATATGATTAGTTTTGGGAAATGGCGGGAAATCTAAAGATGATGTCAAAACGTTTGAATATACATGACACCTTCGATACTTATGACAGTTTATACAATTTTTCAGCCTTTAATGGGTCTTATTCCAAGAAAACTCTTGGAAAACTCAGGATATTTTGAGATCGATTTATTACACATTCGCAGCTATTGGAACTTTAAAGCACATTACAAGCATTGTTGAAAACACATAGCGTTTCGATGTGTTTTTTGCATGAGAACAAGAACCGTGTTTGACAAACCGAACAGATCAAAACATACAGCTGACGGAGCGCTGTTTACTTTGTGCATCATCAATTTTATTTTCGTGCAGAGAATAATGTCGATTGCGCCCGGTGGGCTCACAGTTCATTGACCACGGGTGAGGTTTCGGTGATTGCAGGGTCACCGATATTTTAAAGCTTGTAGGAGAAAAAATACCAAGGTAGAACAATTCTCGGGAACATTTATTCAGACTCTCGATTTTACAGTAGTTTTCTGATCTACCACTTATTGGAGCTTGTTTTACAGGTCTTAAGCTTAGTTCTTCGAAAATCGGAAATTGTATTTTTCCCCACAGAGGTAACACAGGGATGGCGGCCATTTTGAATTTCAATTATCGGTAAACATTAGGTAATTTGTTCCTCTTGTACCAAACTTTAGACGGTGACCTCTTATTTTATTCTTGATTTGGTAGGCGAAAGGCTGAAAGTTTCACTGAGGAAAGTTTGAGCATAAGTTTAAGTTTATCACTTTTAAGGCGCCCTAAAGGAAGTTCTATTTTTGAAAGGGGAGTAGACGGCGCGAACAATCGACTTCTGTGATCTTGACGAAACGAGACGACATCATAGGAGAGAATATGTAGGTGCAGGAAGATTGTTCTGTACGATGAAATATTCTCATTCAAATTACTCGTTTGCAATTTTACTGCTTTATCCCTACGCACATGCTTGCCGCGCCGTGCGCATGCCCTTGACTGGATTCTAAAGTTTTCTGTACAACTGGGCTACGCACCCAATCTCGAATCGTGCACTGTATAGAAAACAATGCGAATATATTACAAGTAATTGACTTTATGACCTAGTTAGAGGTGCAGACAGACACAAACAGACAACCAATGACGAATGACTCTCAATGACATTCACGTAACACTGCGCAGTATCAGTTCCACGACGCCTGACGAATTGGTAATTAGCAGCGATAATGCAAATAGTAAAGGGACACATCTGTGCACCTAATGACACTGTCACACCTGCAGTAGAAATGCGGAATTGAATAATTCAATGCAACGATAAACGTACTGTTACAGTGGACAGTTCTGCGATAAAACACAAAACGAGGACACTGGACCACACCCTTTCCGTGCTGGACATCGGTGTTTTTGCGAGGTCCCTTTCATTGTGTCTATAAAATACAAAATTTACCCCCAAAACCATCAGATCATGAAGTCTTGCCATCACTATGTCCCGCAAGACAGCATACGTGAATACCATTGTACATTCTTCAGACACAAACACAAACAATATCGTCAACTTTTTATATCTCTCGTTATTGGTTTTACCCAAGAATGAAATGTTCAGTATCTTCTACATGTCCCTGAAGCATTTTGAGGTACTTACAAGCCCAGCAAACACGGCGTATTCACGGATGATATGCTATGGTATCGTTCACAAATGAATTGTGGTCCGGACTCAGATGTCTGCGATAACTATGTTGACAAGTCGAAGGCAGGATATTTCGAAATGGTTTTGGAGCAACCGGTAGCCTAAAAACAGAACAAAACTACCGTAAAATATAATATTGAGAGTTGCAGTAAATGAAGGTTTGGTATCAGATTTTGTGGGTGACTTGTATTGACCTGAAGATATTAGATTCATGGTGGCAGAATGTAGGATTATTGCATTGTGAATAAAATTATATGGCACTCATACGCACCATCCGATTTTCGCCGAAATGTTTTCTAATTTTTTTGGGAAAGGTTAGAACTTTTGGGCATCATTTACTGTACAAAAAAACAGTTATTTGAGAACTTGCATTTTACAGTATCCTTAAACGTACTGAATTACTAGCAATGTTAACCACAGGGTATTGCAAACATTATTCATGTCATGTATCTCCCCTCCGTACCTCAATGACAAGCTTTACCTGTGTCTAGTGTGTGTCTATAACTTTACCCTTGCTATCTCTGTATCATATTTCAAGGAAAACACTCCATATCTGTTAATTACCCTCCGTAATCCCTTTATTATTTTTTCAACCAATCACAAACGCGGAGGCTTATCGCCTTGACCGAATAACTCGTCAGCAGCTCATAAGGTAAATGACGGACTTTAACCTCATGAGCTGCTGATAAGTAAGGAGATAATCCTCTGCATTGAAGATCGATAGAAAACAAACTAGAGAACGGAATCGGGGAGGGTAATGCACAGATAGGGGCTGTTGTCTTTGAAACGCTATACCACAGTCCCTCGTGGAGGGACCGTGGCTACAGCAGGAGTACAGTATAGACACACATATGACACAGGTAAGGCTTGTATATTAAAATGTTTAATACATGGCATTATTTATCATAACTTCCAGACGTATATTGTTTGCAATACCCTGTCTTTTAACGAATGTTCAGTCCCACTTAATGCAGAAAGTAAAGAAATGGTCACATGATTTTTGGGTAGCTACCAGCAAAATGAACTAATCATCCAGTGGGAGTAATCCGTGCAAAGTGATAGCCAGACATCCGGAAAGGTGGGTTTGAAAAGTCGACAACCCGAGAAATAAATATAAAATTTCACATGCCTGACAAGAAAATGCCTGCCCGAAGAGGCAGCTGTTTCCTGCTCTACCAATTCGCTATAACTTCTACGGTACAACTTCTACAAGGTAGACTCTCTCACACGCCTCGCTTGCTATACGCACTCTGGATTAGTGTAGCCTGGCCCAGGGAGGTGGTGCAGCCTCGCTGGCTTGGCCAGCCAGCTCGTCGGCGTGTCCTGAGCCAGACCACACGAGTTCGTCGCCAGCTAGGGCTGTGAGAGAGACTAGATACAAGGAGGTTTTATTTTGGTTCTTGGTTGATTTTTAGAGAGTATTTTCTGACAAACGCCCCAAACCGACTCTATGCCACCAAACAACACAGCCCACAGCTAAAACTGTCATAATATACGCTGTCGTTGTTTTAGGTTTGCAGTGCAAAGTTCAAATCGCTCAACTGTTCTTCATAAAGCCTTCCCACCATAGACTGTTCACTGTTGCTAAGATAACTTTCTTAATTATGTTTGTATAAAGTCTGAATACAAGCGATGACCTTGTAAGTATATGCCTGCACACTCGTGTGTCGTTCACGGCTAGCTGGTAGCCACCGGAACCATGGCTCGAAATAGCTTTCCTAAAACAAACAGTATTATAACACCAAACACTTTCAATACAGATCTGTAAATCGTGTAAAAATATGACATATAATAGAACATGTCCATGATTGACAGAGTTGAAGACCGTTCCTCTTTTTAAGATCACTTGTCGACAAAATAACCAAAAGATAGCACGTTGCCTGAAAACACTTAAGTTTTTGTAATCTTTTCATAATATTTGTCGTGGAAAACAGAAATGCCTTATTCTTCTGGTCCATAATTAAAGTACGTTAAGATACATCTTGATTGGCCTGAAAAACACGACATGTAAAGTTATAATTGATAAATAAGTTTTGGTTCGGGCAAAAATTCTGAAGTCAACAATAACATCCATACATAGAAACTTTGTCGTTAACGAATATGTAAGGTGTTTCATAGACCCTTGCGGTCTGTGGGTCTTTCGTCATTGATTTAGGATCAGAGCAAGAGACATTATTTTGTACAATGTACAAAAATACTAGAATGTAAGCGTACATCAAAAGTTACAGTTAGTGGGGCCTGAATGGTAGAGGTGTTTAGCCTCGTTCCCGTTCTGAACAGGACACGCACAGGGCACAGAGCGCACGACCGAGACTGCACTTTGGTTCGGCATTCTTTGAGATAGAGATTAGCTTTAATAAATGCTTATTAGAATAAAATGACTATTACTTGTATGGTTTTCAGTTCCCGGATTGTGGCTCGGTCGAGGACGATGACGCAACAATAAAGAAGTTGGAGATCGAGAAGACAGACTGCGAGCACGTAGACAAAATCTTCGAGAATGCCGCAACCCCCTTCAACGAAACCGTTGATCTGGTCTTTAATTTCCAGAAGAGCGTCGCAGATTTCAAGAAGCTCGCCGGACGTAAGAATACGGACAGCGTGAAGGACACGCTGGTTGACTTGAAAAAAAGATATCGTAAGTACGAGGCTGCGATTTCTTGCGGGTCAATCAGGACGCCACGGCGCATTGTGAGGTAGTGCATTACTTTTGAGAACGTTTTCATTGTGTTGTCCTATGAAATATGCTTGTGATTTCATTCACACCATATGTAAAGACTATTTCAACACGGAATTGCCAACTCAACTCATTTTATACTGTACGCAATCTTACGGTCAACGACGAACAAAAGGTTAGCCCGAAGTGGTTCTCAGTTTTTTCAATGTATATGTGGTAACACAAAATAGCACAGGTAATATCACAAGATACTGTTCATGGCGGTTACGTGAATATTGATGATGCCCGAGCCGATGGGGAGGGTATCAAGTACCGCCATGATTAACAGATAACAAATAGTGATCTTGTCATCGCTATCATATATTATAAATTTTATTGCACCACACAGAAACTTCATTGTTCGAACCTACCCGTAAAATCCTACGTAGAGCGTGTTTTCACAGGTATAGACAGTCGCCGCTGTGAACGGCTTCATTTTCTATCGCCATACCTAAAACTATCGTCTCTGAAAACTAAGGCAGGTTTTGCGGCAGATCTTATTTACTTGCAGGTTAATTGTTCTGGAATGTTGTCTTATTAAGTGTCAAACGCCCGGGGGTGCACGACAATTCATGAGCAGAGAAGAAGCGCACTAAAGTGAAATGTGTCTGCAGCGGGCAAGATCACCGCAACGAGCGGCAATAGTTTCCTCAACCATGTTTTATCTCATATATGCCATGTGACTACCACTAAGCCAATCACGATAATCGAATAATACACGAGGCGTGGTTATCAACAATTACACACATACACGTTGTGTTTGCAAGTGGAATATTGGTTATTTTTTCCTATAAATACTTAATATTTTGAAATTAAAACAAGGATTTTGCAATTAAACAAAATGCTGGATGACACATACATATATACAAACATACATACATTATATACATATACATAATAAACATTATTTTTTGCATGGTTTTTATGACCATAAACCCACTTTGCGCATTGACGTCTCTTCTTTTTCCTTTTTAAAACGTTTCTGACAATTCTACATTATCGCCTGGATCACAAACGATCAGGGTCAGGCCCAGACACCCGCAGCAAAAGAGATAATAGGGGCGTTTGTAGCTGTACATACCGAATTAGTCACAGGTTTTACAGCAATGGGTTATATCAAATTACTGTTTAATCACACAAGCTTTCAAAAAATTGAACA
Organism: Ptychodera flava; assembly: GCF_041260155.1. Classification (NCBI taxonomy): domain Eukaryota; kingdom Metazoa; phylum Hemichordata; class Enteropneusta; family Ptychoderidae; genus Ptychodera; species Ptychodera flava. Next base: position 5,870,461 of record NC_091938.1, read on the forward strand.
GAGGAAAGAACAATAAGCACCAGGTTGTGGATTTCCGACCATCCACAACAAAAGCAGTGTTCCATGAACATATTCCACACAGTATGTCACAAGTTAGATTTCCAAGTTAGAGTGAGAATGTGCAGAACACTTGCCCGGTAAAGGTCGTAACCCAAGATCCGTGAAATTCACAGTGGCCACCATCCCTGTGTTTACTCTATGGGAAAAATTTGTCGATCTTCAGCAAAAATAAGCCGTTGAAAACTTAAGTTCATACGAGAGCTTCAAAATGAGCTCCCGCGATAGACCCAAAAAGTATGGTAAAAATTTGAAAGTCCGAATATCTGTCCCCGAGACACATTCTCCCTGTAATATCTTGTTCAACCCCACGCTATGTTGCAATTATAGTGCTTTACTTGTCAAACCAGCCTCAGCTGCACGTGTGAAGTGTTCCTATTTTGTGTTATAATTCATGGAACCTGAGACTGTGTTATTTTTCTAGACAATATATCTGTTTACAATAAAATTGCATGTTGTAGGATGTAATCCCAATATACCATTCTCTTGCAGCTGATCTTGAAATACAAGTTGACGGCACTTTAAAGTTTGTCCTTGTCCCTGGGAAGGCCAAAGCAGGCGGTGCCAAGGCCGAGGAGACAGCTACAAAACTGACCGAGACATTTGGGTCGGTTGGCAACCTGGCGACGGAGATTGTCGAGGTGGCAGACGACGTCAGCGATGCCTGCGAGAATATCGTCAAAGAAGCCCGCGAGATCAAGGGAAATCTGAAGTCCCAGAACCTTCAGCCGGACCATTTGTTGAGGGCGACGCGATCCATTTTCCACAACATAACCGAGTTCCGCAAGGTCCCCGACATCGAGATTGCAATGGTCGACGTCGTGCACGACTTCGCCGACGGAGTCCGAGAGGCTAGGGAAATGATCGAAGTCAAGCTGGAAAAGCCGAAGGCTGACAACGACGCCGTGAAGGAAGAAGACAACGGCGAAAAAGACAAAGAGGTCGAAAAGGACACGTCAGACACAAAGAACGACCAAAAGCCGAAATCGAGCGAAAAGTCCGAAGCCACGGAAATGACAAAACTACTTCATGACGAATGAAAGACACCAGCTTTCTTACCTGGATTAATAACCACACGTGACATTTTGAAAATCTGGACTAACTATCTCTCGTGGGTCTGGGGTAGGCTTTCCCATAAAAATCTCTGGGTAATTACCATAGTACCATGCCCTTTGCTATATTTTCATTTAGTTGTTTTATTTAGTAGCCGTGGTTTAATAACTGATCAAACCAAAATAAGCCAAGAAACAGAACACAGAGTGTAGAGTTGACTTTTTCTGAAATACTAATATTGTGAACAATAATACTTGTTTTATTGTAGTTTAAATGGGCCGGGTTCGAGGCTGTGAGTGGGACGGTCTCCGGACGAGGCCACTTAATAGTTAATCAGTATTGGCTTTCCCGCCGGGGAGAATGTTAGGAAATATATTCTTGTATTACGTCATTATTAGTACAGTGTCTTACTATAGATACTCTGATAGCATTCCTTCTAAGACTAAGCTTTGAGGCACCGCTTCCTATCACTGTTTATTTTACCAACCAGAGATTCCATCTGCTAAGACAATATGCCTAATCCATCATGTGCCTTTCTCATGACTCATAGACACTTTTCCCGCCAAAAGTGCTTTATCTACGGGAACCTCGCCTTCCCTAATCAGAGACTTTTCCACCCTCAACAGAGACACTTCACGTCACTGGACTCTATGTACAGTCTCTCACCCAAGTGTTATGCTTCACTGTATTAGCCACTGTCTATTATATTAGTATAGAATAAAGTAGTCATTTATAGTATTAGACGACTTCGTCTCCCGACTGCTTACTCAGACCTGGTCATATTCCACACATAATTTCTGGTGCCGAGCAGACCAACCTACACACGGGACAGAAACATCAGGGGCGACTACAAAGTCCTCGCCAAAGATGAAGAGTTGAACAAACTCCTCGAAGCTTTCAGCAACGACGCGCTAAAAGACATTGTATCGGACCAGCGCACCACATCCCAAAATCTAACGAAGGATGAGCGTAAACCATTACTGATTCCGGACCATATAACCACAAAGACTGCTTCACTGGACTCTTCCGACGAGACGGAACTAGCAGCGGAAGGGGACATGAAGCTAGTTATGCGGACCGCCAAGCGTAGACCGAAACCTGACCAAGTTTCCCTTCCTCAGTGGATATCAGCCAACGCCCGAATCTTAAAGACATTGATTAACCGCGGCATGTCCACCAAGGACACATTGGCGTACCTCGATCACACAATTAACATCGGGGATTACGCGCAATCTTTTACGACATCATCAGTTTTATCGTATGATCACGAGTATCGCAAGAAACAGGCGACGGACTCAATCACATGGGGTTCCGTGGACCTCCATTTATCACTGTATCACCTCGATAAACGACAGGCAAACGGAAATACGCCCAAGAAAAACACTACGAAGGACACTGCGCGCCGCAACTTTGTCACACGAGAAACCGAAATCTGCTTTGATTTCCAAAAACCACCGGCTGCAACCGCACTTCCTGCCGTTTCGCGCAAGATTTTCACCACTGACGCATGCTCAGCAGCGGGAGCGGGCATTTACGCGAACGACTGGTTCTACACGCGATGGTCTGCGGACCACCCAACTACTGCGGATGCGCATATCAACCTCAAGGAACTTTAACACCGTCCTGCTTGCGTGCAGGCGGTGGCATCGTTTCTGGGACAAACGCCACATAGTGGTATACACGGACAATACCACCACCATGTATATAATAAACTCTGGCACGTCACGCAATGCAACAGCCATGGAGTGGCTACGCGAACTCTTCTGGCTGTCGGCAATCTCCAACTTTCAGATTACCGCCAGATACGTCAGAACTAATGATAACGACGCGGACTCCTTATCGCGCCTGCACGAAATTAAACACTACTTCAGAGCTTTAGACACCCTGCAAAGTCGCGAGGCACACCCTTTACAGGAGTGGCACTACCATATGTCTGTTTCCACACACTCCTTATTGCTCCAGGACCTTTGTAGTAAGAACTTTACAAACTAAGTAACATGCATGGACTCTTTTAGCGACACTGACGCTATTTCCAGGGCGCCGGAGGGCTAGCGCCTACTACTAGTGTTGGGGGCTTTTGGCGGAAATCGGCTCATAGCCTGTCAACATCGGAATAAAGTTGTTGACCTTGACCCCCAACACTTGTGTCTGTCTGTATGTTGTCAGTATAGGCATCATTTAAGTGAACAATAATACTTGTTTTATTGTAGTTTAAATTGGCCGGGTTCGAGCTGTGAGTGGGACGGTCTCCGGACGAGGCCACTTAATAGTTAATCAGTATTGGCTTTGCCCTCAGAGCGTTCCCCCACCCTCCCTCCCTATCCTACTAGCTTGCAATTGAATTTTTTTTTCTTTCCTTTCTTTCTGCTTTTCGTCTTTGAATATGTATCTTATTACGCCTAGAGTGGCGGAAATCGGCTCATAGCCTGTCAACATCGGAATAAAGTTGTTGACCTTGACCCCCAACACTTGTGTCTGTCTGTATGTTGTCAGTATAGGCATCATTTAATAAAAGGGACACGTGCAGTGCATGGCCTGACTGGACGCTTCAAGAAAATGGCGTTGGAAAGAACGATGTGGATCATACATGTTACTTTTATTATTTAGTATAACTTGCACATGTTTCATTTGGATCTCCAGCAGAGCAACCACACCTTAGAAGCTGAACACCTACTCTTAGAGTTTCTAAACTTTCGTATTTGACATGGCTAGGGACGGAAATTTTCTGATCTTGTGCAAGCATGCACACAGTTGCTAATCACAGAGAATGGGATTTTCATATTTACATCCAAAAAACCTTCTACTTGGCAAGCTACACAAAACAACGAAACTAGATTTCCGGACATGAAAACTTTGAACAGATCCAGTTAAGCGAACCTTTAATAATTATATCCCAGGGCAAGTAGTTTGAAGAAGATTTCAAAGCTGTGTTTGCAGGACTGTTTCGGGACAGTCAGTGCATAAAAGCGTACATAGCTTGTTATACATGTGTACATAGGTATGAAAATGATTGTACATACAGAGCAATACGCCATACATCTAAGTATATAACGTGGTCTGTAAATGGTAAGTTTAAAATCTTGACCGGCGCCATGAAATTGACATGTCACACACGAGGAAATTATCCTTCTTCACAAGCTTGCACGTCATCATTAAATTTTTTTTCTGAATTAACTTCAATCAATGCATCTTTCTTAATTGTTATATTGTGAACATGTCCGGGCATTTACTTGTACTTGACCTGTTGAAATAAACCACTTTCACGATTCATCTATCGATGTTCGTGTATTGAAAGAATTACTTAAATGATGCACCATAGGAAAAATAGCCGCGTTTTTGACATTGGGTCATAAGTTCCATGTTATGCATAATGAAGCAATTACCACGCATATGCGATATACATACGGACAAAACAACAATAACAACAAAACGCTACCAGTCTGCAGCAAAAATCAGCCTTACATACACAATGCAACAAATTTGAAAATAAACAAAAACAACTACAAAAAACAACAACATCAAAATGGTGAGAGCTTTAAATTTGAACTTGTCGGTGAATATCGTAATTCTGACGTAATTGATTAAATGATGGTACTTTTAATGTTTGTAATTATCACATTGGACGGGTCAGTAATTGAAAACGATTTTACCACGACAGCGTTTTTTTCAAGCCTCAAAACGGAAACAATAGACACATGAACTTTGATACAAAGGACGATTTATTTATTTACTTGCTTTTTTGTGAACTGACCCGTATTGTTTACCTAACCAAGCCCAGCATTCATCAGTTGACAGAAAATTGAATCTAATTCATCACAACTGCTGGCTGTATTTTCTGAATATCAAATTAATGCAACGAAAATAGCAACATTCACAGAACAGATGGTATGACCACACTGACGTTTGTTTTATTCACTGCTTTGGACCGTGAAAAAGAAGGCTGCCGACGGCGCTGATCGGATCATTCCACGGAGCTTGCTAAACCATGGGCTGCCTACAATCCGTCTTATGTCCGTTCCTGGGCTGTGTTGTGAGTACATGTGTATTTACCTCATTTGCATGGTTTTATACCCCATCGCATGCTGTATGCGTAGGTCGTCGCGGGTCGATTATGGCCTCTCTATCCTCCCGTCAACTTTCACCATTCTTTGCGTCATCAAGGTGATTTCTGCTGATGCAGTTTCCACCCTCATGGTTGTAGAGCCGATATATTGTGGGCAAACAATGATACTGTGAACCTCCGTGTGAATGAAGCACCATGCTCCGTTAAGGAGGACTTACGTGAAAAAGAATTAGAACAAAAACGCATGCTTGTTTCAGAAAATACCCCAAAGGTCTGTGGTTTCAGCAACATCTAATTCAGCGAAACAGAGTCCGTACAATCTCTTTCTGCATTGATTTCTAAACTGTTACAAGCAAAAATTTGCACTTGTACAAATTCAAGCATGTCGATATGGTCACAAAGCTGTTGGTAAGCCTGATCTGATTGCTTTTGTTCTATTTTAGGAAGTCTAACAACCCCGCCTTGTCAACATTTTTATAAACCTTAGGGACAGGACAGAAATTACGACAGGCGGTATTTTTTTTATTGACGCAGCGCAAAAAATAGTGACCCTTCAAATGTGTATTTGCAAGAAAACAAGTGACCCTAACCTTTACAAATATTAACTTTTATGCAAGGTTCCAAGTCGATGCATGAAACTTAAGTAACAGATATCATTACTTTGTACTTGAAGTAATTTTGTATTATTATTTATAACGCTCTGCTTTAGCATCGAGCACTGTAATTTCCCTCGAGGACATCTGTATACTTCGATATATATATATATTATATATATATATATATATATATATATATATATATATATATATATATATATATATATATATATATATATATATATATATGTATGTATATAGTTTTGTGGGGGGATGTTTAACAGTTTACCCTTACACTTCCATGAGAGGTGAATTGATATTTTTGAGTGAAATTCCAATATCATATTATTTGTTCACATCTGCACTCTCGAACACCCTATTCTCATCACGTCCGTTTTTATCAATTGTCAAATTTAACACTTATAAAAGCACAGATTTAGTCAGTTTAGAATTGTCAAAAATTATTCATAGTTTTCTTATGTGCAATGAATCAACATTTTCGGTCAAATTCCAAGATCAAATTTTTTGTACAGATATGCAGTTGTAACCACCGTATTCTAATCAAGTACATTTATATCAATTATCAAATGTCTATTTATGCATAGATATTGCTAGTTTTATTTTGGAAAGAAATATTTACCGTTTTCTCATAGACTACCATGTTTAGCGGATAAACTTTTTTGGTGCAGTTCCAAAATCAAATATCTATATGCACTTCTAACCTCCCACTTAAAGCTAAGTACAACAACATAAATTATCAGACATATGTAGATGTACGGATATAGCTTGTTGTTTTGTAGACGAAATCGTTACTAGTTTTCTCATAGACTCCCATGTATTATGATTTAATATTTTTAACCTAGCACTACATCGGCCAAATCTTATCTTCTTGCGCAAAAAAATGGTGACCCTTCCCCAAAAGCATGCTTGAAATTTCTTGACACTTTAAAATTGCTTGCAATCCCAAAAGCACCGGCCTTCTCCGGGCCTCTGTAATTTCTCTCCATCCCCTTACAGCGAAAAGATCAAACATGAATCAAAAGCCATACGTACCCCAACCTACGATGGCCGCTTAACTATCTATATGTTCAATATTGATTTCCATCCGATGAAGCCAACATACTGTTTGAGAAAGTTAAATACATTTGTGTGCAAACCATTGTACTCGTGTTTACATTGTCTAGCTGCAGAGGCCAGGGCAGCACTCGCATCGACGCCAACACACAGGCGAAAGTTTGTTTGATGTAAGCAGATCAATCTTCTCCTGAAAATCTCCCGCATGCTTTCCTAACGTTGTCTATTTTAGACTTGGCTTGCAGAAGTTTTCAAAGGTTTCAGGTCATCTTCGATGGAATACAAATGTACATGATCTGATTAATAACCTACAAATAAATTTTAACTCAATATGTGGATCATAACTGTAGCAAACGCTACTAATTAAAAGAGGTATCTGTTTACACACGAATACTCCAACAATCAACTTTCATGACACCGACATGACCTTACATCCCGGCGTTTTCTTTGGTACTAATCCATCTATTTGACTGAATGATTTGCGACAGTTCAGTGTATCCACTGTATGTTGTAGTGAATCTCCACTGTGTCTTTTTTCGAGCGAAAAATATTGTATCAGTCTTGCTGGAAAATATCAATTTAAATAGCCAAAATGTCTCTAAAGTATCATGACGTATGGCCATATCGGTGTCATAAAAATTACTAATTAGCATTTGATACAAACAAATGAAAGAGCAAAAAAGGTAAGCGAATAAATGATTGTCATCGGCCAAATTTGATGGTTTATAACGGCCAGGGACCACAATGATACCCGAACAATTTATGTCTCCCTTACAGCTACATTCTGAATATTTATAACTCTGAATTTTTTGGCCCTGAAGATAGTTTTTTAAACACTACCCTGCATCAAATGAAATATATGGAATAATTCTTTCCACTTTTTAGATCAAACTGTTCCGACAAGTAAAATGTTGAATTATTACACTGTCGTGTATGAATGCTGACCGGCATTCAGTATGTGAACTTTGCCAATGGATGCGCTGACATACCCTTGTGAATGGCAGTGTTCACACATAAAGCGTGATTTTGACATAATTTGGAATATCAATACAGAAACAAATAGAGTGGCCTGAAACTGAAAGTGGGAACATTCAGCGTTAAATTTATGCCTGAAACAAACATAAGCCGGCTGTTACAAGCTTCATTCTGGGCATGCGCCATAATTGTCAGCCTGGTAATACATCATACAGCCTTTTTCGCATCAAGAATAAAAGAGAAATTATGCACACAAAAACACATGTCACAAGGAACAATAGGTAATTTATCATGGCAAAGCGAATACGGGGATGTCCATGAGGTTCTCAATGGAGGGGCACCACTATCGAATGGACATGTTGAAATCCATAGGTCTGCAGCGGGCTTTTCTAATACTGCTTTGTAAATGTTTCGGGTTACTTGGAAAACATGGTAGGAAACCCCTGCCAAATAAACGATAAACGAACAAAACAAACAAACAAACAAACAAACAAACAAACAAATGAAATAATAAATAAATAAATGGGTAGTCAACCATAAGCTTATGAACTTTTCCATCGTAACCTTCTAGTGTCCCTATTCTTTCATTCGCTTCATTTCGTTTACGGTCACGATAAAAAATTTCTACCACTGCTTTAATTCTACCCTTTATCATTTCACTAAAAGATAACCTTTAATTATGTTTAGCCAATCAGCGATTTTATCTCAAGGGCCACAAACATAAACATGTGCGCGCCGCCAAAACTCTCTGCTGTCAAGTTATTCCATACGTAAAGGTGTACATGTGACCAACACTCCCCTTTTACCATATATGGATGTACAAATTTGCATATACATATGTAATAGTGAAGACGCAACGCCTTCCGCCTACGTTTACTAATTGTCTTCATGGCAAGATAAGGGAATGAAAATGACATCACATGATTCAAACAAACGCCATGAAGTTCAATGGGTAACAACACTTAGTTGAATTTCGTCTGCCGTTCACAAACCGGCGTCGGGTCCTGACTGACTGCAGGCACGCTTATAGTACACAATCGATTACTAATTCCTATCCCGCCATATTATTTCTCTTGTATGCTATGTTTTTCACTTCGACATTTCATTTAACAACTCTTCTTTCCATCCTTCAACTTGACATTGGACGTCTTGTTCAACGGTTTTAATTTACATTTTACACCCTGGCTTTAAATACTGCATCGAACAACGAAATCGAAAATGCACCCGTGAAATGAGTTTTGGTAATTTCCCTGTTGATCTGAGGCTACATAATCACCCTTCGCATTCAAGGTAGTACACGTAGCGAAATTTAAAAATCTTAGACCACTCCTTAAATAAATTTGGAAAAAGATAAATTATTTATTATCACAAGAACAAGACGGTGAGACCCTTATTATCTTCACAAATTTCAATGGAGTCCACACAAGGACCGGACTGGGAAAGTACTGGTATTGTAAAAATTTGACAGAGTGAGAATCTGTCTTTCATAAAACTTACACTGTTCCCCATCATACTCACAGCAAGGAAATGACGACGAGAAGGACGACTCCAAGAAGGTACAGATAAAGAAGTTGGAGATGGCGAAGACGAACATTTCAGATCTCGACAAGACTTTTGACGATGCGGTGGCGCCCTTCAACGAAACGATCGACTCGTATGAGGCCTATCTGCAGGCAATCGAGCAGTTCAAGTTACTGACCGGCCACAAGAAATGGAATTCGATAGAGGAATCAATACTGGGGCTGAAGAAATCTACGTATCGTAAGTACTGCCAAAATGCGCCCTCACCGACTGAGTCTACGTGTGGACGAAGTTTCAATTTCAAGTAAACCCATGATTTTATCGAAGATGTATTTTTTGCTCAAAACCTCCTCGAGGAAACCCAAAGTACTAATCATCATCAATAAATTTTAACGATATTTAAAATTAATATGGCAACCATCCTTGTGTTAACTCAAAAAAAAAGGATGAATGAAATTTCGATTTTATGAACGCTTAATTGCTTCACAAGCTTCAAAATGGTTCACATATGGGCAGCAGACCTAGCAAAGGATTGTAGACATCTGATAATCCCTGGGAAAGGTTATTTCACTCAACATACCGGTACACCACAATAGTTTATTATTCATTTGTTTTGCTGTCGCACGTGGCGATGAATGAATCCCTAGCTAAGGGAGTGTTCAGAATTTACTTCCAGGGGGCACGGAGGATTTCCATGGGGACCACCCATTTCCCCCAAGGTTAGGGGGGCATACAAAAAACCACAATCCTTTAAGGGGACTAAGGAAAAAACACATCAATTCAATATTTACCCAGAAATCCTGATCTACAAAAAAGAGAACCATAGTAGCTACCTGGATGACAGATAAACTCCACAAGTGTATTAAAACTCATTTAGCTGCAAAATTTGGCGATATTCACAGCGGTTTGTTTTATGCATCTACTGCAGTATCTTGTTCTCCTCCCTCAGGCCAGAGGGAAAAACAATCTTGTTTATCGGATTTTTTGGACTAAGGTTTAGGAGTGGGGAGCGAAATTTAAAAAAAATAGACCAAAGATAACCGCGGTCCCGCAGACTTTTTTGACGGGATGCAGACAAGGCAAAATAATTTTTCCCCTTTTAGGCTAACCAGAATTATCTCAGACAAGATACACTGATACTGGTTATTGAATTCAACACTATATTTCTAAATAACAACATAGGGAATTACATATACATACTGACAACTCAGATCGAACTTTAACATCAACGCGACCATGTTTTTTCTCATTGTCATAAATTTTTATACTTTCGATGCGATTTTCATTCAATCCGATGCACGGCCTATCGTCTGCTGTCACGATCTTGGTAAACAGATCGCAAAACGTTTTTATATCAGGACAAACACTGTTTGCCATAACATCGAATGCTGGCGATCAAAGTAATAGTCATGGTGTACTAACCTTGACAAAACGGAGAAATTTCAGCCAAAAATTGACCAAGTTTGTGTCGTGATTTGCAAAATCAGACGTCGCAACAACGTGTTGACAGAGCTAAATGCAGACACGTCGGTAGTCTCATTCAGAATCCCATATGCACGCAAAGAAACCCGACGAAGTGTAGGGCGCCGCCAGCGACGGTACTAAAGTATTAGCAATGCAAATGTATGAATTTACCGAAATCAAAAAATAATTCCAAATCGGGCAAAGTAGAAGCGGCGATTCCGATGAACAATTTATTTTTTCTGTCTGGCCTCAAGCGTCATGAAATGTCCAGAATTTAGCATGTCAACACAGACCACACAGTGAACAGATGAACTCAATAAACTACTGTAACAATTCATTTGTCAACAATAACAATGGTCATTTACGTATATATGTACTAGTATGTTGCCAAATACAGCACTGGGTGTTCTATGTAGGGATAGAATAAGAAACAATTGTTGATACACAGAAAGTAAAACATTGAACAAATGCCAAAAGTTACAGCAAATGTCCTTTTAAGGTGGGGACTACCCAATGCTTTGTTGTAGCTGGAAGGATGAGGATGAAAAATGGCTAGAAAATGGGCGTTTCCAATTTACTTTTTCGAGATAATTTACATTTAGTCACTCATTCCCCCATGATTTTATCACCGCACATGACTTGACTGCAAATCTGACCCTTTCGAAGAAAACAATAGCCATAGTGGATAGTGTTAAAAACAACTTGGCAAACATTTACAACCAAAGTGTTTGATATAGACTACTGATACAACAACATCTAGGACAAAGTGATCGTCAAATAATCAATAAAAGAACCAAAAATGGATCATTTATAGTGGACATAACAAAAGAAGTTTTCTGTTTAATAATTCACTAACATGATTTGAACTCTTCATTTTTTTCAAATTTCTCAAAAGTGTTAGATTCCCTATAGCAGCGGTGCACTATTACAAATTACTCATAAAAACAAGTGTGTAACTTAAAAAAGAAAAGCAGATGAGATAACATTTGCAGATTAAATCGACATTACTTCACCATCCACTTATCCCAAATTAGTTCCAATAGTGTGGACTTTTCTGCAGAAATTTACAACCTGATTTGTCCATTACTAGCCTTCCCATGCAGTAGTGTGCCACTTGCAGTACCTGCAAAGCATGCTTTTTATGGCCACTTAAATGTATACTGTCACCTGTTCCAATTTTGCCACATATACCATTGAAAGAGATAATCTAACCAATCACAGATTTTAAGCGGGTGGCCGCTTTTTTCAAAAAAGCACCCTCACATGGGCATTTTGAATACCACGAACGCCCCTTTGACCATATATGGGCATATTTAGATTACAGGTGACTGTGCACCTTTAATTGTAACTCTGAAACGTTTTGTAATATCACTGATTAAATGACCACTGCATTATTCCTGCAAAGTGTGATAAACTTGTCAGACTGTATGTGCCTTAGAGTGTAAGCATGCATGCATATATTGGGGGACCAAGGAAAAAGACAGGAAATAAGAGGGGAACCATAGATTTTCTCCATAATTTACTAGGGTGGACCATGGAAAAAAATCATCAGGAAAATAGACAATCCTTCCCCGGCCTTCCCCTGGAAGTAAATTCTGAACAGTCCCTAGGGACACAATAGTATATGACAACACTTACTACAAGGTAGTATGTGTACAAGGTATATGTACCGGTATGTTGAGTGAACTAACCTTTTCTAGGGATTATCTGATGTTTACAATGAAGATGTTAGCGCCGGTGTTTAAATGTGTGTTGATGATATTCGCGGATGGATGAGAAGTAACATGCTGGTGCTGAACGATAACAAGACAGAAGTTATACATTTTTCATCACGCTTGAAACACGATATGGCAGAACTGAATAGCCTCAGGATTGGTGAACTTAACATCACTCCCTCTCCTTTCGTTCGGAATCTTGGTGTTATTCTCAACATGGATAGCTTTATGTGTGATCATATCAGTCAACTTTGTAGGAACGCATATTTCTCTTTATCAAGAATAGGTAAAATTCGTAAATTACTCGACAAGCCCACTGCTGAGAAACTCCTCCATGCTTTCGTTAACTCTAAACTCGACTATTGTAACAGTCTGTCCTATGGCATTTCAAATGACCAGCTGATCCGTCTGCAGTCTGTTCAAAATGCAGCAGCCCGTCTTGTCACAGGTACACGCAAATATGACCACATCACTCCTGTTTTCATTGATTTACACTGGTTACCTGTGAAAGCTCGTATACATTTCAAAATTTTATTGACTACTTTTAAGATTGTCAGAGGTGATGCACCGCTTTACCTGAAAGATTTAATTGATCTGTATGTACCGTCAACAAATCTGCGATCTTCTGAGAAATTGCGTTTAACTCCTCCTCGCAGCTATTTTAATAAGTCCTACGGTCAGAGGGCATTTTCGATATGTGCTCCTTTGCTGTGGAATGGACTGCCTTCAGAAATTCGTTGTGCCAGAAATGTAACTTCTTTTAAACGTTGTTTGAAGACCCATCTTTTTACTAAGTTTTACTCGTAATTGTTTTTTGTTTTTTTTTGAGTTTTTTAGCTGTTTTTATATCTTTTAAATACTTGTGTTCAGCGCACTGAGACGTTTGTGGAGTGCGTTTTTTAAGAATTAAATATTATTATTATTATCATTATTATTATTACAATGCTTTGCTAGCCTAGGTCTGCTGCTCATATGTGACCCACGGCACTTTTGCAAATGAAACAGTACAAGCTACCTACCTGTAACGTTACAGATTGCTATAACAATGACCTATTACTCTGTTACAAACAATCTTGTGACAGTGATGCGGGCAATCCTACTTGTATTGCAGTTGAATGGAATTTAGACGAATTATATATCATATGATCGTTTATTGTTATTTACAGCTGATTTGACTTTGGAAGTGAAGGATGAAACAACAATTGTGCTGACGTTGGGCAGTCCAAGCAACGAGGACAACGCATCGTCAGGCGACAAAATCACTGGGTGTTTTGACAGCATCAACGAAACCAGTACAAAGATCAGCGAATCTTTCAAGAGCGCCATCGAATCTACCAACAAAATTGTGGCCGACGCCGATGAGCTGAAGGGTCGTGTCGGCGACAGCGAACTAAGCCAAGAGGACAAAGCGCAGGCTCGGAAAAACGTTGGGGCTAACGTCAGGAAGTGCGAGAGGGCGCCTGCCATACAGGACGCCGTCATGGAGAACATTGGCGAGTTCAATGATGAACTCAAAGAGGTGGCAAAGAAGCTAACGGATGGAGACGAGAAGAAAAAACCAGAAGCTACGGAAACTACGAAATTACTTGATCAAGAATAGTTTTCCTGCCAGTTGAATAAATGACGTCGTGGGAAAGAATGTGGAGAATTCTTAGATTTGTCCGAATAGACATGAGGGATGTTGCCAGTCCTAGAATCACCAATTTGCATGTTGTAAAAACCATTCAACAATACTCTCTTTTTACATAATTATTCAAAAAGTGACTTTCGTTACTTGTCCTTGGTAAAATGTCAAGCCAACCTAACTCTTGTGTTATCTATTTTGATTTAGCACTGTTTTTACTGTTAATTTAATTTACTTCGTTTAAGTAGAAATTTAGAATTAATGCCCTCTTTAGAAAACGTATTAAACAAGACATCACAAACATGGGTAGTTAGTAAAGGGAAAGCAACTCCACACATCGTTCATATTTGGGTTGTTTGCGTTTTATGTATGATATCGTGTATAATATAAGTATATATCCTGTTTGGCTGTTTCATGTAAATTGTTGTTTTAGCCATGGCGAGACGTACCCGTAATCTACGTGTCTTGTGTTACTCCGGGTTGGAGCGGAGAGATTACAGTGACACTACGATCCTTTGGCGCTACGTTTCGAAAACAGAGTTTTCTTCATCAGTCGCTTAAAATTCAGTTTTGTTCGGTGAGACGTGTTGAATGGTTGATTGTTTTTATTTTGTTATATGTTGTTCCACTTGAGTTTGTTGTTCAAATAAGGAAGCTAAAATATCTAATGTTTGATCTCGTTGTATTTGTATAGGTTCTTGTGAACCTGAGTTTGAGCTATTGTAGGTTTTGTGAAGTCTGGCGCTTATAAGTGTATCGCCTATATTTCTGTTCCTTCTGTATGCGATTATTGGTTTGTTTTGGAACAGTTTTTTTTAGTGTTTCGTCTTTTTCAAGTTCACGCCAGTTTTCTGTCAGGGCTTGCTTGATTTTTGTTGTTTCTGTGTATGGGCTGTATGTTGTTATGAAGACTATTGTATTGTTGGTGGCGTTATTTTTTTCTTTTTGTTGTTCAAGCACGGAGGGACCGTGGTTCAAGCAGTCGTTTTCTTTTTTTATGATTTGTCTCTCAATTTTTTGGAAGCGACAAAATTGGCTATTGTTAACACACCTTTTCGAAACACAAAAAACAACATGACACGTGCAGAAAACAAAGCGTTGAAAACGCTATCAAAAAACAAACAGATAACCATCAAACCGTTTGATAAAGGACGGGGGACAGCAATTTTAAACACTGATGATTACATAAGAGAATGTCAACGTCAACTTAACGATCAACGATACTACACAAAATTGGCAACAGATGACACAAAAAATACAATAGAAGACATACACAATCTCATAACAGAAATGTACAATGAAAAACACATTGACCATCACACATATGAATATCTGAATCCAGTCAATAGAAAAATAAGAACACCACTTTGGTACCTTCTACCGAAAATTCACAAAGTGCCGCCACCAGGAGCTATATTCATAGGACGGCAAATCATAAGTGGATGCTCCAGTCCAACATTTCACATATCAGAGTTCATTGACCACTTCTCAAACAAATCGTCAAGAAACAACCAACATACATCAAAGACACAACAGACTTTATACGGAAAATTGAGACAATCAAAGTTCCGACCAATGCGACACTAGTAACACTGGATGTAAATTCCATGTACACGAATACACCACATGATGAGGCAATTGAATCAGTCGGCAGAGCATTAAATCAGGAAAGATCATCAAACAATTACATAATCAAGCAACCACCAACGAAATACATGATAGCTCTGCTAGAAATAATCTTAAAAAACAACACATTTGAATTCAATGATGAATTCTACCGGCAAATCTACGGCGTGGCCATGGGTTCGCCATCTTCGCCACAGTTGGCGGACCTCACATTCCATGAGACAGAAATGAGAATAATACATAAACACAAACAACAAATATCGACCTGGCTGAGGTTCAGGGACGATGTTTTTCTGATTTTCATCGGAACACAACACGAACTCAATCAATTCATATCAAACATAAACAAAATGCATCCCACGTTCAAATTTTCGTTTGAAAGCTCCCCTCAAGAAATCACATACTTAGACCTGACTATCTACAAAGGTCATCGATACAACAAAGAGAATATTCTCGACATCAAGACACACACAAAGCCAACAGATACATTCAAATTCTTACAAAGAAACTCATGCCATCCAGCAGCAACATTCAATGGTCTGATCAAAGGTGAAACATTACGATACATCAGATACATCAGAACATGCAACAACGAAACCGATTTTACACAGAAAGTCACACAATCAGTGAAAAATTACAAGACCGACAATACAAGAAAAATGAAATAGAACGCATTATCAGAGAGACAAATCATAAAAAAAGAAAACGACTGCTTGAACAACAAAAAGAAAAAAATAACGCCACCAACAATACAATAGTCTTCATAACAACATACAGCCCATACACAGAAACAACAAAAATCAAGCAAGCCCTGACAGAAAACTGGCGTGAACTTGAAAAAGACGAAACACTAAAAAAACTGTTCCAAAACAAACCAATAATCGCATACAGAAGGAACAGAAATATAGGCGATACACTTATAAGCGCCAGACTTCACAAAACCTACAATAGCTCAAATCAGGTTCACAAGAACCTATACAAACACAACGAGATCAAACAGTAGATATTTTAGCTTCCTTATTTGAACAACAAACTCAAGTGGAACAACATATTACAAAATAAAAACAATCAACCATTCAACACGTCTCACCGAACAAAACTGAATTTTAAGCGACTGATGAAGAAAACTCTGTTGTTTTCGAAACGTAGTGCCAAAGGATCGTAGTGTCACAGTAATCTCTCCGCTCCAACCCGGAGTAACACAAGACACGTAGATTACGGGTACGTCTCGCCATGGCTAAAACAACAATTTACATGAAACAGCCAAACAGGATATACACTTATATTATACACGATATCATACATAAAACGCAAACAACCCAAATATGAACGATGTGTGGAGTTGCTTTCCCTTTACTACCTATGCATGCATACATGCATACATACATACATACATACATACATACATACATACATACATACATACATACATACATACATACATACATACATACATAACTGAACGTATATATTTTTAATGTACAGCTTTTAGAGCTTAAAGAGAGATAATCTTTGACGTTGTAACCCCTTCTCAGGTTCTCTATATTGCTATATCAGCTGACTCTAAGTCCAGCTGCGGTTTACTGAGTAATTTATTCTAAGTGTTAACGTCCACAGGTAGTTGATCAGCTGACAAAACTCTTGAGAATTAATTACATATTAGACGCGAAAACTTGTAAATAACGATAGGAATCTTTTCAAAACAACGTAAACATGGTAAAACGCATTTACAAATTAGTCTCTTAAAGACTGTTGAGTGCTCGATAAAATGTTGCTGTTATCTTTGTAATGATATGTACGTCTTAAAAACGGGCTTCCGTAATGAGCCTGGAAAATCATCAGTAGTTTGAAGGAACAGGTTTTTTGCTTATCTATGTGCGGGAAAGAACTGTCAAAGCATTACAAAATGAAAACAAGAAGTGAAAGTAGAAGGATAATCGCACAGTAGATTTGTTTTACAATTTTAATGGTTACACATTAGTACATGTATTGATATTAGCTGTTAACAGTGCTGTAAATTAGAAATTGGGGAAATAAAGCGATCGTGGGCTATGAAAACGAAAATGCTGATTTTTGTAATGAATTTTGTGCGCTAACTATCTTTTGGAGAACATAAGGATACCGCGAAAAAGATCTGTGTGACTTAGGTATGTAATAGTTGTTTTGTGGATTTCGTTGCGGCCTTTCGATGCTTTCATAATTGTGAGTGCTGACGATTGCATTGTCAGCTAAGTTCTGTTTCAAAAGTCAAGTCGGCTCACATGATTTTTACTCAATAAACACAAAGACTCAAATCAGTGGACCATAAAACCCTGCCTACGCTCGGTCCCGTTCAAAGGCCATTGATTGGCCCACGCGAACTGTTGCAAGGTCAGCCATAAGAGGGTTCTTTGTTTGTCAGTTACGGGCATAGCTTTGCAGGAACGTTGCATAAGTTACCTAGAAACCAATCATTGTCTTGGTTAACGGCTGAATGCAGAAGTCGGATAAAATAATCGCGCGTATTTCCCCAGCCATCGAACAGACATGCGCGCGCATGATGTCACACCCACTCACTGCTTCACTGCTCGATCGCAGGCTCACGTTCCTGATTCAGAATTCTGGTTCATCTTTAGAATAGCTGAGGATCGCCATTCAGCTTAACTTCAAGATGGGAGGCCTGTGCTCTTGTTGCGTGAGTATGATTGTTGAAGACTGTTGCTTTCTTTCTGTGTTCCCATATAATATCAGTCACTCCTGGTAGACTGAGTTCAATCAGTGATGTAGCGTTCAGATGAAGTTTTGCACTTGCCTTTCAACAACCTGACAGCAGTGTTCTCAGGACCCGTTGACACAGAGATCAGCTTTAGGAAGCAAAACTGCCATGTTGCTGGCATCAAAACATTTTCCTGTCAGCATCGGAAAAGGTATACGTCGCTGACAGTGCGACAAGTTGTTTCAGACGTACGGCACTGACAGTTGATATCAGAATTGTCGGGGAGGACAATATACGATGTATAAAAGTAGTTGCGGATGGGCGACCTTGCAAGATCGCGTACCAATGAAATCCTATCGTTTTTCTTCACCGAGAAACTAATATCTTTTCCACAAAGCAATTTTTGACGGAATAACCGTACTGGAAAGGCGTTTAGAAGACTATGCAACCTGTACGAAAGTGTACTTAATATAGTCCGAATCGATCTACCGTACCCTACTTCTACGCCAATGATTTATTTGAGATAAATCGTCAACGGTATCTAACGATGCAGGAATGAGCAGAATATAATTACCCTCTGTGATCACCCAATACAGAGGCAGGATACTTAAGAACGGAGATATTAATTTTTCTTCAACTTATCTTATTCTATGGAAGACCGGTCACGACCTGCGACATGCGACCTGCGTCTTTAAACTGTGATCTGCGACCTAACCCTAACCCTAACCCTAACCGCAGATCGCAGTTTGAAAATCTCGCATGTCGCATGTCGTGACCCGGTGACCGGTCTTCCATACTTATTCTCTAATCCTTTAAATTATTCCAGTCGTCAGGTGTCCAATTGAGTCACCCAAGATGGTTGAGTTATCCAGGATGGGACAATATCTTGAGACTCGTTCTGTGTTGGAAAACCCCATAGTGATTCTATTTTTCGATTCTTTCAGACCGTTCAATAGCGGACGTGGTCCGCCCCCATTATGTGGCCATAACACATGAAAGTGAAAGAAAACAAAATGTGCGTCACATATTTCATAGAACGGTCTTTGGTCAAGTCGAGGTGTTGGCAGGTACAATCGAAGGTCAAAAGCAATCATAGTATTTTTTCGTTCGGTTGAATAATGAAAGTCCATCCGGGGCCCTATACTGGCTGTTTTCTCGCTAACCGAGAGCGAAAGTTCATGTAAGGTTAGTAGTTCAAAGGTCAGCTCACAGCTGGCTTCTGGTCTATTTTAGATACCATGACACTTCGCTGTGTTGAATTCTTATCCACTTGGTGATACACTGGGTCTATGTTTCTCGTGGTTCGTTTGTTTCTATGCGCTTCGGGTGAATTCTCACTCTTTCTCTGTCTCTGTCTCTCTCTCTGTCTCTCTGTCTCTCTGTCTCTGTCTCTGTCTCTCTCTCTCTCTCTCTCCGTTTGTTGGACCTTAGACGTGTAAAGTGGGCATGGGCAAAGATATCACCTTTATACCCTAACGAATTAGGCTGCATTCACAAATACTGATGGGTAGGGGATTTAAAAATTCCTGGGACAGTAGCGGGGGACTTGAAAGTTTTGCTCAGGGGAACCTGAAAATATCTTGTTTCCCTGTGATTTTACATTTCTGTATTCCACAGTTTGGGAGGTAATTCAATGAAAAAATATTTCTATGCAATGTATCAACTACAGTTTCTTGCTGTCTCCCTGCAGCATGCTCAAACACACAATATTCAGTATGTCGACAAAGTCTGTATGTATAAATATTGGTGATAATTGAATTAGAGTCCAGACTGAAAGTCATTTGTCAATTATACAAATGCACAGGACACATACATAGGCTGTTGGCAAGCTGAATACTGGACAGTTCAACATGTAGTAGGGAGTATAACAAGAATGCATATGAAATGCAACTGACAGCAATATAAGTGTACAAAACACATATGTAGATTGTGTTGATAGGCCGAATACTGAATACTTCAATATCATAAAATGTAAAACAAGAGATTGGGGTTAATACAAAAATTAAAAATACTTAAAAGTATCAAAATTTTATGTTTGTAATATTGTTTGCTTAAGGGTGTACGATCAGAAAAATTGTAGCCATTGTTATACTTTTGCATTAGGAATTTTTTAATTCTGGCATAATCAAAGTATTAAAGAAACAAGATGGCGTCACCATGCTTGATTTCACGAACTATGAAATTTCGCTGTTTTTCACGAAAGTAAATTAAAATCAATATATAAAGCCATTCATTTCAAGTTCATGCAGTGAATGAAATATTCACATTATCATCGTACAATAACACATAAGTAAAATTTTGAACATTAAAGATTCTAATTTAAATGAAAAAATGTGTGACTAAATGGAATTATTAATTTTTTAAATATTTCAACCTTTCAGTATTTCAATTTTATTTATTACGGCATCATCATCATCATCATCATCATCGTCATCATCATCATCATCATCATCATCATCATCATCATCATCATCTTCTTCTTCTTCCCTGCAGATTTTGAAATATTTTTGTCGGTTTCGAAATAGTTTTTTTGCTAAAAAACGCGCACGGTTCATGAATAGTGACTAATGTACTAGTGTACTTCAAACGTCATCGCAAATGTTATTTAGACGGCGTAAAATTTACTTGAAATTGCTGAAAAGTTTACTTGAAATGTGACAATTATTGTTCACTCCAGCTAGACGTTTGCTCGTATCACCATCATGCATTGATGGTTCCCTGTCCTTGTTTATAAACAACGTCGTATAATAGTAGTTGGAGAAATTCGCTTATCTTTATACGGATTCCAAGCATTGATTTTTTCTTGATGCCAAGCAAAAAATTGCGCCACCACATCTGTGAAGTGGCTTACCTACCTTGTATGATGTATCGATGTATGACATGCAAATTATTGAGACATAAATTGAGCCCGCAAAAGTGAACGTTTCTGTGTTGCTCACAATTTTTCACCCTTCTGTTTTTTTGTTAGAAGAAAGACGAGAAGGAGGATAAATTGAAGATCAAGTCCGTTAAAATCAACAACATAGATGATATTTTCAACGAGGCTGCTTCTCCATTCAACGATGCTGTCTCGATGCGAACCGACTTTGAGAATGCAGTTACCGAGTTTAAGAAAGCCGCTGGGCACGACGGCAAGGACAGCCTGAAGGAAACTGTCTTGGAAGTGAAGGAAAGATTCCGTGAGTGAAATTAAGTTTTTACGTTTACAACATCGCCTCCCCTCCCTCAGATATCATGTTTACAACATCGCCTCCCCCTCCCCAAGATAACAAAACGGATCTCTCCTAATTGATGCTAGCAATCTGACGTATGTAGTGACACTGGCAGTGAGAACATGGTTGTGGTGAGGTCCGGCTTCTTTTTATAACGGCAAAGCTGCGGACAGGTTGCCCAGAGAGGGCGCCATCGTTAGGTAAAATGAACTCGTTCGTCCAGTTAGGTACAGGTTGAAATATACGGCAGTGTATAATACTTTCTTTGTGGTTGTGGCATAACTTGTATTGTTAGACTGTGCATGTTATTGTTACCATTATAATTAATGGACAGTTTACTGCTGCTGTTTTCTCATTGTCACGTGGTTGATGATAATTTTGAGCTTTCGGTATGTGTACATCCTGAAAATTCAATTCAATTGGTCTAACTTGTTCCCATAAAATTCTCAAGAAGATGAAAGGACAACCCAGAATAAGAATCCACAACTAATCAATCAACCAACATGCAAAACTACGGTAGAGCAATAAAAACAAAATAATGAATAACAACAAAATAGTGAATCGACGAAAACCGTTACCAGTTCAAACGAACAAACAATAACAACAGAATCAAAGACAAACTAGACAGCCACGCTGAAAAATAAGACAAAATTACCAATATTGTCGCACAATTGTTCCATCACAGAGATGGATATAGAGGTGAAAGCCATTTCATAACGTGATACAGTAATTTTAAGTCACTCTGATCTGCGACACACCTCTCTTACAAAGCATTCCCAGTCAGGTTGTCTACTTGTGTTGTCAATTATGTGCGCATGCGTCTTCTATGATTTTTGGCGTTGTTTGTTTGTTCATATGTATGCCACTAGTTGTATTGCTTCTTGGCAGATACATGTTTCTTTCGTTCTGTGGATCAGATCGGTGACGCCTCATCCCTGCGTGTATACGCGTTGATATTTTGCACCAGAAGTCGTGGCATATTCGTGTTACGCCAGGGCATACACCACGGTTTTGTTTGAAAAGGGTTTTTCTTTCTTCACATTCGGCCTAACCCGTCAAAACGGCTCCAAATTTGAAGATTATCAATGTATAATATGGAAAACTATTGAAGCAACCTACAATCTCTTTTTATCTACCTTTCCATACCACACGTTATCGTGCTAGTCGGAGTTTTTCTCAGGATTGCCGAAAATGCTTTCAAGTTGAATGACAGTCGGCCGGTCCTTCAATCACAGTCTTCTCTTTGTTTTTCGTGCAGCGAACTTGAAGTTGCGAATGGAAAATGGACCAAAGTTTGTTCTCACAACTGGACAAAGCAAGGAACGGGACCAGAATGTTGAAGACATCGGTGCAAGACTTGAAGAGTCCATGAACAAGATCGGGGACACTGCTACTGAGTTAGTGAAATTACTACCGGACGCTGTATCGCGCGCCAAGGATATACTCGACAAACGGGCGCCCCATATCATCAACTCCATCAAGGACTCGGGACTAACGCCGTTACAAATCCCCGGGTCGTTGAAGAACGCGAACGACAACATCCATGAATTCAAGAAAGTGCCCAAGGTGGCCGAAGACATCAAGAAGACGGTGGAGGAATTCTCCACGGATTTCAAAGCTACCGTCGAGGCTTTGGAAGGAAAGGCCGAGAACCATGAGCAGGACAGCGATGAGACTTCGCCGCTGTTGGCCAATGCCTAAAGTCGGACATTTCTGAAGAACTCACTGTACTGTATTGAAGAATATTACGATTAATGATTTTGGACATAATTACAACACAGTGAGAGAATGGCCAAGTATCAAATGTGTTCTAAATAAAAAATATCAAGAACGCACAAAATAAGAGTTAGATACCAACTTGGAGTAGTGTACATTAACAATTAATACTTGCAAAAAACTCATCTCGTCATAAAATTCTTTGTTGACCATGCATGAAATTTTACAATGTTTGCGAGTGTATCGGATTTGTAGAGAAATGCAATGCCAAAGACCAATAAAGTCTACAAGAAAACACAACACCGATTTCTTAAATAAGATACATTATCTCTTTCTCCATTGAAAACCCGCTTTTCGTCTTTTGCAAGCTTTAAATACAACAACTTTCGTCGTTTTCAAATTCACAGTCAGTTTTCATTTTATACAATAACGATTCAAACAATTTAAAAGGCGCTGTAAGCCAATAATTGTCTGAAAAAGTACCACATCACAAGCGAATAGTAAACATCATATTTCAGTCAGATCAGTAGCGAGTTGAATACCACGTTGGACACTATTTTGTACATTGTATGTAAACATGTTTATGGAAAAAGAAAACCGCAATGGACGGGAGAAAACATCTTTGTCTGACACCCCCAAAGCGACTAAATTACTCTAAATATTTTATATTTGTATGTACACAAGATTTGACTTCTTTATAGACGGAATTCAAATTTTTGAACATTTTCCCCTTAACACCACTCACCCTGTAAGAGTATATACCTAAGTCTGTGACGCTCAACAGCATCAAAAGCTTTAGAAAAGATCATCGAAGGCACAGGACGTCTCTCCAAATCCACTTCGTGCGACCAATGATATTGCTGAAATCGCGTTCGAAGTGAGGGAAAGTATATGATTCGTCGACGGCGTTCTTCTGGGAATGTCACTATGGCACAGTCTGATTGATCAACCATATTAGGAGTTCTTCATTTGCATAAGAAATTACATAAATTAGGGAGCCGTCATTATTTATGGCCTGGGGGTCGGAGGAATCTGAGGGGGGTCACTCAAAAAAACGAAAGCTACAAGGGGGTTGCTCAAAAGTGGAGAACAAGAAGGGGGCTACTCAATTTTGTTGACATGTACTGAAGCATTTAGTGAAGTTATGAATTAATACAACAATAATAGTAAAGAACAGCAATATGTATGCTTGAGATATGTATGTTCATACCCGGTATATGTACACATACACAGACACACACACACACACATATAATATATATATATGTATATATATATATATCAATCATAATACAGGTGGTTTCAAGTAGAAACTAAAATCTCATTACACTATGTGTTTCACGTTATTGTGATCTTCAGACGAGAATGATCGATCAGCTATTTGACGTGGCAAGCCTTATGTTAGAGGCTAGTACCGAGTGCATTTTTCAGTATTTCCTGATTAACGATTGATATACTTGCCTGATTATTCATTAGAAACGTCTGCTTTCTATATTGTACATTGTATAGGTTACCGTTAGGGGAAAATGTGTAAAGCAAGCTAATTCTGATTCTATAAAGTTTAAAACAAGTGGAATGCCTCGACAACAAACCAATCTTTTATTGCAGGAAATAATAAATGTGAATAAATGTATGTCTGTCGCTATTTTTTCGTTTTCAAAAAATGTAATCTTCATTGAAATCAGTGAACTGGAATATAAGTTTTGGAATACTGTCTCAGATTTCTGTTCCTTTGAGTTTTTTATACGAAAAAAATCTGAAAAAATACTCCCAAGTGCCACCAAATAACACCATTTTAATCTCTATTTTTCAAAAGCTTGCGCGGTCGCTTGTGGTGATTTCGCACCACATCTTCGCCCTCTTGTAAAAATCTCCTACGGAGAACACTGCATGTCATGAGACCACTGGATATAGACCTATACATCAGCCCCTGTCACAGCAATGGAACCTCTTTCCGACACAGACCTGTACCACAGGGTTTAATCAGGGTCTGTACAGGGTCTGTCGTAGCAGCAATCCATTTTACTGTATAGATATTTAACTTTCCCAATTTTTTTTGGGGGGGGTCACTCAAAATTTCTGTAGCAGAGAGGGGGGTTACTCAAACACGTCATGGTTGGCAGGGGGGTTACTCGAAACTAAAGCAATTCCTCCGACCCCCCAGGACGTAAATAATGACGGCTCCCTTAGTATTCAGAACGTACTCCAGCCAATCACGCCACTGGATCTACTCGTCAATCGCCTAATTTCCCGCCTTTTGTTATGAAAATCATGACCTTTTCTGTAGATTATTATTATTATTATTAATTATTAATCTTATTATTATTATTATTATTATTATTATTATTAATTATTAATCTTTAATTCAGACCATAAATGCCCATAATAAAAAATAAATAGATACATAAATAAAATTAAAATATGAGTAAAAACCTAATAAAGAACCTTTCTACAATGTTTCCAAAATGCTGAACGAAAATATAAGTCAAAATGAACACAGGTACGGATAACAGGGTTATCACTTACGGACAGACGCTTGCAAAATGCAAACAGCAGTCTACGGTGGAGTGAAGCAAAATTAAAGATGTTCTTGGGCACAAAATAGGGAGGCACCGTGGCCAAGTGGTTAGGGTAACGGACTCACTATCAGAGGGTGGTGAGTTCGAGACCCGGTTCAAGACCCAGTAGGTCCAGAGTAACGGACTCACTGTCGGAGGATGGTGAGTTCGAGACTCTAGCACGGTGTTGTGCCCTTGAGCAAGGCACTTTACTCCTCAGTGCTCCATTGGGGGTTAGTGGGTTATGCGTACCTCATCCTGTAATTGGGCTAACGCCTGTTGGATGACGGACTGATTAAAAAAAAAAAAAAAAAAAAAAAAAAAAAAAAAAAAAATAGTGACTAATACCGACGTCACGCTTCAGATCAAAAATCAACCTCAAGGCATTATTATAAGCTATCCTCAATTTTGACATTTGTTCAGCACTAAAATTACACCACACGTTCAAACAATAAAAACTGTACAAGAAACTTTTAAAAAGGACACATTTCACTTTCTGAGAGCATTGGCCAAAGTTACGAACAATAAAATTAGCTCTCGCATAAAAACTACGGAAACTGTCTTTGCATATCTGCGTCGTCCATCACAATGGACGACATAATGTAGCCAAGATAGTTCTTCGAACTTACAAATTTAAGAGATTTACCATACAGATATACATGAGGAATTTTACCCTGCTTCCAAGATTTCGGGAAAATGGCCATACACTCAGTTTTCTCGGTATGAAAGAGAATATCAAGCTCGTTACCATAGTGTTCACAATGTTGATCAATTTTCCGTAAAACTTTTACAGATGGACAAGTCAAGGCCAGATCGTCAGCAGAAAATAAATGATTCATTATACAAATCGCTAAGTAACATTAATATCCTACGCCTGCAGACTGTAGCTTACTACTTAAATGGTCTACATAAATAGCAAAAAGTTTTGGTGAGAGAATACTCCCTTGACGTACGCCATTAGAAACTTGAAAAGGATTGTAGTCAGCTGATGCCCAGTGAACAAAAAACAGCTGATTACTATACCAGTACTGCAAAATACGAATGATAAACAATGAAATGTTGAGATTGATCGATTTTCTAAACAAAGTCCGGTGGTTGACCCTGTCAAATGCTTTCATGGCATCCATGAAACACAGAAAAAGTGGCGAATTTTGCCTTTTATACAAATCAACAAAGATACACATGTCAGTAGAATGTTTGCTTTAAAAGCCAAATTGTAGAGCACTGGTTTCCATAAATGAATCGATCCTGTGTAAGATACATAATTCCAAAGTCTTCGAAATAGCTGTTACTATTGCAATGGGCCTATAGTTGTCAACAGACGTAAGATCTTTTGACTTATCTTTCACAATAGGGCAAATCGTCGCATACATAAGTGTTTCGGGTAAATAACCATGTATAAAGAAACTGATAAAACACAAACTCAATAAAATGTATAAAATTGAGCTAGCATGAATCAAATGCTCTGCGGCAATGCCGTCTTCACCGCTTGCTTTTCCCTTTTCAAGCATTTTAACACATCGAGTAATTTCGTCTACAGTAACCACCATATCTCAGTCTGGCAGAGACCCTGCGATTCGCGTTCTCCCCTGTTGGAACACGCGCGCCCTTCAGAGACGCGACGCGATCCCAGGGTCTGGACGTTCAAAACAAAAATGACAAGTAGCATAGCCAAATAAAATGAAAAATGAAAAATATAAACATACCGCTTATATAGGTCTACCGGCCACTAGTATATATTCTCTCCGCCCAGTTAGATAGGTGTTTCTTTTGAGGTCACTACCCTTATGAATATTCATACCCTTGCAAAAACTGACAGTCGCTGTGTCTGGCAGCGCGTGCTCACAGCTGCACAGCGTAGTCTTCGAATGCAGGCCCATCGTGGGCGCGCACAAAACAAGGCACAGCGACTGTGGAGAGTCTAACCATATCTTTGTGAAAATCAATTTCATTCAATGACGACAACACAAAATGCTTGTCATTGCAGTTTGAAACTGAGTTAAGCACCTTCTCATAGTGATTTTTCCACATATCAGCAATGTTATCGTGCCCACAGCAACCACCTACATAAGTTGAAAGGGGACAGCTCCGAGTGACGCTAACAGAATTCCCAAATTTGTGCGAACCTCCCTGAGTCAGATTATTAGCTAATGAATCCGCCTTTGCCTGGCCTTCGTCTTTTTTACATACTCTGAAAATAGACTTAAACTTAAAGAGGGGTGGTCATCACAACTCTGCTCAAAGGTTGCCAGGGACCCCTACAACCGATGTAGATACTATATCAAGGGTACGTTGGCGATTGATGAAAGTTGAAACATGCTTGTTAACGATGAATATCGTAAATTTTATATGTTGCAGCTATGTTGAAGTGATGCATATAGATATCATGCATGAAATACATTTGTTTGTAAACAAGAACGTCGCACACGCGTAGTTCCGACGACCACCCCCCTTTAACACGAGTTTTACGCATAAGATCAAACAGTGGACCAGTTATTGGCCTACCGTTAGCGGTCCATAATTCAAACGCATTGCAAGCGGCATTATGAAAGTTACGCACATGTTCATTTCGCTCTGGAACATGTTGAACCCCGTAGTAGGAATACTATTGTGAGCTGCTGAAGTTAGACTGGTAACAATATTGGAGTACACGGGGTGCAAACCATCTATATGGTCGATGTTCTTGCAATAAGAATCACGACACTTTAAAGCATCTACTGGCATATCTATTACACGAAGTAACCGATCTGAAATGTGCGTGTAAGTGGACAAATTCTGAGGAGTCGCTTTGCTCCAATTAAAATTCTTCTTAATATTGTTAGTATTATGACTAAGAGGATCAGTATGAACAAGATCTATAATGTCAATATTAACAGAAAGCGGAAAATGATCAGAGTCAACATAGTCGTACAGAATGCAAATACTAGAA
Source organism: Ptychodera flava (assembly GCF_041260155.1). Classification (NCBI taxonomy): domain Eukaryota; kingdom Metazoa; phylum Hemichordata; class Enteropneusta; family Ptychoderidae; genus Ptychodera; species Ptychodera flava. The sequence continues at coordinate 5,899,339 of NC_091938.1, forward strand.
ATAGCATTGTGCACTGCATGGGTACTCAAGATACCTGAGATACGGTCTAACCAAAAGCCCTACCATGAGCTTCACTAATGAAGATATATACGACTCATTTGGAGTCGTATCTGGTGCAAACCTTGTAACAAAGAACTTGAGAGGGGGTTAGGGCAAACTTGATAGCCCTTGATAGCTCCGAGACGGCGTTTTTTATACCTCCCCATTCCTGCAGGCGACGGGTAATATCCGATCGCCTACCAACAATAAAAACGTAAATGTTTTCCATCGACACGGTTACGACAGGCAGTGCAAATTCTGCCGAGATAAGGCATTCCATGCGGAAAATAAGCGAAAAACTTCAATTGTAAGCGGTTTCAGTCTGTTGTGTGCGGGCTTTGTGCGTATTGTAGAAACTTCCGTGTTTTCAATTCTACCGGGCGTATCAGCCAATCAGCGGCATTAGGGTCTACGTGGTTCGAGCCAATCGGAGCGCGAGTTCAAGTGGATTTGGAGAGACGTCTTGACCGAGTCTCTGGAACTTAGCCACAGGTCATAGACGGCGCCCTCTGAAGAGGGAACAGGGAAAATTCCGCGCACTCGAAAGTTGACCACTCGCGCGCGTCAACGCAAGGAACGAGAGTGCGCGTGCATTCGAACCGAATACCGAACATGAAATATGCGGCATTCCGTAGTTCCAGTGACGGTTGTACGGCAGAAATTTTAATTCGGTCTGCTACCAAGATAAATCTTGGTGGGGATTACAAGTTTTTTCCAACTCCATCTCATGAGCGTCACGACGATCTTCTATCAATCGTAAATTTAACAGTCTTGCTTTGAAAAGCCGCCAGCGACCTGACGATGCCGCCAGTGAAAGGTGAGAATTCGGTGCAATAAAATTTCATGTGTATAGCTCTTTTTCGCTTTTAGAGTTTGCAGTATTTAGACAAAAAGATATTACCACATCAATAATCAAGTTTCGTTGTCTGTCCATGGACTGTGGATGGCGAAGTCTCTACTGTTTGATTTTTTATACCAAAATAAATTTAAATGAGTGCTCTGTAGAACAATCCGTGAACGAAAATAATGCCGAAGCACATTGCAATACATGTCTGTCAAATATGATATCGGTTTACTCTAAGCCGATGTTTTCGCTTTGATAGCGCCGTTAGCTAGCGGACGTAAGCTTATATATTTTGCACCGAAAACAATTCATTTGTTTTGCCATCGTTATAATATGTTTGCAATGAGCCAGGCGAAAGAATCTGTTCACGGTATTGAAGTATGCTGTAACAATATGCTGACCTTTAGAACGATGTTAAACAGGCAAAACGTCCCAAGACAGTGACGTTTGATGATAATCAAGATATCCTGCAAATTTTCAAACAAGCATAGCTGATAATACTGAGACTAGTTTTATGAAATGGAAAAGCACACGCTTTAGGGCGAGTCGACATGAGGTTTGGTACGTGTGGTTAACATGAAACAAGTGCAGTTATTTTTATCCCCAGCTACCTATGAGGAACAGTTTGGAGTTTACAAAACTGAAAACCAGCTTCTATTCTTTGGAATTAAACAAAATAGTCGTATATTGCCATATATATAAATATATATATATATATATATATATATATATATATATATATATATATTGTATACATTTTGTGGATATATATATATATATATATATATATATATATATATATATATATATATATATATATATATATATATATAGTCCAATTGCTTACTCTCCTTTTATTTTGTTTCACATATTAATTTTGAAACTGCATGTAGGATTCCTAATTTAAATCTTTCCCTAGAATTAGATTATATAATAACATTTAATGTCTCTCAGGTTTTCATTGAACATCCATATCAACCACGTTTTCTTTCCATTTGCAGATCTCATGAGTGCGCCGTTTTGCTTTCTCTTCCATGCTTTGATTCAAAGCATTCGTTATCTGTTGCTGTTGTTGAGGCTGGTCGTTTATTTCTTCGCCTTGCTAGTTGATTTCATCTTGATGATAGTCATGTCGGTAATCGTGCTCCTAGAGTACACCCTCCTCAAAGTGACTCCAGGCTCCGTTGGCAAGACGGCAACGTCTCCAATACGCTTCATGAAACAGTGTCTCGGTAAGTCAAAGTAGAAATTCTGCGCATGTCAAGCAGCGGACATAAAGGACTTAAAAGATCATTTGTTGTATTTTTATGGGGACACGTAGATTTATTATCGACATCAATGATTTTTAGCGTGAAGTGTGTAAAATTCCTAATTGATTTGATACGTAAGAACTCAATGTACAGTCATACATACAGACACATTCAAATGCAAACTTACCTTCCGACCTAACAACTTATCAATCAAAGTACACACATACATACATACATACTTAATAGATAGAAAGATGGACAGATAAATAGATCTAGATATAAATGCAGATAGATAGATAGATAGATACCGATAGACAGACAGACAGACGGACAGACAGACAGACAGATAGACTAGCAGATAGACAGACAGACACACATATAGATTGTAAATATTACCAGTCTACGTCTGTCGCAAATTTCCACGAATCATTTTGTTTTTCGTAAAACAAAACTTTACCTCATGACGGATCGTGTTATTGTTCGTCACACAGAGAGACTGTTCTTGACCGACTCCAAATTGTCAAAGCAATTCAGAACAAAACGTGAACCCGGTACTGGAATCGAAACACCCAGACGTCAACAGCCTCGACGAAGCTGCAAGAGTATGTACAAGTAAATTTGTGGATGGGTGAGTAATTTTCAATTGATCGGCAAAATTATATCATACAGACATCGGTATTGACAGCCAGAAGTATTTGGACCTAAAGAACGGTTGGGTGACAGGAAGACTTGAAGACGCATTGAGAGGAAAGTCGGTACTGTAATTTCTCCACAGTATGTGTTTGCATAATGAAGCTTTAATCGGACAACGAAGTTATTTAATCGAGAGTTATCTCTTTACAGTACCTAAAAAACACAAAAACAGTTCACTGAGATGGTATATATTTAGTTAACGACATTTTCAACTACGCTGCATGATGGCTGAAGTATCACTTGTTGGCTGATAGCTGTGGGTCTATATAGATGTGTTGTTTTACGACTTTCAACCCCTCAACCATAGAAGGCGTAAAAATCAAAATCAGCCCGTGAAAGGCAGGAATCCCGTCTGAAAACAGCACAGCTATGGACCCACAGCTAGTCGGCTGACAGGTGGTCAAGCAGAGCATGCGTATGACAGTGCAAGACTACTGGTAGAGTCACAGTGAGGGAAAATTGTCAAGTACAGTCCGTTTTCTCAGATTGCAATATTGAGAACTTCTCTGCATGTACCCTTTGACCTCTTACAACACTTGGCGTGTTATTCGTGAGTGTATGAGACATTACCATAATTGGAGAAATCTCAAGGTTTCCTTCCATTTCAGTGACTGAACATTTTATTTTAGCTTTGCAGCAACTTAATTACTGAAAATGTTTGTTTCGTCTACAGGGCCTTCGGAACACCGTCGACTCTCGTCACCATGTACACTACAGTTCCAGTGACAAATAATGATACAAAAAAAAAAAACTAAGTGCCAGACAAATTTATTAATAGTATCGAGGGGAAAATGCTTACATTAAGGTAGTATGCGCCTCGAAATAGAAAGATTTAAACTTTTGCTCAAACTTTATCTATGGAAATTTTAAACGTTTTCCTAAGATCAAGATTAAAAATATGAGCTACCCGTGCAAAATTTGATTCAAGAGAAAGTATTCCTCAATATTTAGTGACACTTGAAATTTGAAACGGTTGCTATCCCCTTGTTGACTTTGTGAAGTAAAAATGAGTTTTCAATTTCACAAAAGTAAGTCGGAGAAAACTTAATTATTCCATAAGCTGCAAAATGAGCCCCCATAAGTGAGTCAAAAGAGTATTGTAAAAGTTTGTACGTGAGTCCGAATATCTGTCCCCGAGGCACATTCTACCTTAATGAAGCTGTACCATTTGATCGTAGTAAAATTATTTCTCACATCCCTATATTGCATATTTTGACCTTTTGAGTGCTGTAATTTTTCCCTCCAAAATTTTAGTGCAACATTTTACAAATTTTATTAATTTTTCTGTAATGTTTTTTGATAATTTTGGACCAAATGGACATCACATTCCATCGGCTAGTTTTTTGTCAAAATTTTGGCAAAAATCTGAAAAAAATTGTCTGTTTTACATTTTAAAGGCGACAAAAACTGACCTCAGCACTCAAAGGGTTAATTCGTTTTCGTACGAAGGTTGTCACGGTGTACGATAAACTGTGTCAGCGACGTTCAAAATTTGATGCGATCAGTGAAGACCCCCTAAAGTTTCATCAGGTTTTTAGTGAAAATTCGTGTATATTTTGTTTGTACGTCTTGTTTATTTAGGTCAGTTACGCATACTTGATCAGTTCGAAGTAGAAATAAACACCCTTTCTCGCAAGAATGTATATAAAGCACTAACTTTATTGTATATTGCTATTATATTGTTTACTTTATACTTTATTGTATGAGTTTTGAAGGGTATGTCTGTCAACATCAGCATGCGGATAAAATCTACTTTATTAGACAGTGTATTCACGTGAGTTGATGTTTCCATAGAGTGCGATATTCAATATAATTGTTGAGAGTATAGAAGCAGTTTTGGTATTTCCCATCCCATCAATTAAAAATAACACGTCAAACGCATTAAAGCTGTTGAAAGGCAGTATGGCTTCCTTGCACGATATTCTTCGGAGAACAAAATGTCGGCATCCACATTTAAGCTCACTCTAAAGACTGATTATCATAATTTTACATTGAGAACGTAATTTGTATTTTTCAGAAATGGTCCGTTTTCTCACAACTCATTGCACCGAAATAAAATAAAGTAAAATAAAATAAAATGAAATGAGTTATGAATTTAAACTACTTTCGAATTCGTCAACCTGTATGATGAAATGTGCATGACCATGTATACATTTATTTGTATTTCCGATGAGATGAGAAGTGTGTGCTGCGTTTTCGACAACTATTGAGAGTCACGGTGTTGTTCTTTTTCATTTTCTTTCTTGTTCTTTTCATTTGAGGAAAAGTCGCCAGTTCCTTTCACATCTTTGTTCAGAAGTATGGTCAATCCGGTAACATTTTCACACGCTCAGAAATAGAACTTTACACGAACACGGCTGTCAGTCACCGTTCCAACGAGCGCTCGTGAGCCAGTCGCAGATCACTGACCTTTCACCTGTGCTTTCCTAATTCCCACAATGCTTAGCGTTGCCACGTATGTTTCGTCGCCATTTTGTTCCAGGCAGCTGGCCGTACTCAGTGCACCGCGTTGTACGGACCACGTTTACCAGCGGCAAGGTAAAATAAATCGCGTCCTAGAACAGCGGAACCATGGGTGGTTCTGCAAGTACAGAGGTGCCAGGAGGTGGCACCGAGGGATACCATGTCCTAAGGGTGAGTGGAAAACGGCAGCTTTCTCTCAAAAATGTGTTACTTGGGCACCGGGTCCTGCGAGTGCCACAGACATCAGTTCGGCGGTTGACCGAGTCAGGAAGTATAAAAGCGAACAGGTGCAATGGTTTGGGTTTTAATTGGTTTAATCAAACATAGGTCTTTTATCTCACTTAAATCAGTGCCATAGTGACCGCTATGGTCACCCGTTGTTTGGTCTTAGCCGGGATAGTGGCGAGGGCTGGTCACCCAAGCTCAGAGAGTGATCAGGTGTGGCAAGGCGAAGGGTGAAGTATGCGGTAATCGTGTAAACAGGTACGTATGTATTGGACAATAGCCAAAGACAAACTGTGGACATGTTTAATACATGTACTTTGTCAAACAGAATATCGCCAACGGTGAAAGAGTTGTTGAATTCGGCATCGATAGGTAGGTTGGACTCAAGCGCTGCAACTCGTCAGAGTGCCCCCCCCCCCCCCGACTCTTGCCAACGATATTATGACAGTTAGTAAGTACATAGTAATAATCAAACTGCTCGAGCCACGTCAACTTTTAAAGGGTACATGACTCCAAAACAAGTACGCCAGCACAGTGTCACAGGTATATGATGATACTCCATATTTACTCATATCTCATGGTGAAAGTACATGCTTTCTTATAATGTATCACAAGAATGAAGATCAATTTGTGATTCTTTTGAAAGTGACTCAGACCACAGAGATGCAGAGATGGGAGTGACTCGCTTCCATCTTGTGCTCAGACGGACAAGGAAGGAGCAGAAATCAAAGTCTTCAGTGTTCAGCACAAAAAGCATGAGAATGCAAAGGATGATTTTGTTCCACTGGATGTTGAATTTATTTTGATGGAGTGATCTTATACGCCATACCACATAGACAACAAAGTACCATGGTACTTCACAGTACTTATTAAGGGAGGGGGGGGGGGTCGTCAGAACTGTCCTCCAAGGCAATATGGGACCCATACAGCTAGTGTAAAAAATGCATCCAAGGTACATTGGCGATTGATGAAATTTAAAACATGTTTGTCATAATGCACATCAAAAAATGTTGCCATCATTCATGTGATGCATCTGGACATCATGCATGAAATACTTCTTTGTAAACGAAGTCTCACTAGCAAAGTTCGAACAACTCCCCCTCCCGTAAACTCACTCTGCATTTACTGTAGCACCCTCGGTACGAATTGAGATTAGTTGATGCTTAGCTTTGGATATGAACGAAAAAAGGATTCGGGTGAAAGTGATACATGTACATATAAACATCGTCTGTGTCCGATAATTTCAACTTTTGTCTTTCCCTGTAGCAAGACAAGACTTAGCATTGCCAATTTGCCATATTTTTTTTTTATCTCATGGATCAATGAACATAAGAATGAAAGGCTGTTTAATTCTAACAAATTTGTCCTTAAATTAAGGGCTGGCATCATCAGCTTGTAAAGTGTTAATTATTATTTTTTGATACATAAATATTTATGTTAATGTATATTCACTGGTAGCACTGTACTGAATTCCATATGGATGGACATTCTGGATTTAGGGTTAGGATCCATATGGGAGCTAATTAGGTTATATTATTCATAATAGTCGCGCCAGCGGCTTAATTATACATATTGTTCAGTTCTGTATAGCGTAGAGTACATATAATGTGGAGTATAGTGTAGTCGTGTCAGTGGTCTGCAGAACGGGTACTGCCAGATATGCAGTACTTTTACTAAAATGAATCCACAGCTCTGAAATACCAGTCTTCTAGTCAAGCTTCACTTTCTCCCATTTTCATGAAAAGTACACTTATCTCAACCAACATAATGAGGACTTCAGACTTTTGGATTTTCTGACTGGTGAGAGTCTGGTGCAATGTGTCATCTAAGCTAAATTGATGTGCCACTGACACAAGACAGTTCTCTTCTTAAATCTACACAAAGGAGATGTTATAAATAACAGAATTGGCATCAGTCATAGGGTATACTGGTCCTTTGATGTGTAACTTCATAATCAAGTTAGCTTTTAATTTACCGTCTATTGTCCCAAACTCTCTTAATTTTCTCATGAATTATGAAGATTCTCTTTCCAGTGTGTCCTTTGTATCCTGCGCAGTGTTAATTTGCCTAATTTGCCTTCAAGAGATATGTACATGTAACTTCAATGTCAAGCAAGTTTAGTGGTAGATAAATAAAGTAGTATAGCCGTTAATGTACCAGTACATAGGCTGTAAATATTGCTGCACTTTTTACTACATGTGCTTGTAAATATTGCGTAATACGTAATTAATGAATTTTTAGTACAGACACACAGTCAGAACTGATACCAGCACTAATTTTTCTTTCTCGCTGATGTTAAAATAGATGGTGCCTGTGAGTGTCAATTAGTATACCCACATGTGGATGAAAGCAGCACGCGGAAATTCCAACAATGAACTTTACAAGTCAAATTGACTGTGAAAAAGTAGACCACCAGCCCTTTTTCCTCCCAGTAATTCACATTTACCAGGCAGAATTTAGTGAAAAGTATGCTAGACAGTGTTTAGCTAAGGTTTTGGAACATGTTAACATTTCTGCTTTCGCCTAATCTGGTTGCATTGGCGTGCCAAGGTCAACCCTGGTAATATTCACCTGCTTTACACCCTTAACGAAAACAGAGCAAAATTTTCCATGTGGTTTGCATCATCTTCTCTTCTTTTTGATAAAATTGTAAATAAAATATTCTAGCTTTTCCATGTACATTTATAGTCTCCCAAACAATTTAAAATAGCGATTGCCATAAATTTGCAAAAGTGTTAAAGTGTGCAGTCTGAAAATACATATGTAGCGTTATTTTTTGCAGCTTTTGTAACTAGTGACTAAGTCACAAGTTTCAGTACACGTAATATTTTGGTTTAGTCAGTGTATTTAGTCAGTGTTCATATCCACAACGTACTGTCCCATAACAACAGATCACTTTTACATTTTCAAAGAATGAATAAATGAATAGCATTATTCAGATGTTTTGAATTTTTTTCGTAAGCAAGCGCTGTTGTGGCTATGTATTGCAATTGAAATGATAACTTATTTTATATGCAAAAGTTGTTAATATTATGCAAAGTTTAAATTCCTGAGGTCTGATTTCATTCAATTCCTTGTAGATCACTTTTGAAGTGTGTAGATTACCAAATGCAAACCTAGTCACCATCGTTTCATGGTTTAGCGTCAGATGAACTTATGTGTAGAATTCTTTGCAATAGTTAAAAAGATACTCAGTGTTAATTATTTTTATGAATATGATAAATAATCGATAACAAAACCAAAAATTAATCTGAAATTTTGTCATCAAAGTTTCTGTCAAGATGGACATCTTTCAGTAGAATGTATGGCACTGGTTTGAATCATGCGGTACATTTTATTTCCTTTGATAACTGTATTCTGTCATTGCTCCAGTACAGGATTGATCAGAGCTTTCCTCTGTGATGAACTCTGTAGTTTTCACTTAAAAATGTCAAATTGCTCAAACTCTGCTGTGAATATGGATAATATGCAGTAGGTTTTGAAGCAAAAATGACCTTCATAGCATGCTGTATGAAACTCATGATGCAGAAAAGATGATGATAACTAAGCTTAATATGAATATGATTTATTTTATCTGTAGGTACAAGAAAATTCTCCTGGACACAAGGCTGGCTTGGAGGCATTCTTTGACTTTGTTGTTGCCATTGGCAACCAGAGACTGGTAAGTAGATCTGTATGATGGTAGTTTGATGGAAATTTGAAAACTGACGACATCCCTTGCAGCTGTACGAGACTCTTGCTCAGAACATGTACAGTACATTCGTATAGTTGTACATCAGGAAAGATACACCTTCCATTGTTAGAATTACACGTACTAAGTGGTGAACAGGTTTTCTGTCACCCAGAGTAAACATACCGGTAATTTCCGTTGAGCTAATACAAGCATCAAAGCAGAATTGAAACTTTTTGCTCAAACTTCCCTCAAGGAAGCTCTGAATCGAGTATAAAATCTGGTGTCACCATCCAAATTTTAGTACTTGAGAAGAGAAACAAATTACCCAAAGTTCTGTGATAATGGAAATAACACAAGAGATCAGGTGTATCTTTGTTTTCCCAATGCTTGAAAGCTTTGCCATACATATTGAAATTCATAAATTCACCGTAAAGAAAGTAAATTACTCCGGTGCCACTACACTCTTACTTTCATTGAAAGTGTATTTAAATTTGTCGAACTGTACTATTATATAAATTAACATGCAGTACAATATACTGGCATTGTAACTCAGTTTGGGCTCAATTTCAGAGTCTGTGTTAAGAGATACAATGTATGCAATGATCAGTGCTGTTAAAACAAAGAAGACTAGATTTCTTTTTGTCAGGTGTTGAGAGGACTGGATTTGATGACGAATCTCAGATCTCACTCACTGAGCCTCCACTTTGATTTTCAGGACAAGGACAATGACATCCTCAAGGAAATCCTGAAAGCCAACATGGAAAAATCAGTGAGGATGCTGGTGTACAGCAGCAAGTCACTGAAGACCAGGGAAGTCATGCTGACCCCCAGCAATGCTTGGGGAGGGCAGGGACTTCTTGGTGTTAGCATCCGATTCTGTTCCTTTGAAGGGGCCAATGAGAATGTATGGCACGTCTTGGTGAGTCCAGTGCTACAGTGATTAATACTGTCTAACCAAACAATCTTGCATATTGCTTTAGTATATAGTTTTATAATGTTAGTAGGCCCTATGTACATAGTGTATTGGTCTACTGTATCTACATATTTGGTAATCAATGTACAGTTGCATGGTTAAAAAGTTGTCATTTGCAAAGTGAGATAAAAGTAAGCTACTTTTTACTGTTAAACCATACGTGTATTTTTTGGATAAATCCCTGCATTGTTGTTGTAGGTCACCATTTAGTTAGGGTTCAGAGATAATCTGTTGTTCACCCCAGTTACCTGTGAACAGGTCAACTATTGATAACAGTGGAGATGAAATTTTCTGAATAATTTCTGTGGCTTTGAAAATCAGTGCTGTATGCTACTTGCAGACAGCCAAATTATTTGAACTCTGTGTGTGTTTAGACAAATGTGTTACATGTGATATAGCTATGAATTGATCATGGCAGGAGTATTATTGTAAATATGTTGTGATTTCTTTCTTTGGTCTCCAGGATGTGCAGCGTAATTCACCGGCTGATTTTGCAGGTCTGAGGTCAAACACAGATTACATCATCGGAGCAGATTCTGTCCTTCATGAGGTGAGTGTCTTTACAGTGTTGTGCAAGAATAGGAAAATCAATGTTTTTGGAAGTTAATGTAAATCTAGTTGACAGTGTCTTGACCTAGACTCAGAGCAGTAACTGCAGGTGCTAAACAGACAAAAGTTGTCTTAAATGTTTCAATTATAGAAGCCAGTGCTGCACATGGTTGATATACCACATAGTGATGAATGTGATCATTGCTAAAAGGACAACATAAACTAACATATCTGTCCTTTAAATGAATTAGTCGCCTATATCTGCAGTAGCCAGTCACAGATTTCTATGTGCCCGTGCACCTGAATAGACGCTGCCAATACAGTACACTGCTACTTACATATACGTTCTAAATGGAAACACGGCCAGCATGCTTCTTTTACCACACATTGGTTTATACAAATTTGCAGTGTCCAATGACTTGGGTTTAGAAGTGTTCTAGTTAGCGAATTGTCCATAAGCACATGTTTCATTGTATTATTTTCCATAACAAGTAATATATACAAGACTTTGGCCAATATTGATTTTTGTATTCCAGTTTGATTTGTTCCAGGATAAATAAAGAAGTTCTGTCGGATCAAAGAATTCACTTTGTCTTTATTATTCACTTTCATTTCCATGCAGTCTGAAGATCTGTTTTCACTGATAGAATCGCATGAAGGTAGACCTTTGAAATTGTACGTGTACAACACAGAAACTGATGGAGTTCGAGAAGTCACGCTAACACCAAATTCAAATTGGGGAGGTGATGGAAGGTAGGCACCACATAATTGATATGCAAATAAATATGCTAATTAGCCACCATTCTGGCGAGAACACTGATCTTTTGACAGGTTTTCCTGATTAACAAATTCCTTCTTGAGTTTCTGTTGGTAATATATTTACAGAAAGGGGTTTGAATGTTTGTGGTATGCATAGACTTTCTGAATTATAGAAACGTTTGAAGGTATTGAGTTGCTATCAGATGGTTAGAATTCAATATAGCTGATGGAAGAAATAATTTGCAGGCACTGCTGACAGAGAATTACGTCATAAAGTGTGTCAGCTATGATCCTTTACTACTGAAATAATCCTTAATGTCAGCAGACTCACTGAATCTCAAAAAAGAGGAGGCACTGAGGGCCAGTGGTTATATTACTGAACTCGCTATTGGAGGGTAGTGAGTTTGAGACCTGGTGAGTCCAGTATAGCGGACTCGCTGTTGGAAGATGGCAACTTATAGACTCTATCACAGTGTTGTGCCCTTGAGCAAGGCACTCTACTCCTCATTGCTCCATAGGGTAATTGTTAGTGGTTACCTCATAATTTGGCTTCCATCTGTTGGATGATTTATTGAATATGAAAAAAACAAAAAAACATCTTATCTAGTAAATGGAAATGTGTTGAAAATTCTTGGATAAAATATAAAATGCTGCTAATATCCGATTGTATCAGATATGGAAACTGGGTGACTCCTAGCCAAAAGAGTCAAAACTGTGTATCTTAGATAGTGGTTGTTGTGTTTATCCACTGTAGGAGATGAAATATACTGATTTTCCTTTGATCTTGTCCAGCAGTATCGGCTGTGGGATAGGCTACGGTTACTTACATAGGATTCCAACACGGCCATTTGACGGTTCAGCTGCTGCAGCGCCCTCACAGCCTGTACCCTCACCTGTTCCAACACCGGGTAGTCCAGCTGCAGATGGATTTTCAGAGGTAAGTCTCATCAAGCGGGAAATGATAAAATGCCTATGAGTGAGTGTATAAATAATGCTATAAGATCCTTTCTTTGCCAAGTAAATTGAACTATTTAATATCATGTTACAGTTTAAAATATAATTATGATATTTCAAAAATAAATATCATACTCTGACAATTAACAGATTATAGTGAAATCAAATGGAACTTGTGAAAGATAGTTTGTTTTTCAAGTTTGTAAAACTTTTGAGCGTGATTTCAACTCAAGTCAGTCTTGCGTTTGTAAAGTATGACCTCCATGGAGAATAAGAGTAACTGAATGAAAGAATGAATGAATGAAGAAATGAATGAATGAAGATAGATGTTTAAGTACACTTAGGTTGCTTTGTTCAAGATCTTTTGCACGGTAAGAGTTTGATCAAATATTCTGGTCATTGTTGCTACATCTTGGCAGACTCATTCTCTATGAATAGGTATAGATTGTTAATCCTGAGACATCAATTGCAAAGTCAGAAAGTTGGGAAAATCATTCCACAAGCCTTATCATTTTCCATAAATGCAAGTGCTGTAGTCTCCATGGAGTATTTGAAGGAAAAAAGGTCCCATATTTGCTGTTGCTGTAATTGGCTTGACCTAGGGAGTCTTTTATAATGATTAGAATCAATGTGCCCTCTAGGTTAGTGTATTATTGTAACACAACTCAATGTGAGCCCACAATCACCTTTTTATATAGGTTACATGATCAGTTGATGCTCTACTTTTTACCAAATCTGTTGTTCATTTCCAGGTGTCACTTTCCGGTTCCCCCCAGCCGGTGTCGACAGCAGGAATTGAAACCGGAGTATCTGCACTATCACTGGGCTCACCTACTGCAGGAGCTGTCCCCAGTAGTGTCACTAGTCCCCTCACTGCTGGGGGAACTCCAACTATACCCGTCATACCATCAACCGTGACAGGGGCAGCCTACACACCGGCTTCACCACCCAGCACGACAGCGATACCCGGGATGGCACCCATGGGGGTTTCACCACCAAGTAAGCCCAAGTTCACGTACCACAGCTTACAGCACCTTCAGTGAAGCCAGAAACTTGTCATGTTTTGTCCTGAAGTTGTTACAACAGATATATATAGATTTTTGTCATGATCACTGATATAAATCACAAATTCTTCTAAATAGTGAAGATTGAAAACCAAGTTGCTGTGTTTTGCTGAGGGCTGTAAGCAGGCAAATGTTACATAGTTTCTCCAGTCATACATGTATACATGTTTGTGGTGTGGTCTGTGCAAGGCAATTTTAAAGATAGACATGTGAAATGTCAACAGAGATCCCTTGTTACTTGACTTTGCTACCTATGATTGGTTTTCCAAAGAAATCAGACCTTTGGGAAGAAAGAAATATTGCCCAGGCTCTCAGAATTTCCATTTGTATTCCCTGACCTTTGGAAAAATATTTGCAGGAACATTCTATGTTACAAGTTTGTACATTGAAATGTTATTTTCAATTGTTTTTCCTTCACAGCACCAATGACTTTACCAAACATACCTGGACTTCCCAATATGAATATTCAAATGCCACCAACTCAGGCACTGACGAATCCATCAACCAACATCGCTGCCGCAGCCAATGCAGGAACCATGTCAACGGCGACACCCAATCCACCTTTCACCCTCCCCTCGTCAATAGCAATGCCCCCAGTTTCACTTGGGGCAAACTTCACCCTCCCATCACCGGGATCCCTACCAGCGTCTATCGGGTCGATCCCCGGCCCGACACCCCTCCCTTCGTTTCCCATCACGACAGCTGTAGCGCCACCAAGCGAAGTCCCGGTGTCGGCACCAGCTGCGGCTCCAGCGCCTGCACCAACACAGCAGCCAGCCGAAGACCAGGTGGCCTCATCGTGATAGATGACCTTTCCGACCTTTTTACCCTTGACCTCTGACTTCTTTGCTCTCAGCCCCTTTGCTTGCACTATTCATGGGCATTAATCATAGAGACTCTCAAATCCTGAATATTCCTTCTCTTCTGCTAGCCCTGTATCATAAAAGCAAAATGCGTACAACTATCGTTATCAAAACCTTTGTGCTACAAACATAAGCTGCTACCTTTTAGCAAAATATGAGGAATTTCAAACCTGTTATGTGTAAAAATGATAGGTTTGCACATGAATGAATTGTTTGGTACTAACACTCAGCAAGTCTGACAAGTAAATAATTCATTGATATTCAGTGTGCATAGTATCTGCTGTGAACTGCTTGCAAGCTAGTCTCTGTATAGGCTAAACCTGGAATTCAAATTGACCATAGTACAAACAAAACCATGCGCACATGCACGTTGAAATGCGTGTATTTCCATATGAATTTGTACAGATGGGTTGGTCTGTACCGCCATCATGTGATCTCATTGGCATGCTGGCTCAGTATAACACATGGCATCCATTTTATTCCCGAAGTAGAACCACTGATCTACATCATCTTGCTCAAATGTAACCACGTTCAGATGACAAGTTTCTTGAGATCTCCTCCCTCCCTCCTGATCCCCACCAACCCTCTCTACCCTACCTACCGTAATTGAACCATAGGGCAAACCTTTTGGGGGGACCCTTTGAATAAAGCAGGGCTATTCCAAAAGTTGACAATTACAGGGATGCAAGGTTTGATGAAAGTTCTGGCTAATACTGCCTGACTGTTGTCGTCAGTTGTACAAATAACAGAAACACTGTTTTTTTAGCAAACTTTTTGTTTTCACTGTGTGGTCAGTCATCCATCATGAGAATGGCCTTTTTAAGATGCTCAAATTTTTCTTCTAATTTATTGCTGTCCGTTTGAAATGTTGCTCACCAGTTTTAGACTGGTTTTTGTGTTTGGTTTAAAGACACGCGCAAAAGAGAAACAGATTTTTGTTTTATGCAAATACATCCCAGCAAGTTGACAGATATTTGCCTTGAGTGAATATGGTTTTTCTGACAGTGGCACACATTGAAAATACCTATCGCAGTGGCTTTGTATTTGTAATGCCACGATGTTTAATTGACACCCTTTCACACAGCCATTTCTGGAATGGAAGAGTCCAAATTCCAAAGTATACCACAGGAAAAAACAACTAAACTTGCTACAATATTCAAATGGACAGCGCCCCCAGTAGGCGAAACATACTTTTTGCGTAGTCTTGGTATCGTTCACATATGCTCGTCCAGCCAACAGTGTATGAGGAGTATAAGCACCGAAAATCAAAATTATTAGAGAATAATGAATGTAATTTTTCTTTTCGATATGTTATACCAAACCAATTGAAAATTAAATATTGGAAAGATTGCAATTTCCTGCAAAGAAAACTTAACACTAAACCTCATATTAAATGTCAAATAAAAGTACACTTTCTCGAAACCGTCACACTTGTCTAGACTTTCATGAGAGAGTGACAGAGTGTGGGACGAGCAGAACGTCTGTACTCTTCTAGATTTGGTTACTGGTTGGCTCGATGGCATGTGTACCTCTTTATCGAAAAACAACTTTCAGAGTGTACAGACACGAGTATGACTTCAGAGTGGCTTTTGTTGGGTATATGTGACACAAAACGCATAGTGGATAATGTAACGGATTGGCAAATGTGGGTATTTTTCGTTTCCCCCGATTCGTTTTCAAAAATATCAAATCGAATCATTTGGTTCAGAAATATACAATGATACTCCTAAGTCAATGTTCATTAAAGCTTGGGTCGACTTTGAACCGTTGACGTAATAAACGTACACTTTTTGTGTACAGGCTGTGTCAATGTCCCGGCGGTGGCAGTCTCTGGATGGGTGGGTACCCACACTCGTTAGCAGAGTTTGAAATGTACCCCTTTTCCCAGAATTTTCTCTGAAAAACACCCCCTTTTTTTGGAAAATCTGGGAGAAAATCACTGCGAAAAACAACCCCTTTTTTCCGATATCTAGGAGATTTTACCTAAATGTTTGCCAAGACATTTGAATACCATAATTTACCAATTTCAAAGCAAGTGTGCTGACTCATGGTGAAAAAGGAACACATAATACACTAGCTTAGCATGGGTTGACTTTGTGTTTGATGTGCACAGTAACAGACTGCCTTGTTCAACGTATGCTTAGTAACGTAATGGAAACTTGAAATACAGTGATCGTTCAATGTTCTGTCTTCACCATATTTTCATCAGTCACACTCATATACAATCACTTTTCTGATCCGTTTTGATACTAGACATCGTCCGTCATCTGAAGCTGCAACAGACACATGTGGGGTACGCTTTTTCTTTGGTCTGATTCTAGGAGGGTGGTCCGAAAAAGTACCCCTTTTTCTCGATTTCACGGACCTAGATGTCTCCCTGATGTCCGACAAAAATCACCCCCTTTTCCGCGAAATTTCTAACGAGCGTGCGTACCCGGCTGCTCCGAGACTGCCACCACCGGGGTCAATGTGGAATCGTATCGTAGGACATGGTCAAATTGTCAAGAAAAAACAGCGCCCCCAAGTTTGATAGAGAAAGTGAGTTGCGGGCAAAGGTACCTATATATATTCGTTGGCACAATCGGACAAGCCGAACAAGATGCCAAAAAGTCACGCCACGGATAGATCAGAAGATATTTCCTGAAAGGCGAGCAACTCAACAGATGTACCGAGTGGAAGAATGAATACACGGGCTTCAAAAGAGACCGGACGTTGCTCAAAAGAAGTGCAATAGCCTTTTTTGTGTTCGATAACGCATGATTTCATATGACTTTGCTTTGCCGTGCCAGACAGGCAGACAAAGGTACCAATAGTCCAATTATCTTAATTGCGCTTGTGGGTTTTTCTCTCGGTAAACATTACAATGAAGGCAGTGTGTCTTGCTGTGTGAATCAAAATCGAACTTAATCAGTTTTTTTCGTCAATCTTAAAGAATAATTATTAGGGATGTAATAAAGAAGCAGCACTCGGTGCCAGAATTTCATTCCTTCATAACTTCCTTTGCGCAATTGTCCGATCGAAATTGGCCTGTCTCCTGCCCTTAATTCAACGTTTTCACAAAACTCAACGAGCGGAAAATGTATTTCAAGTCGATAAAGCTACAACCAAAGGCTCGAAAACTAAACCTATTTGTTTGTTCATGAACACAATGAGAATTTTCATGACCGTGGTTCACCTTGAAGACGGCAAATTTCCTGACAGCAATGAAAATGGAAATTCCCCATGCAAGGAAATGTTCGGTCGGGGTGAACGTGTGGTAATTTCTACGCCACTTGACAAAAGAGAGATTTCATAATACAGATTCAAGGTGTAATTTCAAGATAGTTACTCATATACCTTCATTTAAATTCGATTTCAAATGAAATTACAAGTCCGACATGGTTGTGCAGTGTTTATAAAAACCACCCTTTTCCTTCTTTGAACAGGCTGTAAAGGAATTAAAGAGATGCATAAAAGAATTCGTTGCTAATTTTGTCGATCGTAAATGCTTTTGAATCAAGGCACAACGTGCGAGACCCTGTATTCCCCCTGACGCAAGCTCAAATGTGATTCGATGGCGCAGAGGAGAAAGCTTAATTTCCAGCCAATGAAAACTGTTGACGCAAGCGAGAGGTGACAGCACTCTCCTTAGCAAGGTTACAATGGTTGCCATTATAACGTACAGCCCTTGACAAGAGATTTATAGAAAATAAGACGACCTGTCTGAAACTGTTACAGAAAGCTACGCCACTCGCGGATCTTGCAACTCGGGGCACTTATCGGACCAAGTGCGTAAATTGACGTCTGTATTATTTCTACAGGCTGGGTAAATAAATACTACCTGAATACGGTCTAGCCGAAGCACTTCAAAGCCATAAAGAGGAGTTCAATGAAATAAAAAAGAGCGACGAGATCGGGTCAGCGGAGTCATTGTCGTCGTATCTTTCAACATACCGACCGGTGTTGACAGCTGAAAGACGATTGCGAGAAATCCGACTCCGTTTGAGCCCTCCCCCGGCTTATGGCACAAGTGCGCCTTTTGCCAATGACAAAAAACAAATCTCAGGCGGCTTTCAGGGCTATGGATCGAATAAGGAAAAAAAACCGGACCAGACAAAAAGTGCCAATCCCGCGGAGTATCCTGATAATGTTTTTTAAGAAGCAACGACATTAAGGTGTTATTGTCGAGGCGACTTTATCTCCACAAGTCCGGGGTCGTTATAAAACGACAACAATGGAGGTTGTGTCTCACAGTACAATCAGCCCTCGTTTTAGGGTGAGAACATTACTGGAGTTAATCAGCAATTTTTGCTCACAATTGATTGACAAGTAAGAAATGAGAAGCCGGGACATTTCAGACGTCTTGTTACATTAGACTGCGTTTTGGAGGGCTCGGGTGCCCGCATCTGTTCACTGGAGTGGCTTTCTGGACCAGCATTTAATCTTGCCAAACATTTGGAACATTTTTCGTGTGTGAAGGATCTATCGTTTCTTGTTCAAGGGGCGAAGGTTACAAAAGACGGGTAAGCACGCTTGGCATTTTTCGAGTTCAGAATGAGCGTCACTATAAAGCAACTTTAGAATGGTGTGCCATTGTTGTAAATGCAGGATGGTTTACGGGAAGTACTGAGAGAGAGAGAGAGAGAGAGAGAGAGAGAGAGAGAGAGAGAGAGAGAGAGAGAGAGAGAGAGAGAGAGAGAGAGAGAGAGAGAGAGATCATACAGACCGTTAAAATACAAAGTAGTGTAATTGTGTGTTCAGCGTATATCGCCACCACAGTTCCTGTACAGAACATGCATTTTGTCTCGCTCAGTATCAAGAATTGCTTTTGCCTATTTTAAATTGTGTACGCCTAGGAAAATCAGGCGAATGTAAAACACTGTTAGCTCTCTGAGGTCAAAACAAACCGACCCGTGTGAAGTTTATTTTACTGCGATTGCCGTTCAACAGGTGGTTGCAGATTTTCACCTCTGGTCACCACGATGGGGAGACTGCGCTTTGCCCTAGATGTTTGAGGTGAAAACCATGACCGGACCTAAGCAAGCTTAAAGTTTGCACTTGACTCGAATTTTGAGTGACGGTCATAGTAAGCAGTTTCATTTCATGGTTTTGAGAAACCGTGATATACTTTCCTCAGTTTATCTGGTACCCACGGTACCAGGTAAAAAACGCCAACATAAATACTAATTGTAACAGTTTATGAGTAAATAGGTATAACCAATGGCTCAAGAAAGCCATGGATAAGGGATAAGGAGAAAGTTTATGTAGACAGTCTTATAGCCATAGCGGTTCTCTGTCGACATAAAACATATACCATTGCTATGAATATCAATAGCATAAACTTCACGAACTATGGGCTGATCTTTCAGGTGACATGGAACTTCCAACAGCCAGGCGTTTAACTTTTCTCCAGAGTCAATATGCAAATGTTGTTGACCACTGAATTCTAGTCCGGACAGGAATTTATTTGTCAGAAACAACATTGCACGGTGTACACGACGTGTCAGTCACGTGGTATGTTGCGTCAGGCTGTGTGTCGGCAGGCTAATATTTGTATTTCAAAATATTTTGTGAGGAAAAGAACAATTTTTCACTCTAATTCTAGAACAAATATGACGATTATGTCACCCCAACTTACAGCTATAATTCCCTTAGAGTCGTCAATGGCTGTGCTATCTAGGCAACAATTCGGTGTCAAAAACCCCCAATCACTGGTGCTGAGGAAGCTTACTGCGATCAACTGTATTTTAATTTAGCATAAGCTTTCGAATACAACCAGTCTCCTTCATCACATGAAGAGGTGAAATGAATAAGAAAGCAGAAAAGCCAACCAACTATATAGCCAAGAGAAAACAGTTACTTGTACTGTTTGGCTGAGATTAACTACAGTTGATCTCCGTGTGCTCCCTAAATCCCCACGATTATCTACGTAGATAATTACAGCTACGTGTCACATATCTTAAAAAATCCCAAAACATCGCTTACGATATAAATTTCATCGCATGCACCGTATCCGTATTTAATTATAGTCCATCGCACGGTATTGCCGCTCGAGTGGGCGAGGTGGCAGTGGTCTGCTGGTTTACAGGGAAAAGTTGTCAGGTCAGCTGTCGATCGTCGGGAAGTGAAAACGGATCAGAAGTCCTAAAAGGTGGACACAACTTTTCCGCTTTCAATTTTGCTGTGATCACAATAGGTCAATGAATCTCTCACGTCTCAGAAATCTAGTGAATTGACCTTGATAGTGTTCCCTCACGCCCGTTAAGGTATTAGATATACAGAAGCGCGATGTACTTGTCTATCAACTGCAGAAACGCACTTCAAACACCACTTTAGAAAAACAAATTTAAAACTTCAAAAATATGAACTTTGAGAAAAACATAACAGTATCTTTAACTCCTCCTTTGCAGGAGGGGGAGGGTGGAGGCTAATATTGACAAATTATCGGCACCTCAGGGTGTGCCTATTTGGCTCGCAAACATGTAAAGTGCCCGTGGACATACATGTGTACACACCTACAGATACTCGAATTAATCTTTGGTCACGTATGTGCCTTGTAAGTGAAAGACTTAAACTTTTTGCTCAAACTTTCCTCGGAGAAACATTCAACCAACCGTTCTCGTACCACATCAAGAATGAAAATTAGAGGTCATAGTGCAGAGTAAGGTACGAGAAAAGCAGATTATCAAATATTTAGCGATTTTTGAAATTCAAAATGGCCGCCACCCATGTTTCTCTGTGAAGGAACATACAACTTTCAATTTTCGATAAATTGAGAGGGTGAAATTTTTTCTCGGTCCAAAAGCTATAAAATGAGCCCCCACAAATTGTAGAGATCAGAAAAGAATTGCAAACAATTTTAGAGTCCAAATATCTGTCCCCGAGGCGCATTTACGTCTATTTCAAAAACATGGATAAACATAAGATAATTCAGAAATCAAAACGCCTACGTACAAGTAAATATAAAAAGAGCTGCACACGTGAGCAAGTCAAATTAACGTTGAGCAAAAAGTACAGCGAGAATGTCCAGGCTGGACTTGTTGAAATCATTCAGTGAAAATGTCGACGCCAGGGAAAGACAGAAAGTCCCATGAAAAGAAGTTTAAAACAAACATCTAATATAGTTGGAGGGGATTGAAAAACTTTAAGCCGACAACGGCGTGCCTAGTAACGAGCAAGTTTGTCTGGCACATTAAACATAAAAACCGTGTGCACTTTTGCATAAAAAATACGTCATAATAAATTCGAGATTGATTTAGAGTTGACATATTGAAATTTCTGCGTGTGCCCTGGTGCCAACTTCGTGACATATATGTCTTACGTATCCATTCGAAACAACTTGACCGGAGATTGTACAATTTTCTAGCGTCGTTCTAAACACGCCCATTGAAACTAAACCGTTACATTTTGTGGTGTTAATTCTTGCTCGCTTCCACCAGACAGTAGGGGGAGGGAGGGTATTGTCAATATTTCAGACGCTTCTATACTGTCTATGATTCGTGCTTGAGTGCCAATGACCCAAAGTCTCCGTTTCGTCAGTGTATAAGCGTCGCAAAGACTCTCAGCCTTAACTGAACTGTGAAGCGCATTTCTTGTATTACTAAAGATACATATCCGTGGGCGTCGTTGTTCCAGACGACGCTAATTTTGAGTACCGCCTACTTCTTAACGCTGTGGTATTTGATCAAGGTAAAGTTACCAACATAAAGTTGACAACATATATACCCTAATCACCTATCTCTGCTCCGTCAGTCCCGCAGGGCAATTTTCCATTTTGAAATTTCTTGGGATGCACCCACAGTCGCTTGTGGTTAGGTGCGCGGCGAGTAATCCCCACGCAAGATTACGATTTGCCCCCGCAAGTTCCGTAATCGGCCGTTGGAGATATGTTTACAACCATATGTTGTCACTATAATTTTAACACCGGCATCATACTGTGAAGGCAATGGACTGCGAGTTCTCTTGAAATATTTTGACATGTCTTGAAAGCGTAAAGACACAAGCTCCACATACACACTAGAATGGGAAACACGAGAACTTCACTTCGACAGTACATATACCCATGATATTTAAATTTAATCTCTGGTTCGTACAGTGAAGGACCCAATCGCTGACAGACAGCACTGAAGGTGGACGTGTGAGGTCAGCATATATGGCGATCAGAAAGAGACAGTAGGGAATGACAAACAGAGCTTTAGAGGCCTGAGTGGTCAAAATCAACAAGAAAAAATCATCTTTGGTACAGTCAGTCCATCGTTCGTGAAGACAAAAGAATAGTCAAAATTTGATGTAAAAGACGTCATGTTTACATCGTGTTCACCCTCAATAGATGCAAAAAACCAAAGTTTTCCATCATCACTCCATCCTTTACTACCTCGGTGACGCAGTCGACTGTGTATGCAATGTGGGCTTATTTTTATCTTCCCCTGATTACAATTTTACACTTCAAGGATCGCTCGAATTTAACAGCTGTCGGTAACTGGAAGGTTTCAGCACGCGAAAATCAACTCAGGGGTCCGAATAAAAAAGGGGAATAAGCTATATTTAACCAGAGAGCCCCGAACTGTTTGCGTTCAGTCGGCGTGACATTTCATTTATGATTAATCGTGCGGGAGTAATGCTGTAAGTAGACACGATCAAGTGAATAGAAATTCTTCGGAACCCGGATGCTGCATGGTGTGAAGCGATATACCTGGAACGGTCCACGCAGGTACACAGGGGTTACCCAGGCTGTGAAATTAAATTTAATGAAATACGAAAGATGAGGACAAGGTTCAAGTGGCGTCTAGCATCTATTGGATGATCGTAAAAATCTCCTGTCGACACCTCTCGACCGAGGTAATTGAGAAGCCGATACCAGTTTCGTGAAATCCGTATTGGCAGTCGTAATCAGCACCATTATCGATACCCAATTCCTCTTTAAAGACCCTTTTGTAATTTCGATAGGTCGACGGGAAGCTCGGTGATTTTCAGGAGATCTACAATGCCCGGTTATCGCTTTCAGCGTTTTCATTGGTTAAAATGGAATTAAGAAAACCGTGACCCCGAAAATCGTCGGGACACACTCTAAATATTTAAAATTCCCCCATCTGTACCAACAGCTACGGTGATTTTTAAAAAACCTGTCAGGCTAGTCTGGGTGTTTTGTGTGTGTGGCTCCAGGAATATTTTAACAGATCGTCGTTCAACTATTGGGGCAGACGATCCCTCAAACACAGACGTCTTGCGATCTCGACAACCTCCTAAGATGTTTTCTTTGGTATATAATCATTTTCACAAACTTTGCAGAATACAAACAAGATCCTGTTTTATACATTTTAAACATGCACACTTTACGCGATGCGCTAAAACAACTTTTGTTTGAGTTTGGGGCGATGGATGACTAGACTTCAATAATAATGCCGATTATACGAACCGGAAATACCTTCTTTCTGTAATAAAGTGCCGGTGTACAACTCTCAACATGTCATTTAATAACCAGAAAAAATCCCTCTTAAAATAAACGGTAGGCACTGGTGTCGATGGATAGTTTCCGATGGTTGATCAGCTCAGCTGAGTTTCTCATGAATGGCAAATGCTCGAGATCTGACTTCAGGACGGTAGAGCGCGTCACGTAGTTGATGAAGTTCACCGCCATTTGACGAGCACCCATGCTACGTCATCATTCATATATCTTCTCTCTACATTGATTGGCTAAGATTTTTCATTTGATTGTGCTTCCTTCCGACTTCACAAGTTACAGCATAGACCGCCGAGAAAAACCCTTTTTCTCGAGGGTCGATGGTTACAGTAACTCTACGCATGTCTAACACAGTCGATAAACTCGATTGACCGCTATGTTTGCCCATGCCACTGTCAGTTTAAAAACGAAGATTTGCTTTTATGCCATAAAAACCCAGGGCTCTTCATTCGTTGCACCATAGACATTAGACGCGGGGATCTCACTTCTGCTGACAGTGGTTGCACAGTGTATATGTCAGTCGAACATGTTGCCATGCGAAGTATGGCCGCTTTTCTGTAAAAAATGACAAGCGTGCATTCATTTTATGGGAACAAAGGGGGAAATTTGAAAGACTATTGTTTCATTTCCGAATTTGTTGACGCTAGATCAAAGTATGTTCGGGACGGTAGAGCGCGTCACGTAGTTGATGAAGTTCACCGCCATTTGACATCCACCCATGCTACGTCATCATTCATATATCTTCTCTCTACATTGATTGGCTAAGATTTGTTGATGCCAAATTTCAAATTTCCAATTGATCGTTTTATTTCCGACTACAACAGGTTTAGGACATGAATGTGACTTATATATAGGCAGTAACTTTCGTTTTTATCGCATTTACTCAGCAAAGCAACGTGTTTGAAAAGACGTTTACCACACCGCCGCACCGGTGCCTGTTGAATCGGAATATTTTAGCCATTCTTCATGCCTAGGATTTCCTGACAGCACCTCAGGTATACTTCGGACATACAGTATTGGACAGAATGCTGAGAAGGCTTATACAACGTTTATTTACTAAACAGGTATATTGATGGCGCCAGTACAGTGATCTGATTGGCCGAGACGTGAAAATACAGTTGAAACAGACGCGAGCTCTCAGTTTGGGAAAAATCGCTTTTTCAATATTCCACTCCAGAATTTCAATATGCTCTTGGTTACATATTACAGCAATAAACAACCTCGGCAACAGGTAATCCACTTGGTTTTGACCAGTTCACAACATTGAGATGCACTCGCTCTCGCTTTTGCATACGTGTCCTGATCGGGACAAAACCTCGTAGTATACCTTCGTCTGGGTGTGGTTTATTCTATAAATATTGCACCTTGCTGAGATTTTTATCATGTATACGCATGACCACATGATGGCCACATGTGTGTAGGTGTGTATTTTTGCACGACTTTCTTTGTTAACATACAGTTGATAGATAGATAGATAGATAGATAGATAGATAGATAGATAGATAGATAGATAGATACGTACGTACGTACGTACATACATACGTACATACAGACATATACATACATACATACATACATACATACATACATACATACATACATACATACATACATACATACATACATACATACATACATACATTACACGTTATGATGGCAACTGAGAGTGTTTTGCAAATTTCGGCAAATGCTGCAGCTGTCATGTTCTGTTGTAACGCCTCGAGTTTCCTTTGTGAGGGCGTCGTCCAGGGTGGTCTGCGGAGCACGCAAGGTAACCAACTGATGGCTTATTACCCGTCGTTCGTGCCTTCAGTCGGCATGACAGCTACGAGTCACGTGCTCCTCCTCCGCTTTTTGGAGCAAAGTGCAACATTCAATGAATCTGGAAATTAGAGGAACGTTTTTCTAAATAACAAATACATCTTTTTCTTCTCGCAATGGATAGTCACTCCACCCACGGAGAGACTGTGTCTAAAGTGTGTTAAAACACAGAGAATTTGCCTTTCACGCACAAGCCCCTGTGTACAAAGTACTCTTGTTCTTGTTGACTAATTAGGTGTTCTGACTTTAAATTAAGTTGTTGGCTATAACACCAGACATTACTGACAAACAAGGGTGTTTTGAAACCGTTGAACACTTTTAGATAAAAACATGATTTGGGAGTCGACCCCAAGCACACATTTTCTCATCAAGATATACCGGCAAACTTACATTTTATATGTAGCTTCTGATGAAGACATAGTGCGTGGCATGTTCTCGGTCCTCCCAGCCGTGAGGCGTAACATTTAATATTTTCAGTTTCAGACTACTCAAAATGCTGATTTTGACGATTACTGAAAGATATCAGTGCATATATGTTCTATCTTCCTGCCGTTTTCGCGAAAACCAATTCCTGAAATTCGATAAAGTTATCGTATATTTTATGTGCGTGGGTGGCGGCCGTGCGTATACAGTAGCTTGTCGACTGGTGATTGGTTCCCCGACCATACTTGAGGCAAAGGTACTCTCTGAAAATATCAAGTGCGTGGCAACACGTGCAGCATAACGTGTAGGAACGGGTATAACTTGGCCTCTTTGCTAGCGTTTCCGTTCACTCTCATCGGGAATACTAGCAACTAAGTCATTTCGTCGGAATTAAGCTTACACGTAACCGTAGGTTGGTATCTCCATACTTGCCCAGGTTTTGCCGCGTAACTTCCGCTTTGAAAATCGCACCGTCGCTGAATACGAGCCGATCGTCAGACACACGTAAGGGGAACGTCTTCGGAACAAAAACTAAGGTAACGTCAATATCTTAAACATTAACTGCTAACATCTGTACATTTTTTATTGTCTTAACCTCATTCGAACTATGACTGCCCCTGCGAACCAAACGGCGAGTCGTGCACGGCCACATCTTCAGAAATCCTGTTGCGATTCGATTCTGTAATGTCAATCAGAATTACACTTTGCCCTTTTCAGCAGAATGTTATATATGCGATATAAAGGGCATATGATCTCACCGCAGGTGCTTTTATCAACAAGTCGTTTGCCATTCTATCCCATTGAGAAAACATTATATCGTGTCATGGCAAGCCATGGATCCTGAAACAGAGATTAGGCCTACAAGAGCAGCCGATAAGGGCACACAAAATTGCATTTTAGTACATAAATAATTACCAAGTTGACAATAGCAATATTTTACATGGCGGCGTATTGTTCCTAAATAATGGTTTTCCCTCATGTTAAATGTCAGAATTTAGTCTGACTTAACTGTGGTTTACAAGGATGTTAACACGGATGTTGGCGATGAGCGCGTAGAATTCGTGCACCGAACGATATGACAACAAATAGGCAGCCGAAACTGTCGCACTTCAGTGCGTCACTCACGGATGGTACCAGACTTAAAGCTTATGGTTTGGAAACAAGATGGAATAATAACTCAGGATTATGAAAACATTGTGTCTCTCTGATGCTAAATGTTCATATTTCATAGAATCGCTGGGGCTCTTGAAAATAACCCAGCAATCAATGGAATTTCCTTTCATACCGCGCGACCTTGTACACAAATTGGAGGGACCGTGCGGTAATTAACATAATTTAAGTAACAGCTTGTTTACAATCCTGTTTTTTTTAAAATAAAAATGTGCATGTGTGTCTCTGATTGAATATGAATTCCTAAAATTACATGTTTCAGTAAGTTTCCAAACTATCGTGTCGGTTTTATAAAAACGGTCGCAAGGCACAAAATCAAAGTTTGACCGATGTTCTTTGCCAAACACGGACATCGCCGTCCATGTTTGTGCTTTCGAAGCTTACTTTGTCTTTTTTCCAGTACCTTGCTTTCAAATACCGAAAGGCTGTTCACCATCACGCGAAAACTTTTCCTGCACATTATTTTTGGTTCATCATTTTCTGGCCTTAACGGGGTCTAGTGAGAGGGGTGGGGGTTAACAACAATCGTCTTCCTTGTACAGCCGATAGTGAGAACGCAAACTGGTGGTTGGTCTGTGCAGGACGACAGTTACACTACCTCTACCGGGACCATAGTCACCAAAATGGCGGTAAAATTCAACCTAGCGTTCCGATTACACTTATCAACAAATGTCCGTCCGAATCCTCCTGCATTTGATTATGAATGAAACCACTTCAAAACGATTAAAGTACTGAAAAATGAGACACAATTTTGATAATAAAAAACAGTGTTGACAGATAAGGTGAGTTTTAGTTTAGTCATCGTTTTCTGTTGGGAGGGCCGGTCAAAGCTGTTTAACATCATGCATGGGTGATTGTTTGGTAAATCTAGGATTGGCTCCTTGTGTTGGAAAGTATAGAAGCACTGTTATACTACATTAAATCAACCGAAGGGCTTTAATAAAATTTCAGCCCGAGTGCACTTAGGTGATAAAACGTAAGCCGAATAAGCTCAAGGTCAAAATACATATTTGTCTAGCACAACAGTTATTTAAGATCCTATAGCGAGCTCGAACCAAATCGACGTGCACATTCACCGATGGTCTCTGACCGTGATTCACCTCTCGTATACAAAATATCATCAAAATTTATAGTGGTGCACGCCTTGTCTCCACGACAACCAATTCTCTACTTTCATGATGATGCCCTTTGACTTGAGTATTGATTTGATATTGTTAATAACACTTTTTGCAGTTAACAACCTATGGAGTATATTTTCTGTAGTTGAAATGTGAGCAGATATAATTTTTAAAATATCCACTGTGCGCGAGAAAGTGGTCTCTGGGCTGAACCTGTAAATTGTGACGTATCCATGGCCATTGAAGTATTTATTTCGGTCTGGATACTGCGTTGATACCAGAATAAATACTTGAAGTTTCGTTTCGTTTTCTTGTTTTGTTTGTTTTGTGACAAGCTGGTGCGAGGCCACACCTTGTTTGGTTTGTTTACGAGTAAATACAGTAAGGTCAAATGAGGTCATCACAACATCACCTTACAACTAGCAGGTTTCGCTACTTCGCCTTAAAAGATTTCGTAATATCAGAGCGGCACGTGTCATGATTTATTTCTAGAGCGATTGATGTCGCAGTTTGAAATTGCTAACTCCTGAGAAAATCTGGCATGTTAATGTTTGTGCTGATTAACGCTGTCTATAGATTAATGTTGGTTTGCCTTGTTAGTACAGAACAAGCCAGACGTGATCAACATGCTGAAATATAATTTGACATTTTTAATAACAGTTGTGGTGGCAGATGTACGCCATAAAAAGAGAGCTGATCGAAATACATCGCATTTGAATTCCTTGGCCGTCAATGAATCTAATCTCCTAGTTGTTCGTTAGGTTATCTCCTCGGGTATGGTTTCGGTAAATATTCGGTTTATGAATTATGCTATTCATGTCTGGATATCTGTCATAATTGGAGGAGTCACCCAAAGAATCAACAAACACATAATAAAAACATGGGCGCCTCTGTTAAGTACGATATGTACTGTTCGTATACCGCAAGGATGATTTACAAGTTTCTCTAACTACACGTTTCCCTCCAGTGTATATCACTCAAAGTCAGACTGTTTCATTGTGAGCATTGAATACCGACAGTTCAAACTCTTTCCTGCACGGCAAAACGGGCTTTCCAATTCTTCTGTGTTTTGATACACGCACATGTTGTAGGGGCTGTAGCTATGACTTTACATAAAATATTCAACAGTTCTGTTCTA
This sequence comes from Ptychodera flava, assembly GCF_041260155.1. Classification (NCBI taxonomy): domain Eukaryota; kingdom Metazoa; phylum Hemichordata; class Enteropneusta; family Ptychoderidae; genus Ptychodera; species Ptychodera flava. The sequence goes on from NC_091938.1 coordinate 5,928,797, forward strand.
GAAAGCAAGTGCGTTTTGTCCCTGATGTATGTTGAACTTGAAGTACAAAGTATTAGCCTCGCGAACACAACATGATATTTTCAATTTCAAATGTTATTGCTGATAAATGAATTCTAGTCCGGGCTTAGCCCTAATTGTTAACAATAACATTGTGCACTGCACACATATAGTCAGTGTTTACAAACTGAACGCCACGCATTTCAACATGATGTAGTAGAACAAGAAATTATATCTTAAAGAAACAGAGCAAGAAAGTTACAGCTGAAGAGGCTTTGAATTACTGTTGACCTCATTCATTGTTTCTTGCCAGCATGTTGGTAGAATTCTTGCCTCGGAACAAAGTTTTGTATTTCCTCGAACCGTGCGTGGCTGGCCTCTTCAAAAAGATCCTCGATCGCTGCGGACGTGGACCGTGAAACTCGGCATCCGGTCAGTGGCCCGGGCCATGAGGAATAAAGCGCCTCCCCGGCAGAGCTGAACTGATGTTGCCGCATCATGACTGTAACAGCATCGCGCAGCGTCAAATTAACTCAACTCATTATGGCTTTTGTCGTGTTATGGCTCAACACCTTAGTCATTCAAATTTTGCCAGGTGCCGCAAAAGGTGTGCCAAAAGTTTGTATTTACAGTCAATATTCCCGACAATGTTCACAGTTATTAGAACATACGAGTCCGTAATAAAATTGTTGCTATCGTATAATATTTCGGATAATTGTCAAGGAGAAATGCAAGTCCACCAAAGTTGTTTTAATCCGTGTCTCTAAACTACCTGTAAATAATTTTAGGGCCTCTGTTCCCGGATATAATTTGTTTGACATTCATCGCCAACTTCTGGGAAGACACAATGGTTTTTTTAACAAGAAAGCCACGCAGCGGCAGACGGGACGACCTCCTCTCTTTAAATAAAATCAAGGAATCAGGATGTGACAAATTTCATTTCAACGATGCTGCAGCTGTACAGATAGGGGAACTTGGCCCGTGTGTGTTACATGAATAATGTTGCATGTCTTTCATTAAGTTGAGTATTCGCTCTAGAAGCATACACACTCTTCATTAAGGTCCATCAAAGTTCAATTGAGGCAAAGATTTCATTATATTCATACCAAACGTACATGTATATTAAAATACATAAATCTGCAGGTATTTTATCAATTTAAGTTTTATATATAGTCTTTAGACAGTATTGTAGGCCATTGGCCTTTATACAATAAGTAAAACAAACATACAGACAAGGAGAGTATCCGTTTATATATTTGTTTTCACTTACTGTATAAAAGGCAGGTGGCTTTCAATGCTAAATAACTAAATGAAGGACATACATACATACATACATACATACATACATACATACATACATACATACATATATATATACATACATACATATATATATATATATATATATATATATATATATATATATATATATATATATAAGTATACAGAGATGTCCTCGTGGGAAACAACAGTGCTCGATGACTAAAGCGGAGCGTTATAGATAACTATAAAAATTATTTCAAGTACAATTTAATAGTATCTGTGAAACTTAAGTAAAATATATTATTACTTTGTACTTGAAGTAATTTGTGTTATTATCTATATACCTATACAAGTTATCCTGACCAGCTTGTATACTTGAAAAGTTAAGACTTCTGTAAGCATGGCAACGACAATAACGTGAAATTACAGTCACATGAATCGTAGCACATCTTGGCAAAATATTTGCGTCATTTGCACAGGGATGCCTGACGTCAGTGCACACTAAGAGAGCTTTTGTCTCTATTGAAATGTGTAAAATATCTAAATACGAGGACGTACATCGGATTTCAAGATGCGTTATGTGTCCGGGAAGTTCAAGTGGGGAACAGGACAGCAAATAGTAATTTTTGGAAGCTGATCTGATACCGGAACGGCTAGCGGCATGGTATTTCAACAGAAATCCAGAAAGCAAGTTTTGCATTAATAGAAACTATCACCATAGTAAGGTGCAACAGAACAACAAGATACAGCCAACAACGGTACAACCTTGCTAATTAACATGTTCTAACAGTGTTTACAACTCTCGGACGAAGTATTAGGCGTTTCCTGACCGTGCCATCGCCGACGAGAAATTTATTGCCGTTGAAATCTAAAGTCACTTTGGAGCCCATCGATATTGAATGTTTGTACGGTGTATTTATTTATCCCATGACATGGAACGCATTGAGTTAGAGTCTACCAAAGTTCATAATTACTGTTCTTATCACCTATTTTTGTTTACATTTTCCCATTTATAACTTTGTAGTCAGAAACCGCAAAGACCCACTCATGCTCCACGCCCATTTTGTCTACCTTGATCCGAAACCATATAAATTGAAAATGTTTTTTTTTTCTAAGGTCACATTTGTCACGACCATATATCAACCTAATCTGTCATCATATACTCTAATGGTACTTCTACAGCGTGTACGTTCCTGGAAACGTCGCCATTACATGTTTGTGTGTTGTATTTGTCTTTTCAAAAAAAATTAAAACTAACCTAAATTCATACGACGACCACCTCCATGGACAGCCATACTGGACCAATGATGCATTGAAATAGCTAAACAGAGGCAAAGGAGAAATATCTGCACCGACAGTCTTACATGAAATGATAGACATATTTAATGTGACTTGTTTGTATTGTTTTGGACTGACGTTCCTTATTCTGTGGCAAGTCTGAACGTGTGTTTGTTTGCCCTTTCTTGCACGGCCGTAAACATTACGCCCTAACAGTTACAATTACAATGACTGAAAAATTAATCTTTTATACTTTTTATTCCTGGATCAAAGAACACTACAAAAATGTTCGACACTTGAGTTCGCCCTAGAAAGTTTCTTACACTCACAACTTAAGGTATCGAGCTCCTAGACTGACAAAATCTACTTATTTTATTCACAGTTGGTACATCTAAATCACATAATCAAATGATCAACATAAAACGCAGGGATGTGCATGGGCGTGAAATTTTCGTTAACGGCAGTCATTTTTTGATTTCCAAGTTGCTGGGGTCGTTATACTCACGACTAAATGTTGGGTTAGTGCCACGTTTTGTTGTATGCCCCTGTCGCTAATGGTAACCAGAGCATTTAAGAAGCCAGGGCGATCATTTTGTGCCCAACCCACTGGTACATTCAAACAATATACCGGGGCCAAGATGGGGCAAGGTTGGTTTCGGTGATCGATAAACCAGGTCGTCGAGAGACGCACGAACACGCGCTCCGCTTAGGATGTGGCAGAGTATGGTGCGTGCGCAGTGTTTTTCTTGTACTCGAGAGTTGTGATCGGCGTTCTACAGTAAAATACCGTCATGGCGGCTGTTTGCTGCCTGCAACGGGGGTTGGGGTTAGGGGCGGCGGCGGCGGCCGTCGATCGATTTTCATGCGTTTCCTCCTCTAAGATCTCCATATCGGAAAATAATACCTGTGAATTCACAGAAGCTGAAAGTGCAAGTAGCCCGAAAGAGTTCAATATCTTCACTGGTGACGAGCAGGCATAGCTGTAGATTTACGCCAATTTATTATCACAAGCCCAGCTTTCATTATTAACAATCATACAACTGTCATGTACTTTATCACTAGTTTCATATATGTTTCATATTGAGCCAATCCTCGATAAGATAAGAATGCGATTAGATAAGACCCATCACTTCTCCTCCAGGCTGTCACGACAAACATAGAATAAATATTAATATTTGACAAGCTTTCTCCAATACCTCCTTCAATACTTGCAATCATCATAGAATAAATTTAATCCGCTTGTCGAGTTCGAGTGCTCCGATTTAATCGAGGAACACGACGATAGGCGCATTTTCAGTGCGGATAGGAATATTCGTGTTAAATTTACTCTTTAAGCAAAATTTGTGTACAGTGTGCACGCGATATCATTAAAGGGACATAAGCTGTAACTTGTGGCAAGTTTTTCAGTATTCTGCTTCTGTATATCAACTACCGTGTCTGACCCTAACCCGTTTGTCATGCCAAATTTCGAGTATTCTTTTTATCAATACGGCTTGTATGTGTGTAGTGATCACTGTTTATTGTTTACAAATGAATTCTAGTCCGGACTTGAATACAATTTTCAAAATAACAATGGAGATTATAGTCATATAGGTTGTGTTGATATGCTAAATACTTGGCATTAAATTACAGTTCACGGATTCAATGCAGAAAGTGTAGGGAAACCACAAAACAAAAGTGCTGAAAAAATAGCCAAACGATACAGCTTATGGAGCTTTAAACAGCTTCGGTGAAATGGGTCTGTTCAGTAGTTCTATATGGTATTCGATTAGTAGCCGCGCACATGAACCACGTTCAGTACTTGTATGGTAAAATGCCCCCCACCCTGTGTACTACCGTTCAACCACGTACAACCATACTCACCCAACCGCACCTACCGTCGATTCATTACGGTCAGTGAATGACAAATACTAACCGTTCACTTCCCAGAATGCAGTCGTAATCGTTTATGACGTGTTTGATCGCCGAGGCCATTGCCAGTTTTGAACTCTGTACACGATGCCTGACTGTAGTGACTGTCATATTCTTTCGAAGAAAATGTTATCGTGAGATTAAGTTCCAGAATTATTGTTCTGTTCACCCTTTGAGCGCCAAAGTCAATTTTTTTGCATTGTAAAATATGCAAAAGCCAATTTTTTCGCGTTTTTGCCAAAATTTTGATAAAAAACTGTAGCTAATGAAATTTAATGTCCATTTGGTCCAAAATTATCAATAAAAATTAGAGAAAAATTCATAAAAACTGGTTAAATGTTGCACTAAAATTTTGGAGGGAAACATTACAGCACTCAAAGGGATAATAAAATACAGCTTCTTATACTCCTGAAACCATTTCGAAATACCTAGTATTCAACCCGTCATCACAGCCGGTAATGCCCTCGTGAACTTGTCTGAATTTTAGTCCGCCCTAGAATCCAATTGTAAACGTTACAATAAAGCTGCTCACTGAACTCACTTCGTTCTGTACTTGTGTTAGCAAGGCTATCAATTTGTGTTTTGACAAAGTTAGGTAGGGGAAGTAATTTAGTAACTCTTCCAAGTGCAGTGTCAGTGAATGTCATAAGACTACCCGTTTGTTGTGCAATATCAGCCGATTTCATCAGCCTGCAGATAAAAATACAAGAAAATATCCTTGTAGTATTTTCATTTTCTTGAAACTTTCACAAATAGACTTGGAATGAGAAGTCATTTTGGAATGTATACCTAGCGGTGTGTCACGGTACTAGATTTCGAGATGAAATGGCAAGATTACTACTTCTGTATGAACATCAAAATTGCTGATTCAGCCGTTTTTCTTAGCGCTTTTGACGAATGTTTCATTGAGTAGCTTCATTGCATAGTGAACAACAAACGTATTTCTTCATAGCGTTTAAAAACCATTTGTAAAGGACTGTTTTAGTCATTTTCGTTGCATAAAATAGTGATACTTCAGTTTTAATGTCATAAAGTAGTATTAACTGAACAAAATCCAAAGGCTTTCTGTGAGATATATCTCCAAAAGTAAGACGGAAACACTACTTTTTCTTGTCTACTCACTGTACCCTACGACGTGTGTAATTATAAGTTTAGCGCAGTCACCTATCTTATCAAACGTTGCTGCAAATATACAGATTCAAAACCAACACTCAAATGCTTCACCTCATATGGGTGGATGTGTCCTCTGCTTATGAACGAATACTGAAGCATTCATTATTCTATGGTATAATTTTTGAATTCATGGACAATATTTTGATCAACGAATGCGAAAAAGAGACCCACCAAAACAAACAGAAGAACAGATAGACCGTTTTTCAAAGTTTGCATGGTCGAATGACTCATAATCGCCACCGCCACCGTATAATCATTCGTCCTCTGTATCAGACACAGGACACATACCGAGTAAATGTTCAAGAAGAAAACATTTGTGTAACTTCTGGCATAATGACCTTTGTAGCACTCTATGTACAACACATCAGATTAAACTATGCTATTTTTATCCCAAAATACGGGCAACACCTCTTAATGTCAACGAATTGTTACTCTACTCGAACCGACCAAACTCCATCGTCCACTCGCTCGGGTCCCGGTTACTTCCAAAAACTAACCGGGAAGCATTCAGCTGCCCGGACGAGAGACCTTGGCAAGCGAAGATGACCAAACTCTTGTGCACTTTCCTTCTCCACGCGAGCGAAATTCGCGCCCGTCTTGGCTATCCAAACCCCTAATAGGTTGCTCCTTTCACGAAATTTGCGCGTCTAGCGTCAAATTGTCGGCCCTCCACCCTCAAGACGGCCAAGAAAAACACTTCAGCGAACACAGGAGAGCGTTTGGCAGACACATCTGTGTTTACCGATACTTATGATTTGACCATGGGAAAGCATCAAGTTTTGCCGCAATGTTTGCTCTGCTCTTGGCGCTAACGAAAACAGTTTATACAGAAAGGGTGATCCCAGTCAAAAAGTGATTTCGATGACGGGGCTGCTTTTAGGGCAAAGATATTGAATTGAAAGTCACGCCACCGAAGCGAGTGTAGAATGACTGCACGGACAATTAGAGACACTTCTACTTTAATTTTAAGAAGGCAGAATTTTGTATAACACTAGCTTGATTTGGATCAGCTGTCGGAACCTCTTGAAATTCTTTTAAAGAAATGATGCCAACAGATTCCTGTTTCTCTGTCCTTTTGTTTGTTTGTTTTTGTTGCCTATTTGTCTTACGTTGCTGCCTTCTGTGGTCTCAGAATTCGTACTGATATTTCACTGTGATTGCAAAGTCCTTGAAATGTGAAAGCGCCCTCACCGTTAAGAGTTTCTATCGACCGAAAAACCTAGTTTTTGGTCGATATGAGTAGTATGTATAGAAGTATCAAAAGCCATCCGCGCGAGAAATCTTGATAAAGGGGTATTTTTTAACAACGGTGTCCAAGCAAAGTTGACTCTTGTCTGACATAAAGTTTTCAGAGCAGACGGCTGTGTCCTGTAACAGCATAACAAAATATCTCTTTACTTCCAAAAAAACAGGTTACAGCGGCGAGTGCCGGCGAACCAGCACACTTCTTATGGCGTGAGAAGTGAAAAAAAAAAGCTACTCAAAAAAACAGAAGCTGTCAATTGTCGAAAAACCGCCTGTTTCTTTCTTATTTACTCTTTTCTCTATTGTGTTTTCATAAACCGTCGATGCGTGAACGGAACGACACGAAAGGACAGATTTTATGACCGCATACGAAACTGACGATTTTAACAATTTGAATCCTTTTTTTGTGAGGGACCGTACTTAGTGCAGAGAAATTTCATTTTTTCACATTTAGAAAATAAAAGGCCTGGAGACTTTCATTATTGCATTAGAAGCTAAAACCTGAAAACCTGAATTCATCAAATAACCTTCTGAGCGATTCATAGATTAAATCTTGGTCAGTGACAGAAACTAGTTAAAATATCATAACATTCACATTGAAAGATCGTTGTCTGATTTTTTTTGGTAAGAATTTATGAAGATTCAAAATTGTCTGGCCTTGCATCCCTGGATTATGGAGACATTGAAAGGGGTTGAGTATGGGAGAGAGTGTTTCCCAGTCAGCGGATCAACTGTAATGTTGAGACCAAAATACGGGTTAGATTTCATGCACTTCAGAACGCCGCACTGCCAGTGCGCCAGGGCTGCCATTTTGTAAATTGCACACGAAATGTCGAAATACTGTCTTCGCCTGACATCAAATGTGAAACACATGAATGTAAACTTTCGAAAAAGTCCTCTTATTAGATGTGTCCATCTTTTGGATACAGTCACTGGGCTAGCGTGCGTGCAGGTGGGAGTGTCCGTCTGGCTTGACATTTTGGCAATGGAATGACCAGGCCAGGTGCTTTCTAGTGCAATTTTAACCTCAGTGATTCTATATTCGTGTACTAGCTGTTAAAATTAAAGCACATACAATTTCTTTACTTGGACTGATAGGACTAAAGATAGGATAATACATCGATGATTGATAATAATTCGGATTTTTCATTTTTTTTTTCACCTACCACTGTTCACGATGCTCTATATGTATGGAATACATAACCAAACACAAATTGATATTTTTATGACGCACTCTCACTCAAAATAATTTCCAGGAGGCTCAACACCCTAATCATTTCACCTTTGAGCTTTTTTTTTGTCTCTAAGGGATAAAGTCGCTATTTTCCAAATTACTTCTGTATTTTTGTTTCATATGAGATATTGTTTTCCGCAAACTGAAACATGTTGAATTGTCAATCGACAAAGCTCTACCGTGCAAGTACATACAACAGTTTGTAACAGTTTGTAACTATGTTGATAACATAATTTTTGGTATTTCGAGGCTTTTATTGTTATAGCTACAAGCACGCAAGGAGTATAGCTCTGATGACTGACAATTGACCATCTTTCCGACAGCAGAGCAACATGAAGAGTTGCTCACTTAAACCAAAAATAGCAAAAATATTTTGAAAAGATACCGACTTTTGTAATCTAAAATAGAAGATAATTGTTTTTTGCGCCATAATATTAGGGTATGAAACATCATTAAATTCGGAAAGGGATGACCAGGATGCTATTTATTCACGATATAAAATTTGACAAATTGCTTTCCAGATTTTGTTTCGCATGCACTTATTTTGTCACGGCGATGAAATCGTTTTGTTTTTGGCTGATCTTCAAGTCGAGAATGTTGTAGTCAGTAATGCTGCAAAGGACCACGTGCTTTGGGTAGTTTTGCTGTGCAGATGTTTTTCCCTAGTTCTGTCCACACCTTCAATGATGTAATCATCGACTTCTTTGCCTCCTAATTGGATTTTGAACACATCAGCAATAACTATGGCCTTTTGTTGTTATTTGTTGTCAACATTGTTAGCTCGTGTGTTCTTAAGGTCTGGCTCCACGACATGTTACTTAAATGAAGCACGATTTTTGTACTTTCAGAAATTTGACAAAATTTCAGTTGAAACATGAGATATTTTATAAAGTTTTAGTGTTTTCATTTTTCAGAAGAAAATACGTAGCATATTTGCCATATTGAGAACCATCGCCATTGTGTGATCCAGATGGCCGCTTCGATTTTACCTATAGTTTCAGCGTACTTGGCGGAACGAAGCGTGATTGGTACATTTTGTCCGGCCTTATACACAGTATTTGTGTAGTGAATGTCCATTACTATGCCATTATGCAAATATATCACACCTATTATCATCTTGATAAGAATATTCTCCAACTTGCCCCAACGAGGATCCCTGAACAACAAAACCTGACATTTTGATGTAAAAGTATCTTTTTTTTTACGTCAAGCGTGGACTGAACAAAATCTACAGGCGGTTTTTCTCTTCTCATATCATGGTGACCGAGCGAGCCTGGAGAACCATTAAAAAACAGTATATAACAGCTATTAAATACAGCTAAAGTAAAACAAACTGACACAGGCTTTGGCGTATTTTATGTTCACGTGATTTTTTTATTATTATCAGTGCAACCGTCCCGGTCACACGACTTCTTCGAATGTAAATTCGCTAGATATATAGGCGAAATTCGTTTTCCTGAGAAGCTAAAATGAGAGTTTCAATAAACTACAACTCTCTTTTTCGATTCATAAATTGTTCAGAATCGTTTTTACAACACATGTTACCCCAAAAATTAGATAAATGAGATGAAATCCGGCCTCAAAGTGTACAAGTACCCATCGTGCAGTGTAATTGTTAGGCCGAATTATATATTCCTGATAATTCCAGGGTTTTCTGGCGAATCTCCGAAAGAGCATTTATATTTTTAAATTTTACATGATGCCTTATGTACATGGAATTAAACTCTGTCTAATTTCTTAAAGATACCAATTTTATTTACTTTTTTGTAAAATTAAAATTTCATGACATTGAAAAAAAATGTGTCTGACTCGATCGCCCTCTGATTTTACTGGCACCGTTGCTTTAACAACTTGTACCACTACTTAACTGTAATACGTGGGGAAGTTGAAGATTTGTCATCCTGAGTCCACCTGAGCATTCGTTAAAAAACATGATATATTGTTGTTTGCCCACACCGATCAGTTCAACCTTTCGTTTCCTGAATTCTGTCACGTTGCTATCTGAATGTTTTCTAACCAAATCGTTTTGTAATCGCAGTAATTAATATTTGACTTCATCCCTTCTCATGGGAAACCACGGTTACGCTTTCTGCGCTCGTACTCCCCGTAGGATCAAAGGTGAATACACCATCGAGGTCACCTGGCAAAACATTTTCTTTAAATTGCTTGAAAATTGAAGAAGGCATCATTTAGGTATCTAATTTTAGGACAGTCTCTATAAAAAAGCATCGCTGGTAAATGACGTGGGAAAAAATGGTATAAAATATTCAAAAATTTTGTTCATCTATGAATAAATACTCCGACGTTTCGGTTCATGATTCATTAAATCATCACTCATGCGACCAACCTTTAAATATAATGTCACGCAACTTGCCCAGTCGATCACACCACTCTGCCCTTTGTACATGAATGCCATATATATTGCCTCTTCTCATTTGTGCGCAAGATCTGGGGTGCTCGGAAACGATGCCCTCTCGATCATGCGCTGTCGTCGACGCCTTACATGTACTTTGAGCGAGGCAGACGACAGCCTGTAAGAAATGGCGCGCGCGAGCAACCGCCTGTATTACAGAGTAACAAACATTCTTCATCAGCTTCGCCTCTAACGGACACAAGTTTCCGATTAGATGAAAGGCTCACAAATAAATATGTTCATACAGGAAAGAAACTGTGTGGTCCTTCACATCGATAAACAAATACCACTTATTTAAATCAGTACGACACGCGATATCAGAAAATACCCCACAAAATTTGACCTAAGCGTGACCCCAGAATGGAGTGAGTTACCCGGAGGCTGTCCACTGTGGCCAAAAGCCGGAAGCACGGATCCCAACAGCCATTGCTGCGGGGATTAAATCGTATCGGTCCTGAAAAACTGGATCAACTCATGAAACGGAAATACTGGCGAAGACATTCATAGCCCATACACGGCAGTGTTTGACACCGGGAATTTGGACAGTTGGGATGGACATGGATTCTTGGCCCGGAAGAAATCATGCAAAAACATGGAATAACTCTGGAGTCGCATATTACAAACACACGTATCAAGTGAACTCGCCCTGTGTTCGAGTCGACAGCCTATAGAAAACCAAAATATGCCGAAGTTTGAAAGCTCAGAGAATTTATCCTGAGGATCAATACTTGTTCTGGATATTAACCCGCCCATCGTTAAGGCAAAACCTTGACATGCAACCTTGCTCCTTCGTAAAATGCTGTATTACTACTGTGATCTTTTTCGGTCCCTAGATGAAACTTTTCGAAGTGGAATCTTCGGATAATTTTCAATATGAGGCGCAATACCTAAGGGACAATGTTTAAATTAAACAGCACGTACACGGGCAACGATTTGTAGCGATCTTTGCACACATAAGTCTCGTCTTTTGCCGCGGTTTTACAGCTCGTATACTTTGTCCCAGTGCTCTTGTCTGGTCCCATTATATCGCTCTTTCCAATGTTTCAGTCTGCAGTTACTGTAGATCACGGAGACGCGGCGAACCAGTCCATATATATTTGTATAAGCTTCGTTTACGATAACTTTTTACAGCCTTGCTTTGACCACTTTCTGCCTCACTCAGTCTGCTGTCTCTCTGCCTGCCTGTTCGTCCGTCTGTCAAAGCTTTAATATCTTTTAACGGTTTCCCGTTTTTGTTTCCTGGGAGAGGGTCACCTATTTATAGCATCGCTTTTTCGATTCCGAGGAATAGTCCAGTAACGCCATCATTAATTACAATTTTTAGAGGTACATAATGTTTAAGCAGTTTTCAGTACCGCCCATAAATCGCCTTTGTCGATGGCGACACAAACGCTTCAGCGCACATGTGATCATACGATGACTTGTGTTGTAGAGTGACGTCAAATGTCAGGCAACTCGCCCGACAAAAATGACCTGTCGTGCGGTTAAAAAGCACGGAAGCACTCCTTTCCCGCTAAATTATGCCAAACGGGGAACAGTCGAATACCATCAAAGCTAACGTTGCGGTCCGGGCTCGCAAATCGCGGTCAGTTACTAGGGAGCTTCGTAACACGGGTACCGACGTCGGTCTGTCATTGTAATGTCAGATTATTGAGTTCCCGCTAGTATTTGTCTGTCAGCATGAATTTATTACGTTGCCATATCTTGGTGTCTCGTCTTTCGATGTCAAAGGTCACATAGCTGGACACAATTGTAACAAGGGTGTGACTATTAAGTAAAATGGAAAAAAAGCAAGCGGAGTTAAGGATAATTTTGCGAGTAAAAATGAAGGACCAAACTTGAAAAAAAATCGGTCTTGAATATGGAATAATGTCGCAAATACGATCAGCTCGAGCTAGCTCCTGACAGGCTAAATTTGTCAGCTCAAGACATGAAATTTATCTGTTTTCATAAAGGAACTGACGAGTTGCCATCGGTACTGAAAAACAATCGACTCGAGTGATGTGTACTGAGCTCAGCACTATTAATAATGTCAGTTTACTATAAATCAAGGTTTCTCAAAGGTCGGGAGTAAAGCGTCCGTCCGTACGTCAGACTTATTCTTGCTCAAAACACATACCATTCCGCTGTTATTATTGCTAGAGTCTATAAATTAAAACTTACTGTCCCAGAGTCCCTGTGTTTAACACTTAAATCAGCAGATTAGCAATGAACCCGTAATTTTATTGTGAAGGGGTTCTACAGCGCGCAAATGGATTTTGGAAAACTAAATATCTGGGAAAGATGTTCGTGTGTGGGAAACGCCGAAGAGTATATTTTCCACGAGACTGATTTATAACTTAAAGCGTGATCCTTTGCATTTCATTGTCGAATTTGTGAGCAAGAGTGAATGCACTCGATGTGAAAACGAAAACCTCCATGAAGTTGACAAGCTTGTCGGTGTTTGTTTGGTTTGCATTTCACCGACTTCTGGTTCCGTCCCGTCTCCAGGTGTCTGTCGCGCTCCAGAGTGTCAAGGTTGTTGTGTGTTGTTGGGGGGGGGGGGGGGGGGCTGCTCGCACAAACGACGACGCGCCATATTAGTGGAAAACGCTCTAACCGGGTCTATCATCGATGAAAATGTTCATTGCTCAATATTTGATATGAACGCTCAATTTCAAATCTGGTGACCCACGTCCACTCGCATAAAATCCGAACAAATACGACCTTAAAACTACTGGTTTCCAATTTCTTTGTTTTGTCAGATCAACATGTGTTCTGTACTGGTGCGCCTTTTATATTATTGACACATGTCAAAGGTCAACTTGAACATAGAAAACAAGTCGGAGCGCAGCGCAATGGGACAACCTTATAATATTCTCTAAACATATGACGGGTTGATTGGAATCCGGGTTCATTTGTGACTTCGTTTGTGTCGAACTGGCTCCATGGTTTGATAAACTCTTGAGTTCACAGTAAAGGAACGTCCGGCCCACCTATTAAGATCTATGATCCGTCCAGAACGCATCCGTCTTATTTGCAATGTTGCGCATGCGTGAGCTATAACCATATCTGTGTCTGTCCAAGAAGCTCCGCCCATTTCATGTTTCATCAAGGACGAACTGCATCAATTGCGACATCGGCCGGGCTTGCTTCTGACAGTTTGGTAAAACGTGTTCCAACGAATTTTGGCGAGGGATTGAAATGGACTGAGTGGCAAAGATAATATCACATACAGGGAAAAAAACTATATCTCATCCACAAAAAAGGTAATCGGCGAGGGGGCGGGGAGAGAGAGAGAGAGAGAGAGAGAGAGAGAGCTGTATTTTGCAGGCACTGTTGCACATATGTAAATACACATTGTCAAAAGTGCGTTGTACGATGTTCATTGTACAATGTCCCTGATGCTTAGACGAAACTCCCGAGGTGATCGCTTAGATTTTAATGATGACGTATGTGTTTTAGTATGGCTAGCTAGCCTTTCCAGCAGATTGTTGTCCACTCGTGCCATGTTATGCCATAGACAGTTTCTCTACTGTCTATGGTTATGCGGACGTGTGTCTTTTGTATTTGCGGTTGAATACGTTTTAAAAAGTGGGCACGCACTTGTAGGACCTAGTCAGTAGTTTTCGCTTGTCGGTCTGATGTATGTACTGCCTATTCTTCTGCTACTTTGGTCTGTCGCATGTGAGTCACACACCGGTTGTTTTCTTGATCAACTTTTCGATTTCGACTCTGACTGTGTTCATTTGCTGTGCCTTCATACAAGAAAACAGACTACCGGGAAATGAATGTATTTATAAGGTTGGTCGTTTGGTCATTAAGTATTGATTTTTATCAGTCGTCCATTTCAATGCTTGGCAAAGTACAGTCATTAGCAGCTGTTTTTTTTGGTTTAAAATTGTTTTCCTAATGTCTATCATGTCACATAATCTACTTATGTATGTATGTAAGTTGTATGTATGTATGTATGTATGTATGTATGTATGTATGTATGTATGTATGTATGTTTGCTGTATTATGTATTATATGTTTTGTGCTTTCAAGTAAGCTTTTGTTCATGTATGTATTTCTGTACGTACATATGTTTGTGGATATGCGTCTATATATACAGACATGCGTAGTAAATGTATATGTTCTGTACATGTTATGCATTAAACCATAAAAGAATTGTATAAGGTCATTTACTTTGCTATTGATGACCATGTTTCACAGTTTAGGATCGCTTCTGCGTTTCGGGTCCCAACAAAACTACCGCTGAGATCTAAGGCCTGGCCTAAATTATTTGATTTCAAGCGATGCAGATTTGACGAGCAGACACTACGAAGTCAGGGCGGTCTGGATCACGCACAAAAGCAGGGAAACTGAAGATATTTCTTACCATAAGCATGCAACCACGTCAAGAAGGATATACAGAGCAGCGCGTTGGCGGGGCTACCGTGCCATTTTAAGCTGTTAACACAATCGTTCCCAACAAGGGTGCTCGTAAGCTAGTATCAGCTGATCAACCTCTAGCTGGACAGCTTATTCGGGTTGTCGTCAAAAATCACACAAATCTAGGCATAATTTAGTGCACCAAGTGCTTGTGTTCGCCAGACACTTCATTTGCTCCTTATCCTTATTCATAATTTTAATGTAAAACACGATGAGCTTTAAGAGGCATGTCGCCGCCGCCAATATCTCCAGCGTTGTAAATTCTCTCTCTCTCTTCCGTCGACTAATTTAAATATCTGGTCGAGTACGCTTCATACAAATAGCGAGAGGGAACGTAAACATTAAACATTTGCTAATTCTCACAGCACTTCTCCGTTTCGGAAATGAGATGAAAAAAGAGAAAAGCATAACAAAGAGAAGTCTCGCGGCAGCTCGAATTGCCCTTTGCGATATTTGGCCAGTATACTAAGGAAAAAATAAGCACACAAATGAAATGGAAATTCTATGATGCACACTGTAAAAACAGTATGCCGTTATTATGTTTTTCTATTACGACGATACTGACAGTTACCCTGGAGATTAATTACGTGAGAATTATGATTGAATATGAATGTGTAAATTAGAATGAAAAATATGATGGTTGGTTCATTCTTTTGATTCGTTGTTTTGTCTTCTGTACTGCTATATATCTCACTGTGAGTATAAGAAGATTTAATTATTTTCTTGAGCAAGAAGTATTTAACCTTTTAACTTCGCATACTTTATTTTATTCTAATGTTCTTTACGCCACACATAGTCGAGTTTTTTTTGGTTAATATTCAGTTCATACCTGTAGAACACGACAATCCTAAGTAGAGTTGTTTACTAAGACATGCGCTTGGCAAAGCTTTTCATCATGTAATGTTGTCCTGGCAAAGGAAAACGACGTTTGTCTGCTGTTTTGATTCGAGGCTTGCATTGTCCCGACGTCGAGTACCATTTCATATTGTTTGACGTGCGGGTAAATTTTGAAGCGCACATGCTGGCATTCAGAGAATGAGGGAGGTCGACCTGTTAATAGAGTCGACAA
Organism: Ptychodera flava; assembly: GCF_041260155.1. Lineage (NCBI taxonomy): Eukaryota > Metazoa > Hemichordata > Enteropneusta > Ptychoderidae > Ptychodera > Ptychodera flava. The sequence continues at coordinate 5,944,793 of NC_091938.1, forward strand.
AATGATGTATGCACCGCGCATTCCTTGAGTGCTCTTAAGCGAGGGCAACGGGGCCCTTCGCGGCGTATGAATTTAATTGGCGATGGGAACACCTGCCTAAACTCTACCCTAATCCCTTCTCACGGCGTGGGGGAGCAACAATGTAATACTTACGAAATTTTGGTTGCTAGAGATTTCGAGATAAAGCCCGTCTTTTTCTTAGCGGGACCAAGACATCAAATACTCTGAGCAAACATACGTACGTCCCACAAAGAAACAACTCGAGTGTTTTGTTTCCTTGACAACACCAACGTGAAACATTTTTTGAACCAGGGTTCTCTTTTGGTCACGTTACAATTTCCATGGTTGCCTGAACTAGTTTCTCACGGCACACCAGTAAATGGAATACGTCCAACCATGTTCGTTTTGTTTCTAAAATACAAGTTCTCGAAAAGTTTCAAATTTTATCGTGAGTGACCCTCTTCCCTATTATCGTTGGTCGTTTTCCTTGAAAATGACTTGGAAAAGTTTCAATTTTGATAAAGCTCAATTAAGTAAATTCCTTCGTTGTTTGTAAATATCAATTCTTTCTGAGACGGCATCAAAGTTCGAAAAAAACAATACCCTACTATCTTGGTAGGAAAGTTAACCACAAATTGTGTTTCTTCAGCCGGGGGGGGGGGGGGGGGGCGTTGGTTAATACTTAATCGGTCAAAGTAAGCAATTCTTCTTCTGACTTAAACATCAATGGAAGACAAATGACCGGCTAACTCTATACAAGCAAAGGGGCAGGATTTGTCTCAGCTTTACCACCAGAAAACTGATCATTAAGTGGACACATATTTCAAAGGAGGGCCAATGATTAACATCAGATACATGGTCGATGGTTAACAAGAACTAATTCATGAAAGAATGATAGTCATTGGGGCCTGCCGCTTAAATTGTTTTAAAATATTTAGAGTTTTACATGTTTCGGGTGACTACCCGATGACAATAGAATGCTGTTCTCGATTATTAAATATTACACAAAGTGGACAATCGTTCAAAATCAGAGATAGATAGATAGATAAATAGATAAATTAATAATAAATAAATAATGAAGAATTAAGTCCTTACATCAGAAGGAACAATGTTTGTTTGACATCAAATATTACATAAAAGAAACACGCAGGAATGTATCATAGCACTATTGATCTTTGTTTTAGAGAAACGCTCATTTCGAACAAAGGATGAAATGGACTACATGATGGCATGGTACATGGTAAACAACCATTAAGAGTCATATAAATAATACATGTAATTTATCTGGTGCTCACTCTCATTCTCTGCCGGTAGGGCAACAAGGCATGCATCATGCGGAGGTGGTGACTTCGGGACGAACGATGAACCACGAGATTTCGGAAACTGTTCATATTTTGTTTTTAAGTTTTGAGAACTGATGAGCTATCGTTCGTTACAAAAACTGACATATTCCAGTTGGCCGCCAACATTTTTTTTTCACGACGGCCCGGGGTACTATAAAAGTGATGGCATAAATCAAAACTGCATTCAAGATAATTAAAACACTTTGGTCACGTTTCACGTTTTACCAGATTATGATACACGTTGTACGCCCTTCACTCAGACAAACGATTGATAAACAGGTAAATCAAGATTGAAAAAAACACGAAAAAACAAAAAACAAACCTGGCGCTTAAATTTGAAATTGTGCGCCGTATAATCAGTCGTAACATTGTTGTGTACCACCTTGAGTATGCGGTGGGCTTTGGCTGGCGGCAATAGTGTATGATATCCGGCCGTGGGCACACCAATACCCGAGATCACGTCACTACCGTACTGAACTTTGTCTAAAACTTTTGGCGCGTGTACGAGGTTACACACTTGGAGGGAAAAGGGGGACACACGAAAGCAAGAACCGTAGCGAGGTAATCATCAGTTGCAATAATTCAGTGTCCATCCTCTTATTTGAACTCTGACAAAAGACAAAATTGCTCGATGGCCAAATATTGACGCATGGCAGGTTTCCAATACTGAATAAGGCGGGACTTCATTCATGCCGATACGTCAAAATTATTTTTCTGAAGTGAAGCGGTGAAATTCCGTACATCTGCAAACGTTTTGCTTCCTACTCACAACTGCAGTTGTGTATAGATGCACGCTTGAGTACCATCCAAAGGACTTGCCGAGCGACAATTATCTTGGTTTACCCAAGGCTACTGCCGCTCCCGTCAGCAAAACAGCTGTCATGTTGCTGCGTCGATGTGGAATTTTCTCCGCGTTGTTGATATGATATAATTTTTCAACATACCAAGGTCTACACTTGGTATACTAAACAATCGATACTCTGTGTAATATTGTAGGTAATTTGGAGCGCAAACCTGCACTCCACGCTCCGGAATCGCTCTCGGGCAAAATAATTGACAGAGCCTTACAAAGGCAACGATACTCGTGGTCGCCCAAAAAGTGATAGGCTATATGGGTTTTGAAAAGTGGAGTCCCTTCTTAAATCACAAAATATCGACAAAAGTATTGCAAAAATGATAAAAAGAATTGGTGGCAACCTTGCCGGAACACAGTGTGGGAAGACGGGTTTGGATACAGGTAAGCTGATGCCTTCAGCAGTCCCCGAGGTTTGAAAATTGAACATTTGACAAGCACTTTATTCAACGAGAACAGCACATGCTTTGGGATGAAAGACATAAAATGCATGGCTAGTGGTGTCTATTTCATTTCATCCTGACTTTCTTTCGGTTTGCCAGATGCTAACACGTGGCAAACATTAGACTGTGTGTAGCGCTGAGCTGCGGCTATTCGTTTTCAGCGCGAGTGGCCAGCTCTCCCTGTAACAGATCCCCCGAGTTCACCAAAAGTACGCTCGTAAACAGCAGGAAAGAGTTGTTCAAGAACGGCCTTGTAATGAAATTGATAAATAGATTCATCCATTCGTAGTGTTTGGGTGGGGACCTATCATACTTGTCTATCGGAACCGCATTTCGTCAAGTCATGTCGACCTTTCAACTGCGGTTTTAGCAGCGCTCTCTCTCTCCACAAATATCTACTAACCTCGAGTACTACTTGGTTAAACCGATACCGATGCCCATTTATGGCGGGTGACAATCTTCCGTTGACAAAATAATCGAGAATGACTAGAGATTGCCGGAAAATGATCAAATATTACGTTAAAAACTTATTAAGTCAAGGTTTTTTTAAAATTGCAGTTTTTTCTACTTTGGTTACCAAAAATCCCCACGGATTTATGGAGTTTGCAGTGACAGGTGTGTCATGCCAGATTCCGGGTCAAGTAGAAGATTGGCATGGTGTTCGCAAGGCTCTCAAATTTACATCGAATGTTGATTCAAAACGTGTGCATGTCGGGATACTTGGCTATAGGGATAATCTTGACAGTGCCACACACGTCAATTTGAGGGCCCTTGTGTGCAGGCCTGTAATCAGTGCCTGTGTGTGTGGTAGGTCGCGATTCCAGAGTTCATACAGCCCTTCATCGTTTTCCCGAGATTTGTACATCACCAGACCATTTTAAAATTATTTGCGTATATTTTTTTTGGAAGTTCGAAACTCATGTCGTTATGGTATGAACTGTTTCTTGTAGACAGTCTCGCCAAAGTTTATTTGTTTTTGTTTGTGTTTTCTGTCTGGGCGCTACAGTTTGTGAAAGGTGAAATTCGTCTTCAGCATGGCTAAATAAATCAATATACTGTCAACTTTCAGTTTGAGTTGTTGTTCCTGTGTCCCGTATCAGTTCTGTGAGAATTTGCCAAGATTCTAAATTTACGGAGAGCTAATCTATTAAAAACGTGTGCTCTCTCTTAAATTCTGTAAATCGACTATGGTTACATCCCAGTTAAAAAGATTAACATGTGTGTTGTCTCTAAGAGGAACCTATGTCATACATGCATAATTCTATAACAGTAACGCATTTGATTAAACACTTGTATGGCCGACGAGCTCTGGTTACCGCCACTTAATCAAAACCAAAATAAAAACCAAATCTACAAAAATAGCAGCTTTGTCATTTTTTGTCCAAATTTTTCAATTGTTTTAGTACAGTGTACCCTTTTATGAAAGTTGTTAGATATACATTAAGCATCTATCATTTTGCTCAGACGCGGATAATTCAAAGATCTTGCAACTTTCGACAAATGTCTTTGACCATGTTTTGGTGGCAAGATGGTCGGAAAGCGAAAAATGTCATCCTATTTGTTCCTGAGACATATATACATATATATATATATATATATATATATATATATATATATATATATATATATATATATATATATATATAATATGTATGTATGTATGTATATATATATATATATATATATACATATATATATATATATATATATATATATATATATATATATATATATATATATATATATAAATATAATATATATGTGTGTGTGTGTGTGGTAATGGTTGTCGTATCATTCCAAGAATAAATTGTAAATGCCAAAACGGGCTTAATTGTCTTGAGCAAGAATGAGACTGTATATTTCAGAAAAGAAAAACACAATAAACAAAAAACACCATGAACATGGAGGAAAAACTCGAAATTAAGAGTTTTTGTCACCCTCTTTTCCTGTAACCACAAAATCGATACTTAATTTCAGTGTAACCGTGACACCCCACGACCGCTTCATCCTCAGGTTTTTTGCTCATTACAATAGTTAGTATCCTTAAAACTCTGTATGTGAATCAAAATATTGTTACGATACGAATGTAAACTTATTCAGATGACGTAATTTTGATGAGGCTGTTGTGTGTAATATATTCTATAGATTTAAATTTTCTATATGCCTAATGAAAGACCCTGGGGTGAGACAAGATCTGAGATCTAATTGGCTGGTGAAATGTTGCAGAACAGCTTTTCGCGCGGAGTCATTTACCTCCACTTAAAATACCAATGCGGCCATGCAGGGCCAGACATAATTTTTGTAGCTAGATTTCTACATTCAGTTGGGCTCTAGGCTAGAAAGCTGGAAAAACGATCGGATCGTTCGCAAAACCAGACTTGGCCAAACTGCTACTGTGAAGCCTTGGGTACTTTTGCGAGTTCATAACACCAAGTGCCCGACCTCTATAATCGTACTGTCTCGGCCTGGAATTCACGTTGCCATGGCGGCGGGCAAAGCGCGGCGCTCCGAGAGGATTAAGAGAAGTCGGTAATAGAATGTAACTTTTTTGACATGCTCCGATGCTCTGTTGTCATTCCGGCAATAACTTTCAACGGCAAAAACTGAGATATGCGTGGACTGTTTCAACCGCGGCGATTTTTTATTTGATCGCCGTCATCCGTTTTGATCAGGCCGTTATCCCCGGGCTTGAAGAGAAACTTTCGTTAGAGTGACGGCCGATAACTTACAGATCATGTCGGGAGAACTTAAATATAATATATGTACCCGCTCCTTCGAAACTTCCTTGCAAGGCATCAAGTTGTCAATTATCTCCTTACTTTTGTGTGCCAAAAACTTTTCCCGCTGTCAATTTAATCCCTATGCGTCCGAATTCTCCTTGATATTGTCATAATATCGCATAATCATTGTCAATTCTGCGGTGATTTATAGTTTGGAAGGCCGTAGCTCGCGGCCACGCCCGCGGAGATTTTCTTTGCGGCTGAATAATTCGCATAACGAATCATTTTGCGACGTGTAGGTTTTAGTGCGATAGCCCACTAACTCATCGCTCTTCGTGGGATACATGCTTTGTCGCTTTGACATGCCGTGTGACCTCAAATGACCCTTTTTCTCCGATAATGGAGCAGCCAGCGGAAACACTTGCACATGTTTGATGAGAGCGACCGTCAAACCCTAAAGTGCGCCTTATTTTTAGTGCCACAGATCACCGTAATTGGTTCACGGGCGACGGTAAAAATAACACACGTCGAAAAGGGAATTAAGCCTTATTTTCTGTTGCCAGCATATTTGGCAGAAAGCTGCTGTTCTCTAAGCAAAAGGTAAGGCGATACATGAAGACAATAAGCACCCCAAGGCAATACCGCGCTACGTGTATTTTACCCACATTTGTTTGTGTATGGATAGATCGCCTGTGGGGCACGAGTACTTTTCTGAGGGCAGTGTCGGTCAGGCCACGGCACCGTGGCGTTTCGGCGGAGTATCTGGTCATATATGCAGAGGGGCGTGTGCTGAACACACCTCGCTGTATTCTGATTTGTTTCGATGGTTTTTTAATCCCCTGTCAGTTCCCGTTTTTTTCCAAGGCGTGTGTTCCCCTTTTCGCCGACAGGATAGAGCACGTTTCCAGCCTATGTTACTAAGCGCACACTCGCTGCTTTCTGCGCCCAGCTCTGTCGAATTTGATGGTGTTTCACCGCGACTTGGTAAGTCTTGAATCTTTTGATTTCAAATGAACTGTCCAATCGGTACGACCCATTCATCAAAGACCCGGCTTTCAGTCGGAACGCAAACATAACTTTCCGTTTTTTACGTGACAGAAGCAAAACTTTTTCGCCGCTTATTTTAATCCTTTAGTGCACCGATAAAAACCTTTGGACTTCACGAAAAAATGTCCCAGCCGTTTCCATGAATAGTGGAACTGGCAGTAATCCGCGTACTTTATAGAACTGTTGTTCAAACGACAGGTACACGCAGATGTCCTGTGAACACAGAAAACTTTTGTTACACTACCGCGGTAAACGCTACCAGTGAATCGCGAAGCATTATTCGTCCCTTCGCCCCCAAAGTCTGTGGTTTCCAAAGACATCCTTTTACTGCTGACACACTTAAAGCTGTGCTGTATGTTGGTTAAAGACCAGGTAGCAGTTAGAATGATATTGTGTTTTGTATTTTAACAAGAGGACGCACACAACATCGTCAGCTACCGGGCTCGCATTCTGAGTTCATAAGCGAACGCGCGTTGATGCGTTTTTCTTTGTCTGTGGTTTTTTGGAGGGTCTATGGTTCTATGAAAGCATAAGCATGCATTCTTATCGATAATACGTGCGACGAGAACTGGAAAGACATCGCTATTCTGACAACATAGTTCAATATTGAACTCATTGATAGAAAAATGATAAAGTATATTAAAACATCTCATCAACAGCGAAAACAATGCTATTAAATTGACGACACGATATCGCAAAAGTGATCGTTTCAATATGGAAGACAACGTTACAAAGCCAAATTTTGGGAAACCCAACTCAAACAGAGACTACACGGCGTCCGATGCGACCTGTTTTGAAGAATTTGTGCACTCTGTGACATACGAAATAACAGTTGAATATTTGGAGTGGGAGTTTATCAGTAAGGGCTCAGCTTATAATGTGCACTTGTCAAGATAAGAATCGAGCGCTTCATTTATTGCCATGGCAACTGAAGCAGAAGTGGAAACAGAAAAGTCGAACAATTTTTACAAATGTCCCTGTCCTTTCAGCTAGGACAGTTTCACTATAAACATGCTTGCAATGTACAAAGATTTGTCACTGTAAACTGCTTTGTATAGAAACATTGCTGTTTTTACTTGTCTTGAAAATTCGCCTTAAAATGGTGTGTTTTGATGCCGCTATACCGCAGATGTACTCTTTATACAATATGCCAAACACGGGAATGACGAAATCTTATCATTTTCGATGCAATGGTTGCACGCTTGACTTTGTCAAACGTGTACTAGAAATGCTGTGCAGACATTTTGCCCAGACTTGTATCTGGTTTCACGTGACAGAATCAACGTACAAGGACAATGCATGTGTCAAGGATATTTCCCTTCTGCAAAACACGAAGTGTCAAATTCTGACCGTGTGACATGTTGTTTAAACTGTAACCATGTAGATGTTATCTCAACTTCCTTGTTTTTTTGGTCGCGTTGCTATAGAGGAGAGTTCGCCTCCATTGCCAGAGGCCATCGCCAATTTTATGTCCGTCAGAATGTTCCATGCGAAACACAGCATTTCTTATGTGCACGACGAAAAATCCCCAAGGGTCGCTTGGCTGACTCGTACTACGTTATGTAGGTCGACGGCAGTTTCTTGGCCCATTTTTCGAAATTCTCCTGTACAGAAGATGATGACTGGCAAATGTAGATTGAAACCAATATTATAGAAACCAGACCAGGAAGTAAGGCATTGAAAGAAGTAAGTCAATATAAGTAAATAGGTATTCATCTTCTTCTATTCAGTATTCGTCGTTAAAAAAAGTTCTCTATTTTGCCGCTTTCATTTTTGAAATGGAGCGCGTGTGTTTCGTTGGCAAGAAACCAGAGAGATGTTGGCTGTCTAATTCTCCCACTGGCATAATTATGTTGAGCCATCTGAACGCATCAACAGACTCGGCTAGACCAGTAGCAAAGCCTGAACACAATTTTGATTCGTTTTTGGGTCACTAAATTTTGTTATGCCTTACCCGATTAAGTTCCACCATCTTAGTCTAACACCTAAATATTCACTTTCATTTTTATGTGTCAAATGTTGACACCACAGGTGTGAAAACACCTTTCTTGATTTCTTAAAACTCTATCGTTGCTTCTAAAGCAATGTAAGAGACTCTTATACAACGTTACACGAGAGACGCCGAGCTTTTGCATTTGACCAAGGTGATGTGTTCGTCTGTCAGTTCATGGTTGGCCGCGGGATGACCTTTGGCCTGCGCGGGAAGACACATTTAATTCGGGTCGCCAGATTCTATTCGTCAGTGTTGTATGAGTATTGTGTATGAAAAGATTAACCTGAATGTGCCGGACACGCGTTTCGCACAAGCTGTACGCTTGCAGTCAAAAGAGAATATTAAAGGGGTAAGACAGTAAACTGACTGGCGAACGGAAAGACTTGTGCATGTCGCGTGACGTCGTTTATCACGTAAATCATGACTGACATAGAAAAGGCGGGGTCATGACCCGTTCTCATCAACGCACCAATTGCATATTTAATTGCCAATAACAACTTTAACACCGACATTGTTGAGTCGAGAATATGGTGCAGGTACATTCTGTGTTCGCTCAATCATATCCGAAGTATCCAGGTGTTCTTTGATTCTCAAAAAGTGTGCGGGTATCAAGTGTCGTTTTATTGAGTTCTTTCGGCTTTTCAACAATCCTCTGACTGTTTATAGGATTGTCTAATGTTAACTTTTTGTGGTCTACAATGCATGCACTGCAACTGTTTAAGAGACGCCGATGAAAAGACATGCCGTCGAAGACGAAATCTCAGCCCGACTTTACATGTAATAACAGCGGCGGACATCCTCTTTGGTCGCATACGTGATTGACTACGCGGAGACGACTAGCAAAGTTATGCAAAATAGACTTTTGGCGCGATGATATTAATCCTTTCATAACCGTTTTTCGGTAACTGTCAAAACGTAGAGTAGTGCAGATTTTCATTTGATCGCCCCTTCAAACTTTCTCGTGAACCTGAACGAAACGTTACTTTGAAAGTGGCGACGAAGTTTATTGAGGACGCATGCGCTGTAGATCAGTGGACTGGCTCGATATATCTGCGCGCGTTGACGTAAGATATCTAATAAAGCAGATGATTTTTATAGTCTCGCGGTGGAAGGCTAAAAGTTAGATTGGAGGTTCAAAATCCCGTCCAAAGAAGGTGAAAATTGTCTTCTTGACAAACCACAAAGTGTTTTCCTTGTAAAACGATGTCTTAGCAAGCAAGTATGCTTTCTGCTTCTATGAAAACAACCAAACCTTTGCCATACATGATAACATTCAACCGAAGCACAGAACGAAAGCAGCATCCACGGATAGCCATGTTACCAACAAAATCGTGAACAAACAACAGGTGGTTGCCGCCATTTTGTGTCCGAGCCAATTAAAATCAGAATGAAGTCGTTTTAATTCGTTGGATGATGAAACGTGATCGAGGTCGATCTCTTGAACTTCGCTGATTGGCGGGGAGTGGGCGGGGGAGGGGGAGGCGAATCGTTTCTGCCGTTCAGAATGGTTATTGTCGTGCAGAATTTCTGTGTTGCCAAACAATTTTATGATAGCATCGTGGAAAAATGTGAAGAGAGTTTGCGAATCCGATATTTTAGACGTTAGGAACTACTGCTTTCAACTTGAAGACAAGCTAAAAACTAGAAACTACAAACCGTTCCATTCAGTCAGTGGTTCTCATAAGTGTCCGCGCGCACTGTCCGAGTCAAAGTTGGTCAATCGGTGTAATTGTTAGGTCAACTTAAAAATCAATTAATATAACAAGCAGGATTTTTCAGCATTTTTACAAAGGAGTCGGCAAGGCCACGGTCGGTCCTGTAGCATAAGGTTTAACATGACCGTCCAAAGCTCGAACAACGAGCTCGGGTGATAGAAGAACTCTTGTACAACATGCATCGTTTTTAATTTTCAAATTTGCTCTGTTTTACGGCGTTATCGGAGGAATGCATTGCCATAAACCATTCCAGAGTGATAAAGAATACTTCATCGTCACAAATTTCATCGAATAACTCTTTCATCGTCTGTTCACAGTAAAGGATAGTCAACTTTTACGATGTATACACAAACTCGGGGTATGAGTGAAGCGTGTACGTCGTCAGATTCAAACCTATAGGCCAATATGTTTACATGTAATTGCTTTCATACGCACCTACCTGGCTTTTCTAAATACAGTTTGTCTTTGTCATAGCAAGCTGGAGCCTCTATTTTTATGTAACCGCGTACTCGGGTGTCAAAAATAACGATTTATTTAATCCTTGACAATGGCGATTTTTGTTGGAAAGGCGTGTTTTACCATGCGATTGAGCGCAGCCATGTGCCAGCGGTGCGTCAATAACAGTTCATCAAAATCGTCGATATTTGGCCAAAATAGATAACATAAAAACATAAAAAACGCAAAAACAGAAAATTTAAGAGCATGTGGCAAGGACTAAATGAAAAAGCAGTGTTCTTTCAGTGTCGAAGGCTTAACATCTGATCATGTTACCTGGTAAGACGGGGGAGTGGGATGATAATTTGTCTGAGCGGTCCTTTGGTGTCAGATATCGCATCGAACAGCCAAGCACAGCTGATGATCCCGCACCACAATGTCGCCTACTCTAATGTGAAAATTTAGAAGGATTATTTTGCTGTCCTCAAATGCGAAATGTATGAAATCAGCAAAAAATATCACATATCACGATAAACCTTACACAAACAAATCATCTATTGATAAATATATGGCTTTAGGGTTAAATTTAATACTTATCTACACAAATATACGTACATTTACATACATACATACATACAGACAGACAGACAGACAGACAGACAGACAGACAGACAGACAGACAGTAGATAGATAGCCACACATAAAATTCGAGATACATGTCAGATAGAGATAGATAGATTGGTAGATCGGTAGATAGATAGATAGATAGATAGATAGATAGATAGATAGATAGATAGATAGATAGATAGATAGATAATATATACTGTAGTCTAACTCAGCATGTCTTCGGACAGAGAAGCTAGTAGCAAAATCGAACGTCAACGGAAACAGTTTACATCTGTGTTGGAACATCGTAAAACAGAATATAGACTTTATGCATCAGTTAAAGTGACTGAAAAACCTACGTATTCTACTACGATTCTTGCTTTGTTTGAATGAACATGAACTGATGGTCATAGAGCCTAGCGTTATGTGATAAGGACGAGAGGATAAATTATGTCATTCAAAAGATAACGTTCATTCCGAATTCAGGTTCCCGCCATTAAAACTGTTTCTCCCGCCACAAACGTCGTATCTCCTGTACTGTATTAATTGGGCGTTTTGCTATGCTGATGCGATTAGAATATTTAACCCAGTCAGACCCAGTGTTAAAGGTATACTATTATCCATAACTGTGGTCTTTGCTTTGTCATGTCTTTTCTTGCCAACTGACAACAGATCGGTTTTAATATGCTCCGATGGTCTGGTGAACCGGTATGTGAATCTAATCGACTTCGAGGAGTTGTATACACTTTGTGGCTTCGTGGTCACCGAAGCTTATATCTTGGCCTGCCCTCCCGACGGCGGAATATTGTTTCGTCCTTTATTTGGTTTGTCAATGTCAACTCAACCGTGATGGTTGTACCAGAACTTGATACCACAAGCAATGACAGGGAGCGCACCAATTAACTTTCTTTTCGATTGATCTAGTACCATGCAATTGCTGTGAACACCGCCATTCTTTGATTTTTTTCCTCTTCGAATTTAAGGTGCTGATTTTGAAATCATCAAGATGGTTGGATGTTTAGAAATTTATCGCGAACCCTAGGTATTGTCGATGCTTATTTTATAGTTGTTGGTAGAAAATGGAACCAAGAAAGTGTGTCGATCGTATGTAGCAAATAGCAAGAAAACAATATGGCAGACTGCAGTAGTCAAAAACGAACTCTTCATCCGAACTGTATTTCAACAAAACTGAAATGAATTCATCACAGATTGAATAAAAACCACTTTCGTTCATAACCAAATTAGACCGAAATTTTGAACATTCGACATTTAATTGTCAAGATTTATTCCCTTGGATCTTCTTAAATTTTGCCGTCAAAGACCAAGGAATCGATAATTGTCGACTTATATTCAAATATAAAGCGATGAATATCCAAACGGTCATGAAACAGAGGACATAGCTGACTGTTCCGTGCAGTTCTCAAAGAAGACTTTGTTTGGTCACGTTGATCGTGACGACAACCAGCTATAAAATTTAAGCTACATGTAGCACTCTTCAAGTACCATCTTGTTTGCTTCATGTCTCATACCACTCAACACTTCACAGAATTTCCCATGAGTCGCCTACCCTGGCACTTGATGTTCTATAAACTACTGCAAATGGAAAGCAAATCGAAGACAAGGCAAGTACTGTTTATCCGAAGTCCGGGGGTAACCCGAGCAGACGAGTGTTTTTTTTTCTCCCGAAGAGCGAACGCGAGAGTCTGACACGCACGGAGAGCAATATCAGCCGCTGTTACTACCCAGTCTGTTGTTTCCTGTGTTTTGAAGCCACCACGCATGGTTTGGTTCAGAAGCCGACGCCGTTCGAAGCTGTATGGGATCAGAGGGAACGGTAACGCACTGTTAACATTTTGGACACACATATTTCGTACGCTTGGGAATTAATAAACAAGCGCCGTCGTACCCTTTTCTTATGTAACGCTGCCTTTGAACCCGCGGTGAGCTCTTGTACCAGGGTGAAGGCAGTCGTTGTGTAATTGGTGAATGGAGAGCACGCAATGTCTTGAGTTCTGACCGGAACAAGTTGACCGCCACCGGGTTGGGAAGAGAGTAAGTTTTTCAGATTCTTGAAATAACAGTCGATTATAAATTTATAATTTGTTTTTATACAGCAATAAGAATAATGCAACCCGGGATCGCGTTCCAAACTGATTACCGCGCTCTTTTCGCTATGCCAGACACCGATGGGAACGGTGAGTGACAGGAAACCTGGCCAAACTTACTCGCCATTTACATAAAACAAGGGCAAAGTTTTTCGACGAGCAATTGGTCATTTTGTGTGTTCTTTGCGTTATTTTGGTCTTTCAATAGACCGTTTTATCGAATTTTGTCGTTTTCACCTTGTTTGATGGGTTGGTAAGGACGATGAAATTACCGTCACGGTGCGAATCTCAGGAGTGACAGGCAACCTTATCGCTCGACCGGTCGACAACCCTCGTCTGTGACAGGGAGGTTGCTCCGGTCATTCCTTTCTGGTTCGTATAATGGTCACACGTGTGTACATCATTGACCGTACATCCATTCTCAGCATGTACTGTGTGATATTGACCGGCGTGCTTTCCCGTTTTGCAATGTCCGAACAAATAACGCTTGTCGTGAATGTGTGTCTAAAGTGTGCGGAGTCCTAAAAACCACAACAAAGCGACTCACGAAGTACACGAAGTATACCTGAGTTTTGACACTCTTGTTACAAACCAAGACTTCTCATTATTTCTAAAGTACACGGCCTGCAAATTGCCGCAGCATCCGTCGTTAGATATTAGCCAATACTTATATAAGATTACCTGTTGCATGTGTTGGGACCTGCGCAAAAATAATCTTATCAGATGTTTTGAAGTAGAATTATTGCATAAGTTGTTTGTTAATTTGGTACAGGTGTTCTGAAACAACCGTGTGCGACCTTTAGCCACGTACGCTGGGTCAACTGTCGCTGTAGCGTCAACTGGATAGTTCGGTCAAGAGACGAAAGGCGGTTTTCGATTCTTAACTTGTGAGAATAACTACCTGATATCTGTGCGAGCTGTCGAATGTCAGAAGTGGACAGAGATTAACCAGGAGCAAAATGTGCTAAAGTATTGATTAAATAATTTCCCAGCCCTTCGGACAGGCCACGTGGTTCTTATTCCTAGACACTATTCGGTTGTACGGGTAATTTAGTTCATTTTGGCGGAGCTGAAAACGCTCGCTTGAAATCGATTGTGTAGTACCCACAGCTACCGCCAACATCTCGCTTTTTATGGTTCGTTAATGTTGCCGGTACTCGCCGCCAACACTCTCACTTTCCACCGGTGACGTCACACAGGCCCTTATCTTCCAGTCTGGGAGGAATTCGTAAACAGCTATCGATAGAAAAGCTCACCTTTAAGCGCACATTAGACTCAAGCGTGACTTGTTTCGAGCAATATAACTGCGTCGAACTTACCGCCACAATGATATGGAAACCGCATTCACTGGAGTCGAGTAGGTTGCGGCCCTTTAGAACCAAAACAACATAGCTTCCCCCAAAACAATCTCACAGATTGGTCAAAGATTACATATCTATGTATGCCATATTGTGCCCAGCGTCCTGTTATGTTCAAGAAATTGAGCCTAAGTACGTATATACAGGACATAGTAATGACTAACTTGTTATCATTTTGCATGGCTGTTGGGAATGTCATTGTCCTCGACAACCGCGCTATCAGCTTCGCGCTTTTTTGAAGAGCGTTGTCGGACCGATTCACAATCAGTAGAAAGGGGCGCGCAATTTCTTTAATTCTAAATGCGAAGATTGTTGTACTTTTCAATATGAGAGTGTCCAGTTGCCGCAGCTCCAAAGCCGAGCGTCCTGTTCGTATGCTCAGTAAGTTATGTCGTAGCTAGGTGCTGTGACATTTTAGAGGGGAGATGTTTACAAACCCGGGAATTTCTCACTGGTGACGAGCAGTAAGCCTCAACAGAGTCATTCAATTGGCAAGCCACTTGTGAATTAGACACTAGACATATATTAGTTTTATTGTAGAAGACTTAATTTAGACAGCACATTTGTAATCTCATTGAGTCCTGAATTGGAAAATCAAACACAATCGACTGCCTATTCAGAGTTCTTTGCTATTCTGTTAAACCCTTTTTGACATTTTCAGAAGAAGAAAAAATATGAATAGAGGTAGAACGTCCACAGCAAATTATTGATCAAAAGGACTAACTTGATGCCCTTCACGTAATTTTCTTTAGTTTTAAGGAATTGCTAAACTGCTATGCCTACATCATCAACGTATGATCCAACATCGATATATATTTTGTTTCAGAAAACGAGCATTGTCTTCTTCTTCGCCATAATCCACATCGACACAAATACACAAAGTACCGACCCAACAAATATAATACCATATATACAATGTACGATTTTATAGTCTACAAATGAATTCTACTACTGACTAAAATTCAGTTGTTAACAATAACGTCGTACGTTGAATGCATAAATGCTATAGGTTGACAAGTTTAACACTTTGTTCATCGACGCCATTTTGGTAGTACAACATTATGCTAACTTTCAAACAGAAGGAAAATAACGGCAAATACATCAAAAGTTGTAGCATAGATATTTCGGAAATGTTTACTTTATTTTTGTTATTCTTTTTAAAACAAATCACACAGTGAAAAATATTGCACTATTTTATAAAAGCCTATGTTGTCATGGAAAAAATGCAATACAGTTGTCAGAAATGAATTCACAGTTCTATATTATGCAAAAACCAATAACTGTACGAATTTCTTCACAATAATTTTGGAAAGCGAACATAATATTCCAATATTATAAGCAAAAAAAGGGAAAAAAACTCGCAGCTCTCCTACCACACCATGCAATAAACACAAGTCCAAAAATACCTTCATTTCCATGATCAGAAAGCCATGGCATATGTTGCGCAGGCGATGCTGTACAACCTCCAATCACGATAAAGAACTCCTTTTCCTTCTCGATTTTTTTTTATTAATAAAGGAGTCTACGAAATGGTCTCTTTTTTCACCTCTGACACGTAAAAATGGTTGATTAATGGACGAGCTGTTTGGTAGTAAGTTACGCCACTGCCTCATGTGTTCCCGTGTCGATGGTCCACGCCCTACCAGTTTTTGAAACAAAAACAAAAACACCCCAAAAACATGGATATCACTTACTGTGCCCTGAACACTCGCAGAACCGCTGATTTAAAGAAGCGCATGTTTATGATGTGATAAAGAATGTTTATTCAAAGTCAAATTAAACATATTCCTACAAAAACAGAGTTTTTCTGTCTTTCTAGATTGTAGTCAGGTCTGTATTATTAGTTCACGAGCATGCTCTGGTGATCTATAATTCAAGTCACGCGCGCGCAGGTGCAAATGAAAGACCCATTTTCTCGGGTGCATATGTTATGCAGACTACAATGTGGCGGGGTTGTCCGAGCTGTAGCTGTATGTCGACTAAACACGTGGCCTAGATGATCTGGCAAATAAACTGATACAAATGTCAATGAATGATGTTGTCCTGAAAGCAATAGATGGCTCGTTGAACCCGAAGGTCGCTCACCGACAAATATACCAACGCCTCCGATCATAACAGTGCCTAGTTTGTCCGGTGTTTGATCATGTCGATAACGCGCCAATGTAATAACGACCTTTGGCTTCGCTATATCATATTGAACAAGTCAATTTAAAGCATGAGCTTGCGCGTTTTCGTTAAATCTAACTGAACAAGCAGAAGTGATCCATATTTGTGAAACTGTGATAGCGATAAACTGATACGGTTGTAGGTTACTTATGTTTCGCTCTTGAAAATGAGAAAAAAAATATCGCAATGCTGGCCGCCATGTTTGTCAGGTAATAGAAAAGTCTATGATAGACGACATGTCAAACGTAAAGGGGTGAGCAAACAATGTAAAGTAGCGTTACCGGTAGTCGTAAACACGTGAAACCATATTGGCTGAGGAGGACTCTTATTGGCCGTCTTCTCGCCTCACCGGTTATGCATGCAGTACCCTCCAATAGATGGCCGCTTCATGGCGATTCGGCATGGTTAACTTCGGCCCCGAAGTGTTCAGTTTTGCCAGCGGGCCATAGCAATTGAGAACGGTATTGCCCATAGTTGCTTTGCTGGCCTCGAGAAGAATGAGCCGGGACGACATTATTTTGTTAGGTAAGACATCTTTTTCGACTATTGTTTGCTAAATATGAAAACCAACCGTCAGACCACCGATCTAGACATGCATTTTATATGTATGACCTTGTACTTTCATGGGGTGAGAGTTTGCAACGCTGTGTTTTCGCGGTTCGTCTGGAACTTCCATCGTCTGCACAGCTGTTTTATCGAAAAGTTCGATCTAAACGTGAAGAACAATTTTTGGTAGGGCTTGTCTACTTTTGATTTTTTTCCATTTACATTTGGCCCAGCCCCCCCCCCCCATCCCAAGAACAGACGGCATGCATTTGCCATTCACTGTCGCTGTGGCCAACCGTAACGAAGACATGTACAAGCTCACGACCAGCTGAACGGCACGGAGCTTCGACTCATGTCGGACGATATTTGTCGAGAAAAAAATCAATGACACGTTCGGATTAACTTTGGCAAGCATGACGATGAAAATATTGGTAGCGAAAGCTTGACTGCAATAAGACAGAAATTTACAGAAAGCAAAGCCTCTTTTGTCATACGAAGATGAAAACAAAACGTTTTCGGTTAGATACGAAAACAGCGATTTGGTATGGCGGGTCGCGAAGTCCATTCGTATGGGCCTGCCGCGGAACAACGGTTCAGTTGCTATAGGCCCAGAACCACTTGCCTGGCGACTTGATGATTTAGTACCGGTGTAGATATATTAGGTTGTGTGAATTCGGGGACATTTGCCGTAAATTATTTAACTTCTTGGAGTGAGTAAACAGCAGCGGATATTACATTTCGTGACAAACATGTTTTTATACAGGAAGCCCTTTGCGAGATCCAAGCAAATGGGAAAATTGGTGCTTGAGTTCTCTCGTGCAGGAAAAAGAGAGACATATGTTAGGTCAGAACGATAAAGATATTGACCTTATACTGTTCCCGACATTCGAACTCTTTTCCATTAACGATGTATAATATTGTAATTCGTTATTCCACAAACGAATATGTGCTCCGAAAATGGGTCTTCCATATCTTCGAATACCTCAATCAAAACAATCTGACATGGCATTTTTAGTCGCATTATGTTGATTAGTTTTTGTAAAAGGTGGACCAAAATTGATGAATATTGCCCAGTCGCAAACAAACAAAACAAAAGAGACAGCGACAATTTTTGAAATTTCAGGAACAGGAGATGGTAAACACACACAATGCTGTTCGATTTGTTTTTTCAAAACGACTACACTCGACATTACCGGTACAAAGTCAACAGACATTCAGGAGTTTTGTATTTCTTAGAGTTGGTTTTCCCCACTGACAATACCAAATTACACAGTGGAACGTAAATTTGCATGCTGTAAATTTTTCCCCTGACCGTTTTATTGAATATTTAGCTTGCCTAGACTGAGGGTCGGTTCTTAGTAAATAAACGAGCTACTCAGCACAAGAATATGGGACGATTGTGTTTACTTTTATCCTCAAGTTGGAGCTGCTGGCACCGAGCCGATTCTTGTCACCTCGAATTTGAGTTTCCGAAACTTAATAACGGTGAAACAAAACAGTTCTAAAAACAGCAGAAATGTTTCCGTCCTGAAAATGCGCTTGCGCTTTCGACGAGCCTCAACTCTTGATGGTCAGTGCTAAATAGGCTGCGCTCTATGCGAAACCAATTTATTGTCATATTTGTTCATTTATGTTATTTTTCCAGGGGCATTTCGCTTTTGCTTTGATAATAAACACCACAGAGCTTTTGAAATATTCAATAGCATGGCTGGCTCTTTATGGCAAATGACTCAGCGGTTCTCGTTAATCCACATAGTTGATATTTTGCTTTCGTAGGCTTTGTCGGCCTGAATGTTTTTAAAAATCTACCTATCCATATATGGAACCTGATACATCGCTCTTGCAAGTGTATTCATGGAATTTTTCTTTGTTTGTTGGTTTTTTTATTTCTCAAATGATTTTCAATGTTGCCACCACTTCAAACAACCTTTCAGTCAGTCAGCAAAGTACAGGAGGGGTGGGGGAGTTGGAGGAAGGTTGAAGGATTTAATTAGGACCTTTGCATACTCAGTATAGTTATCTGGTTGACGTACAAAGCGCAATCCATGGCGTCGTGAGAACAAAGACAGTACATGCGATGTACTGTAGGAAATGACAGGGTGTCCATTGCCATTGTCTGTCGCGGATTTTCAGGGCAGTTCGTCAGTCCAGCTTCTTACCTTTACAAAATGAAGAACACGCTGGCCGCTCATTTCTCTTAAAAGATCAGAAATAGAATTATGATATGGATTCGTCTGACAATCGTAGTACTGTGTAAAAATTCATCAAAGGGCGCTTTATACATGCATGCATACATACATACATACATACATACATACATACATACATACATACATACATACATACATACATACATACATACATACATACATACACGCGTTCATAATTACACACATGCACTCATATATATGTAAATATACATATGCACACACACACACCACATATATGTATATTTATATATATATATCATCTGTATGCAGTATGTTATGTGCTATTATATTTAATTCATATGTAATACATATGTTTAATCATAATCTAATACGTGTGTTTATCGCCGTCTGTCTGCGGAAGTCAGTGCAATCATTCAACTTGTATAAAATATAGTTGGCATTAAATTTTTTATTGCCTTGCTCGTTTTGCGTTGAAATATAGCCTTTAATTGTTAACCTCGCCGTCCTCAAGGGGAGTTATATATAGTCAGCTATGAGCATGTCAGTCGTATAAAGCTTTATTGATAATATTATAGGTGGCGTTATTGCCTGGAATCATCTTCGAGTCAATAAATCATATTCGGGACTTGGTGGACTAACTTATTGCCCTTCCAAATCACCAATTGCCTTGCCAAAACATTCTTAAAAGCTAAACGTCACATGCAAACTGTTAATGACGGTGTAAACACATCGTTTAGGAGTGACCTTACTCTTCCGATAGTGCAGTAGGGAGAGATGCAGTTGTGCGATGCACCACGGCGGCCATCTTGGGAATATTCATCGTGGGTGTTTTATTCATATTCCACACACTCCCCTGGTAGCTATACCCTCTGCGACACCTGTCTTTAACGCAGTAAAATAGCTCTGAATAGCCTCACTTTAGATGATGTGGACACATGTAACGACACTGCATTAATTCTTTCGGAGAGATCCTGTTGTCTTTCCGACAAGGGATATGAGGTGCGCAGATGATATTGCAAACAAATAGTAAGGCTTATAGGCAGGTAATAAACTTTTATCAAATTGTGGCACCCCTCCGCATCTCATAATATACACGCACGAAAAATTACGGGTATCTGTTAATGGAAGGAAAGTGATCGATACGATGGGGTAGAGTGAAAAAATACGAAATACTGGTATTAATTGCGGTACTGGTTAGTTTCTGTTGCTTTTGAGAATACAGAGCCGGTCCAGAATGGATTATCTCTCTCCTCCTTTCCTAAAAGTTGGCATTTCAATGTTTTGACTTCCTTGGTCAACAGCGATAGAATTTATTAACGAAGGAATCTTAGGTATGGAACGTTTGACATGTTTATATATATGACCAGATAAAACAAAAGAAAAAACCTAAATATATAATCTCGTTCGAGATCTCACTCTCTGTAGCAGACTATTCAATCAATTCATGATATCAGAAAAAATACCATCTGTCGCAATGGAAAAAAAGAATAAAGTTACTTCTTGTCAAGCAAAAATGAAATACATTGAAAAATAAAAAAATAATTAATTAATGTAGTTATGGACATAGCTGGTAAAAATAAAGGTGAGGAAATGGGACTTTCTGTCAAGCAGTCGTTAGAGTACTAGCCATTTGCATATTTCCTTTAGATATTGGAACTCTGTTTCATTTTCCTTGACTGTATGTCCGTGAACGAGGCTAAAGCAAAGTTTTATTAACCACTCTCACCGAACGTCTCAAGGTGATGATGGCTGACTCAATAATAAACAAGGGTCAAGTTTAAAGAGAGTAACGATACCTCAAAACCTTTGTATCTGTGTCTTTGTATATTTTTGTTTTCTTCGATTGCATCATCCGATGTGACATTTACTGGCTCTAAATGTTGTGCAACAATATATACTGCGTGGATGTTGACATGTCCCTAACCCCAAGCTGACCTAGACGTCGCATGAAAAGACCAGGCAAATTTAAAATTCTTCCTACCATTATTAAGTGCCCTTACTAGAACTGCTGTGGCCTTATTCTTCCTATTAGACAATAGAATTTATTGCATCGCTGGTCAGTGGATACTGAATGGTCACGTCATCAGTATTTATGTTGGTTCTATTTCGCCGAGTTAGCATACAATGTCCAAATTTGTAAGTAGTTGTACATTGAAGGCCGTGTTCTGGGGTACAATCAAGATATCATTCGCACGATTAAATTCCACTTCCAATTCAAATGCAAGCAGTCAATTACTTATATTTGCATATGCAATATCTTGCAAACACGCATCTTGTATACAGGTATAAGCACAACGACTTGATATGACATTAGTTTGAAAAACAATCATGAAAATATCTTCAAAGTCGCAGATACACCGCGGCTTTGACTGAGTGTCCTCAATAGGGCAGCCCGTCCCTGTCGGGTTATGGTGTGAGCTTTTTGTGACGTCATCGTTATTTCGTTTTGTGAGAAAAGTCTGGTATTTTTTTAGTAGATACGTGTCTGCCCATACTTATGTATGGCCATCACTTGCAGGAGACCAACTTTATCAATCCTTCTGTAGTAACTGTTTGATGCTCTTTCGAACATAAATGTTGGTCATCAGCTGTCTTTCTCGCCTGCGGAGTTCAAATTGTAGGCGTCCCTAATGATCAGCTCGCACGTTGTTAAAACAGCCGCGCGCACACATTATTCTTCAAAGGACCACTGCTGTAACTTACGATAGTATTTCCAATATTATTGTTCTGTGAAAAAAAGTCCGTTTTTTATTCGTCTCCTAAAGATATATTATATTAAAAAGTAAACACTTTCATATGCAATAAGTACTAATTGTTATATATGGATTTTGCACTAAAATTCTGTTATCAAAATAATACCAGACGTTACATATAGGATGTTTCGAGAAATTGAAAACCAGAGATGGCGACATGACTCTGACTATGGACGACAGAAACTCTGTGATACAAAATGGAACACAAATGCTTGAAAACGCATCAAATTTTACAGCATAAAGAGCTTACATCTCGCCAAAGCTTTAATTTATTAGAAAATGTGTACGGCGCTATAAATAAAAATTGATGACTTTTTACAGTGAGTGTATTTATGCATCATTCTGGCAGCGATAGGCGGCAGACGAAATGTTTTTCGTTGTGCCGTCGACAGTAAAGGTCAAATGTGAGAGATAAGGCAATTTAACACAGTATTAAACCATACCCTGGCCCGAGTGTGATATGATAATATGTTATGATTTTCCACGTGTATATGCCTGAACAAACAAAGGTGAGTCACTCGGTCTAGTAAAAGTGCTGTGTCAAACAAAGGCAGGGGGAGTACCCAAAAAGTCAAAACATGACAAATTCGGTGAAAATGTCACCGACGCATTAAATCACCCACCTATGTGGGTACCTATTTATTTATATAAATACATCTTGCTAAATAAAATCGGCAGTCCACAGCCCGGTATGGTGATTTGAATAAGACTATGATTTCATTGCGATTGTTTTGATAATGTTGCGTCTCTTGCGAAAGTTCAAAATAGAGAAATTGGCGCCCTGGAAATTAAAATGTCGCGCTCTAAAATTACTTGCATTTGTTGTAGTTTTAGTGAGCGTATCCGTGCATCGTGTCCTGTCCGCTCATGAACACAGACAGCGTTGATGTAAGGGCGTGTCTACATAAACCTTATACGGAAACCTGAGTGCAGTTTGCATCGACGTTTGCTGAAAGAAATTTCGCTGTTTCCTGCTACTGAAAAAAACGGAACATAATATCAACATGATCGAGTAAAGCAAGTATTGTCGAAATGGGTTGCTTTAGTCATGATATTAGCCGTAACTTTCGACAAAATCAGGGATTTTGTTCAGTTGATCAAATGCGGTTTCTTGTCCTAATCCGCAAACCGTGGTGAAATGTCCAGTTCTCAACTTATGTCAGCACGGCCTAAAAGTGTGTGCAATGTGCGATATTATTGTTGACAACTGAATTGTAGTCCGGATTTGGATTCATTTGTCAACAATAACATTACATATTATACGATGTATCAGCAAGGCGAATACTTTGTATTTCACCGTACTTTTTGGAGAAAAAGAAGCAAATGAACAAATTTCCCCGAAACGAAATTGTTATAAAATCATCAAGAATCGCAGCTATAAGCTTATTGTCTCAGTGATAAATGATTAGTTATCAATGCACTTAAATATATTGAGTGTTTTTGTTCGGAACTCTTTCAATACTTTGGGGAAAGAAACTTGTTGCCCAGCATCTTTAATAGAAGAACGATCATGTAATTTCGTCTTTGCTTTCGTTTCAATCATCGCACAGTCGAAATAGTCGAGTTGTGCTTTATGGCGAAATGGCTACTAAAACGCGTAGTTGCGAAACAAGCCTTCCCTTGTACGTGCAGTGTTATATTGGGTGACGCCCCTTGTATTTCAAACCTCGGTGGTATAATTTGATACACGGCGTTCTTTTAATCATAAGCAGGCTGTGAGCTATAGAGCCGACATGGTTGATAATAGTAGCCGTGAATAGGGCCCGATTTTAAGTGAACTGGCTGGCAAACACGCGCGACGTCACGGTTGAAATTATCATAAAAATTAGCATAGGCATCCCACGATTGATTGAAACCAGCCCACACCCTACCTCTTGGTTTCCGACCACAGTGACGAGCACCAGGTAAATTTTCATCGCTCATCTTAACCCCAAAATCAGGAGGGATTTCGTAATTCCATTTATTGCGTCCATTATATTCCCAGAAAAATAATTAATAACTGGATTATTTTCTGATGAACAAAGGCGATTTGTTGGGCGTCTCCATGTCCAATCCAACGCCGCAAAATGCTTTTCATTTTTTTTTTTGTAAAAGCTATCACGGAAATATTATGTATATTTATGTACTATTTTGATACCAGGGTCCCGACTGAATCCTACTTCCCCAGTAAGGAACAAAATGGCGTCCCAGGCAAATATTCCTGAACTGCGCGGAAATCTCGTAATTTCCGTTACCTTTACATTTTTTCTTTTAATATCCGACTGACATATTGTTTCATTTTCGTTGGCTCGTATGATTCCCCTGTAGCCTTTATGATGATATTTTGTACCAAGGCCATGCCATTCTATCCAAAGCCAAAGAGAGAGAGAGAGAGAGAGAGAGAGAGAGAGAGAGAGAGAGAGAGAGAGAGAGAGATGTGTTGAAAATTGTTCAAATTTCGTTATACTTGTTTACTAATTGCATTGCCGATATGATTAAATAGAAAGGAAAATTATGTGCAGAGGATACATTTTTACGTATTAATTCGAATTGGGATAAAATATTTTGATGCAGTCACAGTAAAAGTCGGATAAAAAGTTCACCGTGATACAAACATGAGTAAAGTCGGACCGGTCCTCGGTCCAAGGGCGTAAACATAGAAGAACATAAGTGAAACGGACACTACATGTGAGGCCGGTATGCACGCTGGTCAATTTAGACACGAACTTTCGGTGTACAATTGATTTTTTTTTAACATAGCTCGATACAGAGTAATGCAGAGAATGTATACTGTACTCTACAAATGGCTTGTAACCAGACTAATTCGATACCCGTCATTGGACGCTATCAGCCGCTTAAAGAGTACTTCAGAAAAGGGTCGGGGGTAAAGGTTGGTGAGGTGTAGAAATATACTGCAAGTCACGAGACCGTCTAGTGTAAAACAGATGTGTATGGTAATATATATATATATATATATATATATATATATATATATATATATATATATATATATATATATATGCATACTGTAAAACATGTGTATGGTCATTCATATATTACACATACACATATATACATTCATTCATATATATATATATATATATATATATATATATATATATATATATATATAGATATATATATATGTTTTGATATGCATATACTTGTGTTTGGTTTGTTTTTTGTTTTTCAAACTCATGGATTTGAGATGTGCACGTCTTTGAACGCCCCCTCGTTTCATGTAAACAAAGAAGTTCAACTTTAGAAAAATCTGAAAAATGACTCCTGTTTGATAAATAACCCAATGTCTTTACGTGATGGACAGCCGAGTTTCTGCGGGGATTTTCCGATGCGCTGCGGGGCGTTCGTTCAACCTTGTTACAGGTATTTGATATCCGGCTGGCCGGCGCGTGCACGCCAGACCCCGGCTTCTGTTCGCCCCGATTGGCCCTCCACCATTGTTCTGCCGCTCTGCTCAAATTCGCCTCTGTCTGGCACCCAGATGTGGAAGGTGAATTACCGTGTACGTGCCAGCGCCGTCTTCTCTTGTATCCCTGTCTGATTTTATGACTGTATCTGAATCCCCTTCTGTGGCTGTTTCATTCACTCAACAGGCTCAACATATTCACAAGCCGATACAAGAAGTTGAAAACAGATTCTTTTGAAGTAGATATTCGCCTGCTCCGAAAGCCGCCTCGGTCTCGGTAAGTCCTCTAATGACATTTTACCTCCATGCATCGTGTTCTAGATCCTGGACCTCTGTACACAGGAGGAGAGCTAGACAAGCACAAATCCATCATTCTCGAGACTTCCGTTTTGTTGTAAGGGTATTGTATAGTGTCTGCCAAAGTCTGGCTTTCATTATGACGGTAATTAAGTATTATTCACTCGTTTGGCCATCATAGAATTGTTTGCCAACTTTGCCATAAACTCAGTTGTCCGCCAGTGTTACTTAAACACCGCCAGCATTTCGTTCGTTTTTTTTTATTCCTTCGAAAGCAGATAGAGTGAATATATTTTTGTTCATCGCTGGTACTTGCGGCAGTCGACATCGGTTGACTGGACATCGGTGCCGTTCATAGTGTCGTCAAAAAACGCATTTCGTGGCTCGCTGTTTGTTGTTTCTCTTGTCTACGTGTATAATAGAACGTCATTTGTAGAATGCAACAGAGCAAATCTATTTGTTTCTTGTGTTCGTGCCCTATGGACAAGGCTTGTAAATTTTAGCCTACGGTGATATTCATGCAGAAATGTCCTGGTACTTGCCCTACAAGGCCTCGATATTTAATCTAATTTCAACAGATTTCTTTAAGAATTGTTTAATTTCAATATACTCTGCAGTTTCCGACTGTTGGAATCGTTTGACCGAAAAAGATCGTAGTATAGAAAACTCCTCAAAAAAGAAAAACAAAACACAGACAAAACAAAATAAAAGATACCCAGAGACGTACACTGAATTTGTACACACATTGAACTTGCACGTTAATGTCCATATACACATTTCGATTCCTGGATGCCATTTACACGGGTATAGAGTTACCTTTGCAAGCCACGTAGACCTGTTGTGAACGTAATCGAAACCAACACGATGAGATCCGAACACCTGTCGCTGAAGTCTGGTAATCACAACCTGTTAACTCCTTAAGTGCTTGTATTTTGTTTTAAAGAGGGAATGCAAAGTGTGTTTTGGTTTTTATGTATCTCTTTGTTCAAATGGGAAATGTACAATCCTCTGTACATACATACATACATACATACATACATACATACATACATACATACATACATACATACATACATACATACATACATACATACATACATACATACATACATACATACATACATACATACATACATACATACATACATACATACATACATACATACATACATACACACACGTACGTACATACATACATACATACATACATACATACATACATACATACATACATACATACATACTTGTCTTCATCAACTGCATATGTTTTACCCATTGAAATCAATCTCTCACATAATGATTGTATCCATATGTACTGTGTGACAGGTAGAAAATGACTCTACTCATCAATTTCCATTTGGCCAAAGTCCAATGACAACTACAACCTAGCAACCAAGTAGCCATGACCCTCCCTTGGTAAACTTCGTATTCAGTGCCATCGTGTATGTTTTTCTCCTTGTCCGAGTCTGTGGTGATAACTGATAAAACCCCAGAAAATCGGGGAGAAACACTAACTCCATCCTGAGAAGTGTCAGGAAATATCACAAGACGACTTATAGTCTCAATGGAAGAGACATTATCCTTGCTAGTTTGCATGCCACCGTTGACACTTCATGACAAATACAAACAAACATTTTGGTACTCGCTCCGGCCAGTAGTGGACACGGGATTCAGCCTTTTGTACTATGACGCGTGACGTCTTAGAGCATCCAGGTCATTTGTCATCCAAATTGATGGACTACTTAAGAGCAAACCCATTACTTGAAAATGTTTCAGTGATCTTTGACCCCCTGTGATGTCACCCTGACCTTCCCGGTGATTCAGCACCACCAAAACAACCAATTAGGCCCTTTGTTGATGCGCCATCTCCACTTAGATTTCGTAAATATTAACATTAGCAATAACAGAGATAATTCCCGCATTTTAGGAAGGCACAGTGGTCACGGCTATAATGTATATACATACGTATATACGGCTATACAGTTGACAGAGTGACTGCTATACCACGGAACCCGCTTTCGCGTCGCCTTTCGGCGCGTGGCTAACCTCCTTTCGAATTTTGTCGCGGTGATAGGACTGAAGCAATCCATCGTGAGATTTTCGGCTTAGATATGTGTTGATATTTTAATTGTTTCTGCATTCGCCATTCATTTACAACAGTTTGTTGTCTCCAGTGATGGGTATTTTATCTCGTAAATACATGTACTTCAAGGCAGAACTAATATATGCGTCAGGGACATATATTAGGGTTCTCCGTTTTTAAAAAATACTGTCTGGTCTACCGCTTGCGAGGGTAGATTTTTAAGAAAAATTTTCACCATCTAAGTTTTTCGAAAATCGAAAATTTTAATTTTCCCAATTGAATTAACAAATAGATGGCAGCCATGTTGAATTTCAACCATTGGTAAATGTTATGTAGTTTGTTACTCTAGTACCAAACTTTGCGCGGTGACCCCTGATTTTTATTTATGATTTGGAAAGAAAAGAATTGAAAGTTTCAGGGAGAAAAGTCTTGGCAAAAGTTTAAGTCTTTCCATTTCGAGGTGCAAACTCCCTTAAAAGCAAATTTATCACGAGTTGACAATATAGTCTTGACATGCAAAGACTTTGACGTCAACTTTCAGCACCTCTGAGAATAACATTGCTTGTTGATTTTTGGCTTGCTTTAAATATTTTGATCGAGAGATCGTGTACGCTGTAACGAAAAAACTCAAGAAAGTTTAACCCTTTGAGCGCCAAAGTCAATTTTTGTCACCTTAAAAAAATAAATGCCAGTCAAATTTTTAAAGAATTTTGCCAAAATTTTGATAAGAAACTGTAGCCGATAAAATATAATGACCATTAGGTTCAAAATTATCAAAAAAATTGCAGGAAAATTCATAAAAATTGGTAAAATCTTGCACTAAAATTTTTTGGGAAAAAATTACAGCACTCAAAGGGTTAAAGAACGTCTTGGGCAGACCGTCTTGCTCAACCAGATAGACGACTTGCTGTTTTTCAAGCGAGACCGAGGTATGTGCATTTAGACGGATGAAGAACCATGTGAGATTTAACAGGTATGGGAAAGTTAATCTTGCTTTTGACGTCAATGTCGCCCTCACCTTGGCGTCATCTTTGCTAGATTCAGCCTAAATCCTGGATCAATCCCGAAGAAATCGTTAAACTGCAAAAACGTGACTTCCTTTGGTTTGAAAAAACCCTGGTGTTAAGCGTGTCACCGTTTACCGTGAGTACGAGGCCGTGCTGCTGGGGATATTCGGCAATCAATCGTGAACATTTTTCATTTTTCCCCAGCCGGGGCCACCGGGTCATAACTTTGTTTCACCTTTGATGCCTTACAGGCATTCCGAATGTCAACACGCAGTGTATACAACCACCGGATCATGTTTTACTTCGAAGGCCAAATAGCAAACCACTCTTTTATGGTTTTTACACCTCGAATTAGCTGTGTTTAGCCGTGGCGAACACGTTTACAGCCACTGTAGTATGATTTTGCATGCGTTAGTTATTCGGAGATTTTAAAAGCAAATCGTTGTCGGTTTGCGTAATGGCGCGTTAACCATTGTATTATCGATTTGGACTTTTATGGGGAGACTCTCTAGTGTCCTCGGTTGTACCGGCAAACAGGGCACACCTCGCATTAAAAATAAACATTTTTAGGACACCTCTAAGAGAAACTGGATTCCACGAACGTACAAAAACCGACGCAGTAGTTTTGAAGTTACTTATACATGATAATAACGAAGATCAAACATCTAGTTCTTTCAAACACCGGCCCTTTTTCACTCAAAACATGGAGGTAAAAAGTCTACTACCACCTCCACGCTTCAAACACGCAGCCCATTGTACTTCTACCGACACTGGAAACCAAGAAACCTGCCACAAATTGTCTGGGACGGAAATGCGGGATAATTGATGGAACTTGGGCACATCGCCCAGGATTTGGGCGTGCTAGAGGTTGGTCCGTGTCGTCACCTAGGACCCCTGTTTGCCGTTTGCTCGCAGCGTCAATCGAGAAAGGTCCCTTTTCCTTTTAGATTTATTGCGACACGAGTGGTCCCTTCAAGCGAAAATCGAATCGACCTGGAGTCGAGTCTTCCTTCAGGTGGGGAGAGCGCCGTCATGTTCTGGTCTACTGCGCCTGCGTCACTGCAAAGAGTGACAGTCGGTAGTTCGGGTCGAACACTTTGTGCGGAGACTGTCTTTAGTACACACAAAATGGGGACATTCCTGTGGTGATGGAAATGCGGTTCAAGTTGCATCGTTTTAAGGTTTAGTCTTTACGGATGGCTACCCCGAATAATAGAATCCACATGGAAGGGAGCATTTTCGGTGAATTGAACTTTTTTCTTCGTCTAATTGCGGAGTGACACGCTGATCAACTGTCAAGGCAATGGGGTCGGCCATGTCACCCACGCCAGACGTTGTAACAGGTGTAGTGTTTCTTGGTTAGAAGTGAGGTCGGTTTAGTCGCCGAGCGTCCAAGCTGGCACACCGACGATCGAGTCCAGAAGGTGATTTATGTGCCCAGTCGAGGTTAAAAATAGAATTCGAATTTCACTGTCTCGCTAGAAACGAAAACACGGTGTGGTGACGAGTCAATGTTAGAATAGGAAAAACATACATATATTACATGAACTTTATATTTATTAGTCTTTGTCTATTTTCATGTGTTCGACAGGAAAAAATGGTGCAGTCGAGAATTTTCTCAACTCGCCTATTTGTCGTAATATTTCAGCCATATAACTGACAGCTTCAGAGTCGATCTTCAGCATAAATTAATTTTGGATGCTGACATTCCTTTTCCAGAAACTTGAAAATTCTCCGAAATTTAGTCCAATGTTGCGGTGTGGCAGATGTACGCCCCCGTAATTGCTCGATTTTGGCGGAATGGCCCCGGCCAGTATTTAAAAATAAGGTGGACCTAACATATTTCATAATATTTCTTTTCGATGCGACACGTGTCTCGAAAAAATAAATTGCGCCGAACTTTGTACGTTTGCTGCAGTGTCGCGACGTGGCTGTTGCCATCTGTCAGAGCTCGTTCTGGGGTTGGGCGCATGGTGGTAGCTAACTCTCTCGGGTTAGTGTCCATATGTACAAGTGATTAAAGGTGACGATCTACGCTCATTTACAGCGTCTCTTGTTGCGTACATGAAACCATAAATCGATTGGGTGTCCCCGTTTTTTTGCATCACAGGCACAGCTAGGTCATGTTGTGTGTGAGTGTGTGGCCGGGACCTAAGGGACGCTTACACAGTACGGCCTCATCTGAACTCACCACACCCAACAGTTTGTGAGCCTGTCTCTACAGATGAATGTCGCTCGCTGTAGCTCCATTTACAATTGATAACGTTGCTTTCCCAAAAGTCATTTCACTTGAGACTCACACAGTCTGAACGTTTTCACCGTTAACACTTTACAGAAAAGTTTAGAAGGTTCAACAACATGTTGCAGGGTTCAAATGTAATATTACGAAGGTCAAAGGTGCGAAGAATTTTTGTTTTAGGTTCATTAGGTACAATGAACTTAGGGAACAGATATTCGAAATCTAAAACTTCTACAATTCTTATATTGGTCTACCACTTCGAAGTTT
The DNA here is from genome assembly GCF_041260155.1 of Ptychodera flava. NCBI lineage: Eukaryota > Metazoa > Hemichordata > Enteropneusta > Ptychoderidae > Ptychodera > Ptychodera flava. The sequence goes on from NC_091938.1 coordinate 5,976,346, forward strand.
ATTGAGTAACTTAAGTTTCCCTTTTTTGAATTTCGAATAAATTTAAGGTGATTTGTTTCCAGAGTACCAAAATTTGCAATGTGATCCTCGATTTGTGTTCTTAATTTTGAATGAGAATGGTTCAAAGTTTCGTTGAGAAAAAAATTAGCAAAAGCTGACGTCTTTCGATTTGAGGTCATTTCGATTGAGAGAGAGAGAGAGAGAGAGAGAGAGAGAGAGAGAGAGAGAGAGAGAGAGAGAGAGAGAGAGAGAGAGAGAGTGATAGAGGGCGCACACCAAAGAATGTCTGTTCCCTGTGACAATTTGACCCGGGACACGCAATATTATCGTTTATCAAACGACCCGGTCACTATTAATGACTGACAGTGAAAACTGCGGAACTGAAATATGCTGACAAATAGGTAAGCAACTGTTACATGCAGAGAGGATGGCTTTGACAAGCCTGGGAATGGTGTCACTCCCCTCTGCCAGCCGTCACGTAGTTTTAATTCAATGGAGAGTCCGCGCTTTTTTGGTCGTTCCGGCGGAAACGCGTATAGCGAAGGGAAAGCTACACGTGTGAAATAATGTATAAATAGCGGAGACATCTTGAGGAATTTATTTTTTAGAACTAATACAACACCATAAAGTTTATTTTATCCCATGGTTGTATATTTTAATATGTTTTCAAGTATTCGGTAAGCAAAATACAGTTTCGTGTTTTACTCGTGCTGCAGTGCTCAAGCTGCCAACAACTCAGTCTGTATATGTGTGTTGGCGTACATTATTGTTGACAACTGAGTTGGTGTCCGCACTGGAATTCATTTGTCAACAATAACAGTAACATGATTACATTATCATTATCGTGCACAATGCATTTCTTTAGTAGAAGGTTAATATGTTGCATTTGAACTTCAATTTACGGCGAGAAGAACATTTTGTTGAAAAAATATCAAACATTACTGTTATTGTCCCTTTTAGATGCAAAATATTCCGCATCTTGCTGGATATCACAATATCACGATTTGCTTATTTGAAGTCAGAAACAGGGTGCACAAAAGTGGATAAGACTTATTGAGCGGGTGACTTTGTCGCTACAGTTAGCGCGGCCACTCCGCAATGTAGTCAGAAATCTCCAGTGACAAGACAATAAAATGAGAATTAATCATACTCTAGCCTAAAAAAACAGACGTTTTTATGTCGCCGATAAAACAACACCAGCAGAGAAAGCTCCGAATTTAGCTCCACGCGAAGTGCTGGAATACTTTGGCGAATCGTAAATATAAACAAACATATTGTCAGGTCAGGAATTGCGTCAGAGTGTGTGAATTACGTTGCGTACTTTGGACGTCGTCACCTTTCATTGGTCGGCTCAAAGGCACATCCGTACTTGCGCCTGTTATTGCCGCTTTCACAGCCATGTTGAGAATCAGCCAAAAAATGTTATCGTGGGCAAGCAATGGATCCGGTTGACCTTAGCTTGACCTCGCAGGAGTAAGGGTCACTGTGGGTCATCCTCTCGCCGAAACGGATTGTTTGTTGATATTCCTGGTGCACATCGGTGTGCGGATCGATCTGTGGACAGGCGGTAAATGCTTTTCCAAGACTGCGCGTCGGCCGCGTCGCATGTATTGGCGAAACGGAGCCTGAGTCAACATTTGCCAGTTGGAAAGACAAGGCGTCCGGCTAACAAGGTGAGCGTAAAAGACCGTTCAAATTTGAACAGAAGTTTTTCGGTCAACTTTGGCGTAAGGACGCCCATGAATTCGCCTGAGTGTTTGTTCAATTACGGTACAGCAATCGTTTCCTCTTTACAAACTATCTCCAGATAAAAAGAAATCTCAACCTTTATTTGCTGTCGACTTTTCGTGCCTTGTGTTAGACAAGCACCGGGCCCGCATTCCACTATGAGTATATTTCCCCCTAGCTATCCTACTCAATTTCGTCTATCCATTCCGACACAGTTAAGCTCAGTCTAAACCAATACCCCACTTTCGACTACTTAATCTGACCCCTGCGCATTTAAAAAGGTTGACCGACGAACATGAACGCGAAAATGGTGCCCAAAAAGATAATGTCTCATGAAAAATTCAGATGAAATTCGATGCCCATGGATTTTTTTTCGAGACAGGAAGACATACTTCTTGTATTACTCGCTTTCAGCATTTCCGTCCGCGACTGGGTTCTAATGGATACAATCCATAAAGCGGGGCTTCTCGACACACGCTGACAATACACAGAGCCGCTTACACAGGCACAAAGTTCAAGGCTTGAAGTTTCACACACTATCAGACACAGAGCATCTGTTGTACCAAAACCGTGTTCCGGTACTTATTCCGATGGAGGAAAATCGCAGCCACTGCTTTATTTGGGGATTTCAATCGTCTGTTAACGTAAAACATGTGGGTTCTGATGGCCGTGTTTACCTAAAACAAGCCAGATTGGCGGTTTGTGGCATAACCACACGTCCTAGCCTCAAAACGAGGTCATAATCAATTTTATGGAAAACAAATTATGTCATTCATGTACCCAACATATATTTGCATAGCTAATGAATGACGTAATGAGATCGTCGGTACAGTTCTGTGCATCGTGTTCTGTTACATGTAAATGGCATACGAGCCGCCACTTCTGTTTCTATAGCTTGAACACTCTGTCCAGTCTCTTTCCTGCTCATGCGGAAGGTTTGATCCCGGGGATTAAGATCAAGCAATATATGGTTTGTTAAACAACTCTGTCCACGCAGGTGCGAGGACAATGCAGCATTTGGGAATCTGAACATTTGAGACACACCTATAGATGCTTTCAACAGTACATTGACACTGCACCAGGTGTCAGGGCTCCATTCTTCTGTACAGGGTACTGTAATTTGATGCTGACAGATGTTTTTACTACACCGTAAGATGTTCAAGGTCACAGCCACTGTCCCTTTAAACAGAAAGATGTGTCGAACAAACAGCATGGTTTCGGAAGATACTGTGTTACCAAACCACGCCAGCAGCGCGTAGCGAGAACTTGACCACTTTAACCTCGTGTACCTTGTAAGCTAAATTCCTGTATTTCTAGGTCTTCCAGCCACGCCAAAGCAGAAACAATTTCAAACTAAGTTTGTCTCGAGACCATTTTTTGGTTTAGTAGATATATGTCGCCGCTCTGTGTACATTATTGCCTAAACTCCACGTGAATTGGCCGATTTAACCATTAGAACAATCTGGAATTTGGTGCCCAGCAAAAATTATCACAACCTAATGAATTAATATGCAAAACATGACTTTTTAAAATTATCACGCATGTGCAGATTATACTCTACTGTGCCATTCTGAAATATTTACATAGCCCAGAAGATAAGAATTTTTACAATTGAGGCAGAAAAACGTGTACCGCTTCGCCTTAAACGTTCATCGGAATGATTAACATGAAGGAGAGAGAGAGTCTCTTCTGTGATATGATAACGTTGGTTATATTAGCCTTCGGCAAAAATTTCCTGACTAGCTATGGAACGGCGCTTCCCACGCTCAAAAATCATGTGTAGGCTACATCTGCGTAAAAAGTAAATAGTTTATGAATCTGGACAGAAGATGAAAACTATAAAAAAATGTACATTTCCTCAAACTGAAATGAATTCTCCCATTCATCCCCGCCCGTTAATTTTTATCAAAAGGGAAGGATGTTTATTGTTTAGTAGACCAATTTTGAAAACAATTGTCGTTTTAAATAGAAAGCCAACCCTTATTCGTGGACAGGACACTCATGGCACTGAATAATTCTTATGCATTTGGCGAGAAAATGTATAAAATAACAAATTCCATCACAGAAGAAGCGAAACAACTTCTTACTATACTTTCTGCAGTGTTTTTCGTATTCTACAATCCTGTTTTCCTTTTTGATCACATTTACTGAAACAGGCGCCACCTCTGTCGTCGCCTACAAAACTCTGCCAACTTGACATAATTTCTGCGATATCTAGTCTGCTTATAATTTCTGCCAAGTCAATTAGAAAGACGTCATTGGTTTTTGAGCAGATATGACGTAGTCAACCTGCCTGGCTTATCCGAACACGTGTCGATCATTAGTATGTAAATCATGAAAATAAACGATTATGAAAAGATGGCGTCGATTGCGTACATGCCCTTTACATGTCCTCGTAAACTGTCGACACAGACATGCATTTTTCACAATATTTCACAGAGTACACAGTGCTAATCATTTCTATTCACCAGTGACAATGATCCGTCGTGAATAGGGGCATATATTTTCCATTCAATGCATGAAAATATGTATCTTTTGTACCCGTCCAAAAATTATGAAAATAAACATGGCAATTCATATGTCGATGCTGGTATGCTAATTAGCAGTCTATCTAAACGCGCGTCACTTGTCGAATGAATTTATCTGTCGTCGCCATATCGATTCTTTGGTCCATGAATCTGCTGAAAACAATTTGCTCAAACAAAGTTTAATGAATAAGCCTCAGCTTACATTGCTATGTAAATAATTTTAGTAACCTTTAGGGCGGTCAAAATGTCACTTATAAACATCGGTACTCTCTGGGTGACTTGCTTCCTAGCTCCGAAACCAGAATACAATGTGAGAATTTTTGACATCGCAGTTATATCTGAGACAATCGTATGTTTAATGGAAGTTGTCTGAGAAGAGAAGATGTGAACCTGTAGTCACACAATTCCCAGAATTTATACGCTGAGCTTGAAATCAAGAATGATAATTGGAGGTTCAATCATGAACTTGTATCCTAGTATATTTCAATCGTTCTGTTTTTCACAGTGCTAATTTTATATGTGTGCTGTTAAAAGAGAGAGAGAGAGAGAGAGAGAGAGAGAGAGAGAGGAGAGAGAGAGAGAGAGAGAGAGAGAGAGATGCACTTTGAAGTTATCAAATCAAAGACCCACCATCATGCCGTATCTATCGACCTTGTGTTGTAAATTGCATGTAGCCAATGTCATCGACAAGGGAGCGTATCTGTTAGATTTCAGCTCTTGACCTTAGTCTGTTACTTAGAAAACGGCATGGATCATCGGTTGATTGGGGTTTCGAGGTTAATAAAGATCCGCGGTATTTTAAAATGGGTTCTGCAGCTATATGTGGAAAGGGGCGGAGGTCCAATGTGCGTACTTGCCCCTAGACTGAAATACATGCGCGTTCGTCGTCCTTGTACGGCTGGGCATTGGTTTTAATTGGCGTCGGGCGCATGAGAAGCTTACAGAAGCCCATAGCCCGGGGAGTGTATTTTTGTGCCGGTTGAGGCCTGGACAGTTTGAAAATTATATGACCCGTAAACGGTGAACCAAAGATGTCCATCTGGAATATATCAAATTGTTATAGGTAATAGTTGGTGAAATTACCAGACGAAAGTCGATTCGTTAACATCGGCAAGCCTGTACACCACGGAGTATTTTCAGTTCTTGTTTTTGAATACGCAGAGATAACAAACATGTACTTCATAAACTAAAATGAGAAAAGAGACAATCGCAAATTTGCTAAAGGCATTGTTATTTTGACTGTATGGTTGATTCCAATGACTAGGTGATCAACACGATAGCTTTGAATCGACGGCATTACTACATCCGTGCTTTGTAATTACTTTTTTTCATCTTAGAATGGCTCACATTTTCTTCGTGTTTGGCTGATTTAATCGAAAATGTGAACGTATTTTCTAATAATTTAGAATAGAAATGTGGCGATAGAAGAACAAATCGCCTGTCAGGTTTTAAGGTACAATGTGCCTCAGGACAGATGTTCGGACGCTCAAACTTTCGAGGTGCATGTTACCTTCATGAACACGTTTTTTTCCCTAAAAAGGACTTGCACATGCGCTGTGCAATGGTGACGCACGTCACAGTGCGTGCTACTCTTTAAAGGGACAAAGTCGGCCATTTTTCATGAATTGTGTTTGATGCGAGATACTACTTATATTGTTTGACATGTTTAAAGACACTGAATGAATGGGTGACCATGCATATATTCGACCCCGCTTAAAGACACCATAAATGAAACCATCACGAAAATGAATTTTGCGATGGTTTCATTTAATTTGTGTAAAACCGGGGTCGACAATATGCATGGTCACCCATTTATTCAGTATCTTTCAACAAGTCAAACGATGTAAGTAGTATCTTGTATCAAACAAAATTCATGAAAAATGGCCGACTTTGTCCCCTTAAAGGTGTGGGGCTGCCGTCACTGCTTCATTAGCTATTATCGCGATGTAAGTAAACATTCCTGTTTAGGGGTTGTTTTACTGGTATTTCTACTGTACATTGGTAATATTGTGAGTCATGTCTGCCGTCTTTTCTCGGTGTTTTGCGGTTCATGGAAAGAACGATCTCCTTCACTGTGGGAGTACGGCCCCTACCTCTGCCACTCTCCATCGCAGGTGATACTGTAACTGGATCTCTCAAGTTCACGCACATCGTATTTCCAGATGCACTTGACCGTGTTAGGGAGCGTGTACGATGTCTTTAGCACGCTAAAGGACACCGATATATTTCGTGGAATTTGAAACGACCTACATGTCCCAAACCCTGGTACCGTGAAGGCAGTCGCATAGTTTAGATAATTGATTGCAATGGAGGGGTGGATGGATTAGCAAAACCGCAAGATTGGCGACTATGCTTTACGGTTAATCCCAGACAAGGGTAGTATTCCCATTGCGCGGCTCGAATGACGTTGAGCCGGTGAGTTTCCCTGCGGGCGGTCATTACGCGGGAATTCCGCGGAGAATTTGCCACGTCGTGTCTTGTCCGAAGTCGGCTCAGTTCGCCAGCTAACAAAAAAGAATGCTGTCGATGGGAATTACACGGCGCCGTGGAAGCGAATGACGAAATAAATAGCCCACGAGCAGGCTCCTTTGTTCGTACACCAAGACTGGAAGCCGGGCCGGGAGTGAGCTGGTTGCGCATGCGTAATCACGCTCGGCTGTCAATCATCCGACTCGACACATTTCAGTTTTGCAGTGACTCTCTCCGCGCTCCCATGTGCTGTTGGAGGGCTGCCGGAAACCTTGTAGTAATTCCTCAGCTGAGCAGCAGACACGAGGTGGGTACGAATCTACGCAGTTCGCAGTGTACGTTTAGGTTATGTTGTAACCGAGCTCCGAAACACGTTTGCACTCACCCAAGCTACTGAATTTGTACACGTACAATTTCGATAGGGTCGCTCGCTTACTCTGTATCGATGTTCCCCGATGCGATGCCTACCGCTGGTGTGAAACATCAGCGAATGGTTTGTTTCAAATAATGCAAAACGTGTATCATCGTGACCACTAAATGACGCACTCTCGCTTCCGATCTATTTTCTCGCACCACCTAGCACTCATTCTGTTAGTAGTAGTGCATCTCGTCACATCGCATTTTTGTCTCCACAACGATTCGGCTGGCCCGCGGTATAACGTCCTGCACCGTCCACTCAAGGTTCCCCTGCTTTGCGAAGCCCAGCCATCGTCATCATCCACTACCCACATTTTAGAGGTAGGCCAGGAAAAAACAAAACAGAAACAGTGCAACCGTAGCAAGACTCCTGGGTAGCCGCGATAAGGCCGCTCTAGCTACTGATAAACATGGCTTTCAAACCAATGTCACCGTGTTGGCCGCCAGGCGGATCAGAAGCTAGCGACCCGCTGATTTGCAGCAGAGATAGCGTATTGGATGTACGCAAATAACAGCAACAATACAATTTCTATTAAGTCAGCTATAGCGAAAGGTATAAACTATCTCGACGGGGTACTTTCGCCCCTTCTTATGAATAAAAGACTGGGATAAACCGACTCGGACGAGTCCTCAGTTATTTTAATTACGCTTACGTAATTTCGAGGACAAAACAAATGGTTGTAACTTGTATTACGGGTACTCTTCCATCCAAATATGATAGCGAACATGTTCTGGAGAATCTCAGATTGTGTATAACAAAATTACTGGACGCGAGCAAATCGTTGGTTGAAATCGTGAGTTCTAGTGTCTATTTTTTACCCAGCAGTTATCTTTACTTTGAGTGACGGGGCCATTATTAACAAAGGGGGTATGGTAAAGGTTATTGGCAGTTCGGAAACGACCGTCCCGCCTAGATGTTGTTTTGTACGTTGACTCGTACTAATGTACGGTCACGGGTGACTTTCCTTTTCTAAACAAACGCCCACTCATCGTCCCCTCCGACAACGGATTGTTTTGGCGTTTGTTTTCGCGGTTTTCCCCTCTCCATCGAACCGCCTGATGGACGAATCGCAGATAAGCTAACTCAAGAACATACATAGTGGATGAGAGGCATCATGCTTTCAACTTTTGACGAGAACCACGTGACTTGTGCTCTTAGTCGATCACAGCTGTGAAATCGGCTGCGTACTCTGGGAGGGCAGCGTTGATTGTCCGCGTGTCGCCCACACGCGATTGGCTTTCCCTCGTTGCGCTCTTGTAACGCCGCGAAGCAACCAGAGCCGTGCCCGTCCCAAGTTTGTGTTCCAATTTTAGAATTTTCTCACATTTCTTCGATAATTTATCACGGGTCGTCAAATGTTTATTGCGTGGTTTGCCAGCGCTAACAGACGGTAGTGTTTATCGGGATTTAATGAGGAAGAGGGATAGACTGGGTGAAGAGATGCCGCGGAGTCGTTCAAAACAATGGATTCCTTGTTGCCTTAGTCACTGGAGGAATCTTGTCGAAATTGCCAGTCTTAGAAAGACAGTAGCTGAAATTTTTGTTGATTTTTTTCACCATTTTGTTTTGTTCTTGTTCTACTCCCGACGATGTGTATACGTGCAAAGTACACTGTTTCTCTTTACATTATAATTTTAATCGGGACCAGAATTCACTTGTAAACAATAATAATGCAGTTTACACTTGAACAGGCTGAGCTTACAAGCTCCACACTGTGTATCTCAACATGCTTTTGGTACTGGAGTAGAACAAGAAACTGTCATTGACATTGAAAACAAAAATGGTTGAAAACATCATTAAAAGTAACGGTTACTGACGCTTAAAAGCGGGAATCTGATGTTTGTGGGAACCGACACTAGGCCTTCATCTCTGCTCACAGTGTGAATTTTGTAATCGGCCAATAGTAAGGGGAAACTTGGCACTTACGTGATTTCATATTTGTCAGTATTTTTGCTATTCCGCGCCGCTGCAATCAAAAGTAAGGCCAACGTATATAAAAATGTTGTTATGCGTCTACTAAAAATTCCAAAAGCTAGTCGGGCAAGCGGTCATAAACCACACACACACACACACAACAAAACCCCCCCAAATCCAAATGAGTTGTCTTAGTCTAAGTTTTACCCTGTAATTGTCTTTAGAGTGTACCGTTTACGTCACTACGTGGTTCAATGGCTGTAATATGACCGCTGTAAGGATACATTTTGTCATGTGTGAAAGACATGGCTTAGTTTGCAATCAATGGGAATTACTTAAGACAATTTCACGTTTTTTTTTTCTAAAAAACTCCGAAAACCTACGCGCGTTGACGTAAAACCAAGAATTTACTGACTTTGGCATTACCAGTGCTTGACCTGTCGCACCCCGATGATGCACCATGATCTAAAGGGCTGTAGAGTTCCATTGAGAAGTGAGAATTTCAGGATAATACCGAATTATACCATTGTACGTAAGTCCTATACCTGTAGTCCATATTCAATTTTACAATGGCAGTACGACACATTGTTTTGTCGATAGGGTATTAAAACGTCTGCCCAAGATGGTGAGGCAGTGCTTCTAGCGCGTTTAAAAAATTCAAAATATCGGAAAGTTGAATTTATGTTTGTTGGTCAGGGAGTCATATAAAACAACGACTTTCACGTTTGTGAAAGTTCCTAATCTGCCGATCGATAGAGTCTCAAGTTCAACACCACAGAAACAATGATTGAAGTACCATCAACCACATTGCATCATCATTTAACGGGCGGTATCTCAGGTGTGATGTATGTTTCCGGATTTCCCACAATATAAGTAGATATGTCTCACAGTGGAGAGCCCCCGTGGCCTTGCCTGCCGGGATCACAGCACAGTTCACAATCAAGTCGCCGTCCTGTCGATAGGAGAGGTCTATTGGCAATAAGGCCATGGTGCATACCTACGTGCATAACCAGCCGTCTAATGCATGACATGTACTGTCGTAGCCTAAGGGGTCAAACACGCAAAGAAAAGAAAAATCGGTTTAAGTTCTACACTCCTCATATACGAACGATGCAGCCACGATACATCTTAGCGTCCCTGGCTCGACGCTTGTATGTTAGTCCGATCAGTTAATCGCGGACCGGAGGAATACTTAACATCCGGACGTTGTAACTCATCCTCACCTTGTTGTTGTTACAATGAGAGTAATGAAGTTGCGCTATAAAATTTAGAACATCAGTTCCCCGAATAACCTTTGACCCCCAGGGTTGCTGGTTGTGGTTTTGGTACCCCGAAAGACGACCTTCCCTTCTTTAGTTATCGCTATTATGGAGGTGTACTCTAACCGGCGGGCATGGATTTTTTTGCTTTGATACTCTTGATTCTACCGCCAACTGTATGTCGACTGCATTATTTCACTCATCACAGCTGACTGGCATCACAGCTTTCCCATTTTATTGAGACACTGGAACGTGCGAGCACATCACAGTGCGCAGGCGATCATATTCTCTGTGAGCTCTGAGGAGTTCCTCTCTCTGCCGTCTTTCGCTTTCCCCAGGAAACGCAAATGGTCTGTGTTTCCTGACAAACAGACAGTGATGTGTGTCGAGATTTGACAGGAATTTTCTACGAGGGGCCAATTTCCGTTGGAAAAAATTGGAGCAACTCGCACATAGATGTCAGATTGTGAGAAACAGACTACAATATAGATTACACAGCTTTTATGTTTCGTTTACTTTCATTTTGAATTAGCGGCCTCTGCGTCACTCTCTGCGGTGATCAAGATTGCGATGTGAAAAGGATGCCTATAAACCTATTTTCGATTCCTCGAAAAATTCTTGAGGTTATCTCTGGCAGAAACTCGTTCAAGCTCTTTGCTGACTAATGCCGTAGCAGATTCCTCGATATAACACTGTTTACGTCGTAAGTTATCGACTGCCAATGTCCATAACTGGTGGTCAATTTTGCCCGGTGAAGATGGGTTTCATCGGTTATCGTCAGGGAACCGGGCACGGGAATATTGCACCAACTTTGTTAATCCACAACTATTACAAGTTGAGCAGTACTCTCGGTAATTTACATAAGAGAGACCCCTCAGCTCACTCAATCGGCTTCCCACGCTTTTTATACCGCTCTCTTTTTTCCCAGTCAGAGCTCTTCGACAAGTTACAACTTTATGTTATATCCATGCCATCTGAACAAACACGCCTGCAGACACCGGACCAAGAGTTGGAGTCATTACGACAGTTCTCTGGAGCCCCGTTAAGCTTCATTTGTCAACACAACTCCCACCATCAAAATAATCTGCTGGTTGAATTTTTAAATATTTTTTCAACAAGGGCGACAGGCTTTTTTTCAAACTAATGACTGCTACTCCAAATCATGATAGGGGTTTTCGGCTTGTGACATTTGGCGATCCAAAAATATCATAGCATGGTCAGAAATAAAGTTAAAGCGACATTTTGTGCATCGTCCCAAGTTAGGATTTTTATTTTTTGAAACCATCGCCATATCTGTTACGAAACTCACACTGTATGACGTCATTGACGTGGAGAGTACATCTGGGGAGAATGACCAAAATAACTACAAGAAAGGAAGCGCTATTACTTGGGACATTTGTTTAAATGGTGCTCTGTGACCTCGGCATGAACTTTGCAGATGGCCAGTTCGATGACCCCGACCATTTGTTCTGTATAAAAGTATACATCTGTCAGTGTATGTATGTATGTATGTATGTATGTATGTATGTATGTATGTATGTATGTATGTATGTATGTATGTACGTGTTTCTCTCTTTCTATCACTTACCATGTATCTGTCGATCAGCACCCTGCAATCCACCCTAACATTTACTTCATTTAATCGGCGTGACCACCGTCCAGTGCTCTGCATAATATTTCATTTCATGTTGTATGTATCAATAAGAACTCCCAGACGTTGTAATTAGCGTTAATACAATCCGTCAGAGAACCCAGAGAAATTCGAGAGCGTCCATGAATTAAGATAAATTGCAACAATAACAGCAGTAAACTCTCTCTATTAAGGAGCAGAAAGCGTGTCCACGCAAGTGTGCGAAATATAGAAGGTAAAATTAAAACACATTTCCTTTGGTCTTGCCATAGTTGCCTTCTATTTATTCCGTGTCACGAAATATCGAAACAAGCGAAACATCGTTCTCGTGATGAGACACGAAGATAAGGTATCATGATTTTATAGAACTGAACGGAAACTATATCGATGTAGTCAGAACGAGGCTATATTTAAACGACGCTGGTTCTCCGAAACAGCAAATCTGCGTGCTGTATTTCTAATGCTTGAAGGACCATAATATTTTTCATTTATTCAGATCGCTCGATTATTATTATCAATTATGCAAGCCATCTTTGATTGTCCAGATACGGTTCATCGTGTACACTATATGTTTTACAGTTGATTTCGTTCCGGAATGTCAACGAATGCTTTTCGTTAGCAGAATAAAAATTGCCTTTATTTGATAAAAGCAACGGTGCTATCCTTAAAGATCTCACTGCCCACAAAATGATTCACTGAACTTTTATGCAAGTCAGGGTTCAAATGGATCAACAACCCCTTGAAAATTATGGAGCTGGTTTCTTTTGAGAGAAAGGTTTGTGTATAAAATGACATCCTCCGCTCAGCCCCTGCGTGCATCTGTCTCTGAGAATACGACCAACCCCGAAGACTGCAAGCCATGTTTTTACAGTGATGTCTTATCTGTCCTTGTGAAACAAAACCAAAACTAAACAAAGTAGGACAAACAAAAACCACTATAAGAAAGTGAGGATAGTTGACTTGCAGCTCCACTCCATCCCCGGTGGCATGTGCGCAAAGCCAGGTGCTATGACGTAGAAACTGACGAGTATCTGATATCGGTATAACTTATTTGGTAGTGTATTTGCCTCTATATTACAGTCGGAACCAATACCACGCGCGATGCTACAGTAAGCTATCAGGTTTCTAATTAATAATTTCATTTTAACGTAAAAAGGAATTAGATCTGTCCACATTGGTATCTGGGGAAGCGGTATGAGTCGGGATGGTTTTGCGGGGATTATTAGTTCGTCCCTTGTGATTATGAGATAGCCAGTGAAGCCAAACCTTACATGGTTCTGTCTTGATGAGGATTTAGGGGTCCGTTGTATTAAAAGGTCTACTTCCTGACGCTTTGACCTCGCGTGTTCCTTTTCGAGTGGTTCACTGCACGGCTTTACGCTGTAGGACGCAGTCTACAACGGAAGCCAGTGTAGTTTAACAGGCATGCGTATGTCTGAGTATGTCTGACGAAGTAATGGATAACAGCCGCGCTTCCCGCCAAAAACGCCTGACTCACTTTTTGTCGTGTGCTCAGTAAGTTTGTCACAAACCATGACGCACTATGAGAACAAGAAACATGATTTATACTTTCCTCTGATGAATGATGGCTGGCTCGAGCTATTGAAGGGTCGAACTTTGAGAAATTCAGCTTGGAATTTTTTCGGTAGCGAAAGGTCAACAATGGCAGTAGGGGATTCTTCAGTTATGTATGGTTTCCATTATCGCAGTTCATGATTCCATATTTTACGGGTCTACGTCGTTTATTTAATTGTTTTATGAACGTGTGAGGTTGCAAAGTTGTTTTGAAGCAGCTCAACCACGTGACCTCGGGCCCCCGACTGTCTCACGGGCTTCGCGCCCTGTTACACGTAGTTTATAAGTTTGCATAAAATGTTCTCGATACTTCGATGTAAGTCGGGGGAATCCAAGATGTTCTGAGAGATTTACAAAAAACGTGCGCATGGAAAACAGTGTTACAGCACTACCTTTATGTCACTACCTTTGGAAAATTCCCGTCGTCAATTTGTCCCGTGCATCAACCAAAAGTATCGCGCCGAGTTTGAAAAGTGCTGTGTATTTATGCCTTGTGCTTTATCCATGTCGTAACTCTTTTTCCATGGGAAGCTACGACAATATAGGTTTCAACCAGCGTATATGTGCTTGTTATCACATGCCACTAATTTATAGTGCATCACTTAACAAAAGTACATCTGTACATTTAGGTTGTAAGTCACCGAACCATGAAACACACAGTTTGACTGCAATGTCCACATGCTTTTTATGAGCTTGGACAATGGTTTTGGCTTTACGTGTTCCCCGCCTTTTACATGTAACATTTGCAATGCAACACAGAATTTTTTGTGTGTCTTTGGGTGTTTGAAAATGACGTGCGCTCAAGCGAACTAGAAACATGCTTAAATAGAAAAATGTTCGTGATTTGAGAGAAACAGAGCGTATAATCGTGGCCGGTGATATCTTTACAGGTTGCCCTTTGACATCGGTGATTCTGCGCACCTCAATTTAACATTTTATCTAAATTTTCCGATGCGCGGCAAAAAAATACAAATGAAGTTAAATTTCCATTATGATGCATTTTCGCCTTTCAATTTCAGTGTTTCTTCTCTTTTTAAAATCTTGTTTGTTGGCGTAATTCCAAAAAGCAAGTGTCGAAATGCCCCGTGTTTATCGTACGCAGCTTGTTTATGTACAATGGTCAATGTCATCGAGGGCAAATATTTTCTGGTCGGATTTAAAGTTGTCAACAATAACACTGAATATTGTACACGACATTTGGTTTGCAACGCTAATACTTCACATGTTTCAACGTACTTTGGGAGGCGACGAAGAAAATTTTCTTTTCTAGATAAAAATACTGAAGCCAACGGAATAAATCACCCTGACCAGTATTAAAAAAAACCCATCGTGTACAATCCTGTTCTATTTTCAAGCACACTAGATCAGATACCAGTGCCTCTGGGACCAAGGCCAGGCAGTTCCGATTTTGAAATATGAATGTTGGATGTATTGTGTTTCAAACAGACGCTGACGAAAGATTGTCTCCGGTTACACTCCGTGAAATGATTTACCGTACGCATACTCTCGCTAGACCAACGCCTCGTTTTTTTGTCTCCGAAAATAGCTCAACCGTTTAACAAACAGCAAATGTTTTGTTAAGTCCGAGTTTTCAGGGAGTGAGCGTTGACAGCGGAGACGAACTGTATAGCCCGTACAGGTGTTCTATAAACCGGTTCCATGAAGTTTCAATTTTGAGCATATTCATAGAGGATTGCTGCAATGGAAAGTTAAACCAGTCATTTACGGCCGAATCTGTATACATGATAGACTATTAAGAACAGATTGTTAATATCTCTGTGCTGCTTCATTGCACCGCACACCATGCTACATGCGAACTGTAATTGTTACATATAAATGACAGAGTATTAGTTCTACTAATTTCTAGCACTCTTATAATAGTTATGATTTTCAACATCAGATCATGTCCCGGACCGGGAAACATAAACTGGCCAGTCTGTAAACGGCATCTTTAATAAATGTGACGTGAGTTTGATGTTTGTCCGGACGCTGTTGCCATGGAAATAGAGCCGGGCTGTGTGCGCTCAGACGTCCGAGCGTTTCAGTATCTAATTCGCCACGTATGTACGTTACCTGAGCCAGCTGATTTTACACGGCACATACAATGACTGATGGCCCTTTACCATACGAACTGTATCTCATGGAACACATGCACGATACAATGACGTCATCACCGGTTTTAACCAGAAATAGCGTCATAGCAGTACTAGAATGACTTCATACCTGTGAGCAGGGATGCAATTACGTATGGCAACCAACTCGGGCACACTTGCTATATTTTAATATGAGAAAACCATAGAATAACATCTCGTGTGAATTCCAAACAAGAACTTAAAAAAAAATAGTATTGAAAGAGGGCGAACCATTGCATTTCACACCGACGGACGTTTCATATATTCGGAATCGGCACTCCGATTACTGGGTAGATATTGTCATTCCAATGATTTGTCGTGAACGAGACACAAAAAGGCGGGATCTTTACAAGCGTTGTGTAGTTTCCTCTCTGTCGGTGAAAATGTTGATACGCTGTCGTATTTCACATTTATGACGCTTTCAAAATGTTCCTGATGACCTACGCTATTAATAAGTAGGTCAGGGCGTTGTCGGGCAGTGCTGTGACGTCACCATATGTGATGTGCGCGTTTCCTCTCTCTCTTTAAAGGGACTGCGGGATATTAAAAAACAAACTCGGGCCAAAAGAATTTCATTGCTTTAGACGGGCAGTTTGCCTCTTTTTTCGGTCTTCGTGCGCGTGCGCGAACAAAATGCCACTGGTAAGCCATTGAAACCAAGTGCCTGTGTGATACTCGATGATCAACATTTACATTTTAATTTGAAATGTGTTGTTGATCAAAATCTGTCAACAGCCGACATTAATGCAATCAGTGTTTTTAGGGAAGTTGCAATCATAATATGATGATCGGAATTTCGCATCCCTAAACGTTCGTTTGAGGGAGGTGGTATATTGGAGGCCGAATGTAAAGAGTATCCTTTGCTCTGTCGCTCCCTTGTTTTATTCATCCACTTTAAAACGATCGCAATTAAGGCACTTCGAATCATTATCAGAAAGGGCTTCCCTCGCAGTGTGGTGTCGTCGCTTTTGTAGAATCGACCCTCGTGAATTCTCCAGGATCTATGGTCCTATCTTTGCTGGAGAGTAGAATGCAGATGATCGATTGGAAGCTATGTGCGTTGGTATTCTGTCCTGGAGTTTGAGAAAACGTTGGAGGCTCTCAAATAAAGATCGTTGTGAAATGGTGTAGAAATTAAAATAAATAAACTGTGAATTGTATAGCGGAGACTGGGAACTAGAAGTACGCCGTATTAGATTTACATTGTTGTGCGTTAGGATGTGAAATGTGAAAACAAAACGCCGACTTTTGCATCGGTACATTGTAAGAAGGCTTTCGTTTTCGGGTCTGTATTGAGCATTTTAGTCGATGCCCTCAATAATTATGACCCCACGGTATGCAAGCATCAAACGCTAGCCGATTTCTGGAAAACGCGGTTACCACACGTTACTCAAAAGAGAAGACGGCTCTTCTCAATCCTATCGTTTGCTGCCATTTGTAATTCACATAGTCGCCCTTATTGTAGGTTTCATCGAACTCCAGGCATCGCGAGTGCAGGTGGACTACGTCACAGTTACTCCTAACCAATCACGAGAGTTCACTGACATGCGCGGGCCATGTTCTCTCTCGTGTTGTAAATGATGGAACGCAGCGTGTTTGACAAGCCGCGGTTTGATAAACTGTTTGCGTCGATGGCTATAGTTTTTGTAAACATTTAGCGGGACAGAAAAAATCTTTGAGGTGGGTTTGCACATTTTTCAGATACTCATTGGTGGAGGTGCACGTAAAGCACGTAAAATATGGACAGATCCCTTACAGACCCCGGAACGTGACGGCGTGCATCCGCCCAGTTTGTCTTCAACACGTGAACAGATGAACCTGGAAATAAGGTTTTTATATTTTTGTGAAAGTAAAAGATATGACATCTTCAAATAAGAGATATTGACTCCATTTTCACTTTGAGAAAAAGGCCTCATCATTGCCCAATATTCTCATCCGAGCTCAAAGGGCGAAACGAGCTCAAAGAGATCTACATTTTAGCGGTACTGCGCATACAAGGTACCGGGGGGGGGGTTAAGAACCAGTTAAAAGAGATCTTTCAGACGCCCTGTTACATGGATGTCGGGTGCTTATATTACGTGTAACGAGAAAAATGTGCTCTCATTACCGGAAAAGTTTCTGGGGCAGCCAATATTGGTCCTACCCCAGCGAGTGACGTCACAACCCTGGAGGATTTTGTCTGGACAAGGGTTTTGCAGACAACTCTCCTCACTGCACAGTAGGACATATTAATACCCAGTTGATTATAGTTCGATATTTTTCATAAAGTATCACTTCTGTTTTGAGACTCAGCCTTCCTTGGGCGGTTGACTCAAGAAATCAGGAAATACAGAGACTTGAAATTTCGCTCTATAAGTAAGCGCACTCAACGTTTCGGTAAATCAAAAATTTTATCTTTCCCAGAGATGCTGTTCGCCAAACGATACTGTCATTGTTCTTCTTCGCAGTCGAGTTGGCAAACACGCTCATATCAACCGAAACGTTCTTTTCATAATTTCCGGATTGTCAGTGATCGATAAGACTCGAATTTTCTCATACGGGTTTTCGACTCAAAGCTGCGCGGTTGGGGTTTGAACTGAATGCAAAGATTTGCCTTGAGTCTGGTAGCCAGCGTACAAAATGGGAAAGGTCGCCGCACCCGGCGCGTTCGTTCAACTTTCAGGATAAACCAATCTTTGTCCACAGACGTCTTGCTGGCCTAGGTCGCCTTAGCCGGTGAACGTGACCCACACTCGTACCTAAGACAAGAGACCAGGGCTCACGAAATCCAACACATTATCAAATATATTTCTGTTATTGCGGTGTTTGTTCTAGGCTGTTCGAAAGTTTATTTTCAAAAGATTGGTTCACATCGAGAGCCCGAAATTCAAAGCTTTGGAACGATAAGTATGGTGTACGCTGCGATCGCAGGGGACTTGGGCTGCACGCCGATACGTCTGACCTCAGGGCCGTTTGATGCGATGTTTACCGGACGAGTGTTATGCGTAGGTTGGGTCCACCCATACCATGTCTTAGGGGAGGGACCGTTCAGTTTATTGGGGAGGGGGTTGGAGGGTATGTCAACATTCACCATAGCTGTGACTGCAATCCGTGTCAATGGCTAGGTGATCATCTAAGATTACTCCAGTGGAGGCAGTGCGATTTTCCGCACTCCAAAGCATCGCAAGCATCTTGTCATAATCTAGTACGGGTATCGCAGGTTTACTTGCCGATAGACGCCAGATTTGCTCGCTAGGCAGCACCTTTCGGAAGAGAGTGTACGCTACTTGCCAAATTTTGTCTTGCTGACGAAGCACATGAAATTAGAATTTTTTTTTTTCACACGAACCTTTACCAAGGTTAAGAATCACCGCCTTTCCACGTTGTGTATATCGTACGGAAACGTGTCCCTCTCGTATGCATTTCGATGACTTTTACCGAAAGTCCATCAGCCTGCTCCCCTGCAATCATGTGGTTCCTTCCTATGTGTGGCCCGAATATAAGTCTAGAAGTGCAAACCGAAAAGTTTGTAAAAGTCTAAACTTTCTTTAAATCTCACAGCGAGCAGGTGAGTGTGGAAAACCAACGAATTGTATTTACGAGTTTTAGGCTAACCTTTGGTCAGTTAAGATCCCCGAAACGGCTGACCCCTAGTGGCTTGAATTTCACACCCTTTCTAATATCTCCAGCCAACAGATGGACAACTGGACACCCCAGTTGACATCTCTAGCAAGTTTCAAATTAATACAGATAAATCAACTGATGGATGGAGACTGACCGACGGGCGGAAGTGGTGGACTGGCTGAGTGTCCTTACTTTTGGACCAACAACAAGAAACCATTGGGGAATTAGTAAAAGTCCAGATGCCTTACGAAATTCATGGTGGAACTACAACCAACCGGCAAATCACCATCGGCCAGACAGCACTTTTTCGCGAAAACAACCTGAAATGCCCAAGGCGGTACATTTTATAAGCAAACTCATGCAAATTAAATTTCCACCCCTGTAATTGAATTATGTCGACTAGACTAACCGACCGAATAGGGCGTGTTTGTACATAGCGGCTCATTGTTTCAGACCCGTCCGTTTGTAGTTGGCTGTTTTCGTTTTCCGCTCGGGGTGTTTTCGGGTTCTCGGCTTACATGTCTTGCAGATGTTCAAAGAGTGTAGTCTGTGATGTTATTCTTAGCGTGGAATTATGAGGTTCCATTGCGAATAAGTGGGACAAATGTTCGCTCTTTGCTTACATACTTGTCGAAAAAGTAAATGGTAGAAAATCCTTTCGGTAGAAAAGTTTATGTAATCCAATAGTGATGTGAAATGCAGTAATCTTAGCGTACACGTGCAATTCGTGCATTTCAGATATTTACTGAAGTCAAACTTTGTAAAATATGGCGGAACGAATTTGATAATATCGCAAACAAGTATTATTATTCTCCCTAAAATATGCAGAAATACCAAGTATCGACCCAGGCTTGCAAACAAGGTGTATTCTGGATAGTATGCAAATATCGATTTGACGAATGAATTCTAGCCCGGAAGGAAATTAAGTTCGTTATAGGTTGTGTCGACAATATGAAAACTTGTCGTGTTTTGGGGTAGATCAGTGATACCATTTTGCAAACAGCACAAACTAATTGTAAATTCATAAAAATGGTTAAGATGTGATAGAGTATTAATGGAGCTGTTTTAATAAGGTTTTTTTAGCAAAGTTTCACCAGCTGCCAGGTACTCAGGCTGGAAGCCAATCTGACGAGTGTACAGCCAGTGTAAAGCCTTCTTTGCTGCTCGAATGGCGCAGGTCAGTCTACCGTGTGGCGTCAGAAAACAATTGACTACCCACTGAAATTTGTGTTTCATAATCGAGTGATATTGAACGATGATAAACTTCCATTTGGTTGGAAAACTAGTGAAAAACATCAGCAAGCCAAAAGTTTAACAAATACGTGGCCTTTCACTCCACAGTCAGTCTGTGATTTGCAGATAAACAGCTGGTTGTTTGCAGGCCCGTCCTAACGACGTTACAAGACAACCGGCTGGTGTCCGCTAGACTGAACGCTACACGAAGTGTGGGAACGTTCCAAGCGGGGCAGTCGTCCGTGTTAAACTAATGAAGTGAAATGCAAAGACCGAACAGTCAATTTGATCTCCACACAGACACATTCGGTCAAGACGACGCCAGATATCCATCGTGTACTGTCATTCAACGTCAAATCCTTGCCCTTGTACTAAATGGAACCGATTCATGTGAAAAATGCTTTAGATTATTATAACGGAATGCAATTTTTGAGTCAAGTATGTGCTCATACTTTGTCCATTGGCGTGCTTGACATTCTCAGCAAATAGGCTGTAATGCGATGATAGTCACAGCATCGCGACCTTACTTTGACAGCCGAAGATGGGGCATGCATGCGTTATCAATGGAGATTGCGTTCACAGCTCATCAAGGAAGCATGTCTCGCGTGATTCGCCCACTGGCTGTCTGATAGCCAATCACGGAGACGGTCGACCAAATCCGACCCAATCACCCGAAGGCTCTGAAAAGAGGTATCAGTCGACTGTGCGGAATAACAACCTCAAACCGAAGTTGTATGGTGAGAATCTTACGACTACTCGGAGCATTCTTATTCTCTTGAGGAACACATCAATCACAGAGTGTTCTCGCTCTCCCGTTTTAATGTAGTAAAGGGAGGTGCGTTTCCCCGGATGACTGAATGTTGAGACTTTCTGAGTGGGGTGACGTCGCGGGTCGTTCGAAACAATAGCATTTTAAAATTCCAGCGGACCAGACGAGTACTGGACAGTCAACTCTGAGAAAAAAACGTATTGCCAAGGCATAGAAGTTTGCGATTGTGTTTTGGTGCTCGACATAGCAGAGGTTAGTCAAACTTCATTGCACGGTCGAAATGATGTCATGGCCGGCCATGGATCTCTAGAGCGTTGGAATATCAGAGTAGTTCGTGCGCATTCTGTCACGGCGCCTTTCGCCAAATGCGCCTCCGTTTACCTGTGAGTGGATCATAAGTTCTGACGCTACAGCTTATCATTGCAGCGTGCAGCCGAGCTCAACAGACAACGCCGCTGACGCCAGAGTCCCATCTTGAGCGAGTGTATTTCATGTATCTTTTCCATTATTTTCTAGTTTTTCATCTTTAATGCGGGTTGGGAAGACGCTGTTGTAGACCATGATGCTGGTGACATGACTGGTTGTCATTGTGATGGAGATGCGGACGATGACTGGTGAAGTTAGAGCGCGAATTTGTAAAATACATCCTCGTGGTTGTGCATTCTTACTTACTTGCATAAGGCGAACCAGGCGTTGAACGAAGAAAGTTTCACAGCGTCTGCAGGATAACTGTTTTGTCTTTTCAGCGCAATTATGATGATGGCGCACCCAACTACGTAACAATACCATGCTTCAGTAACTGGGTGTGATTGACTCGTTACGTGTGAGAAGTATCTCCTGATATTGAAGATCCGTGTCATGGATGGTCATGGCCGTAATCTATCACTTTCCCTAGCATTTCGTGTTATCTTTGGCCATGACGCTGTGGGCGAAATGGAATTTACTACATGGTGCGTCTAAGGTAGAATACGCTTCGTTTGCTTGGTGAAAGTTTAGGCTAAAACGTTTAAGTCTTTTATGTTGGAGAAGCGAACGGAGAGTTTCCGGCGTAGAATGCCCACAGAGAAATCAAAGTGGGTTGATGCATGACATGACGTTAGCCACTCTGTGTTTTTGCTAGAGGAGAAAGGCCAACCTGACTATACCCTGTAGATAAAAGAAAAACATCGACGCAGCATGGACAACATGTTCTCGGACAGATGGAAATTACAAACTTGTTTACAAGTATTTTTTTTTTCATTTCGCAAATGATCAAATGTTACGTTTGGCACAACCCACACTCACTAAACTACCAGTGTACGTTGTTTTATAATATTAACATCATCGTTAGTTGTTAAATACCCTCAAAACATGAATCTGCGTAGACCCATGGATTTGCGAGACATGCCCACCTCTTCATCTCCGTATATGGCGCTCTGCCAACTTCAGTCGCAAGCCATGTTTCATCTCAGTTGAGTTGGAGCGGTGAGGGAACTAGGTCTCTTTATATGCAAGATGCATATGATGAGAGCCGACTCAAGTATGCACCCAGGCACTTAAATAGCTTCATTTTCGGTCTTCGGTCTTGTTGCTGAATGCGCTTTGTCTGTGAGGAGTCCTTGTGTTGACCTTTCACCTCTGAATGCAACAATTGATCGTTCAGGACAACGAGCAGAGGGGAAACTTCCTTCCCGCACTGCCTCAGCCTGAGCCGGGTGTTTGTTCAGAGTTTCAAAGTGTTCTCTCAGATAAGCTACCGATTTGTTTTTCTTTCGTAGAACAGCACGCACTCACGCCCGGCTGTCGATTCCTTGTGATTTCCTCTGCGCTATATTTTGTTTCATGTCCGCACACTTCATGTTTTTGGCCAATTTTCTGTTGCTATGATATGTGTATGCATGTTGTTACGTTAGAATTACTGCACGGTTGAAATAATTTGCGTCCGAAACTTAAAAAAAAACATTTCCAAGCGACATGTTTATTTTTGATAACCAGAGAAACGTGCCTCTAATGTGCTTGTCGTGTCCATCAAAAACATCTACTGGCTTCCGACAAACTTTTACCGCCAAAACGTGTCTCGGTTTGTGAATAATAAGAACTATCCAGACTGTTAGTGTTACCGTTACCAGTGCTGAGATTTTCATCAGATGCAACTTCTCCACCTTTTGAAGTAAACGGCACAGCGAAATACACTCAGATCGCGATCCCTCAACCACAGGACTGTGTTCAGATTCACGAATCGTCTGAGATGTATCGTGAAGTTTGAGGGCGCACTCAAGTTTGATTGCCCTTCACGGGAAGCCGAGTGACGTCCCCTGTGCTCTCCGCGCCGCGCCGCTTCAGTTGATTTTGTTATTACAGTCACACGCTTACTTTGCTGTTTTTGCGTCCTTCGGAATAGAACATAATTAACACTCCATTTAATAACAATAAACATGGTTTGACCCGGACATCACGGCGACAAGGTCAAACCTCGCCTACGCTGTGGTCCCGGCATCGCAAGTAATTAACTTTTCCCAACTTCCTCTTCACGTACAGCAACAAAAATCAATACAAACTGACTGGAACGTGTCGTAAAATATGTGATAAAACTTGTGATCTCATAACAAAATAAACTTCCCCACACCCTGTCTCATTAGTGTGTTTGCGCACAGTCACTTTGTGCCCCGCTGTTTTGTCAACACTGTACGTTTAGCATTTCGCCTGTGCCATGTCCGTAGTTGTATCTGTGGAGGTACAAGGTTTTGTCTGTCTCCATGTTGTATCACAGTGTGTGGCGAGACTTTGGTTGTACCATTCTGGTCAGGGTCCGTAGTTATAAGCTTGGATTATTGTTTTCTGTCGCGCTCCTAACGACTTTATGAATGAAATATAAGCACAATTTTTTTATCGTAATGTCAACACAACAATAACACTCACGACTGTTTTTTCCGTGTATTTCCATTCTTAGAATTCACCGATCTTGTTAGTCGCTGTTTATATTACATTCGCATTTTGCTTCCTGCAAAATGTTATAAAAGAGCACTTTATATTCCGGCATTTTCACTTTCACCGGAATGGGCCGAGTTTAAAGTTCAGATGCCATGCTATTCATTGCAAGTGTTGAAACCCTGAAATGATGCGTTATACTGTAATCTAATCCTGTAAATTTCAATAGAAGAGGTTTGCTTGAGAAATGAACGTTTTTTGGTATCTGTCCTGATGCACACGTGGCAGAGTCGTGTACATTTCAGTTATTTAGCAATTGCCTGTTACTTTCACGGCCGTTCTTCCCTGCTTACCGCTAATTAAATATGCTAATCCCGAGATGTTTATTTTTTTTCCTTGTTCCGATGACGTAATAGTTGTCACTTTCCAATGTTTGTCGGCTGAAACAATGGCAATGGACAAGGGAAGTCGGCCATAATCTGTCTAAAGATGTGATGGTCACCCCTAAGGCCAGGATTTGTATTAGGATGGTTGTTTTGTTATGTTTGATGACCTGTGCCGATGGGGCTTCCGTGATGAAAGTGCAAACAATCGCAGAACACAAACAACGGAAGAGGGACGTTTACACACGTTCGAGGGCCTCATTTGCAGATATAAACTCAACCTGCAGAAAATATAACTGGTCGTGTAATTCAGAGCGTGCATAAACTCATAGCAACTGCAACAGCCAAAGAGGGACAAATTTATAGGAATGAATTCGGTAGTGGACGTTCGAAACGTCGGCGGGGTTTCCCGCCACATTGGTAAATATGAAATGTACTTTGACTGTATTCTCCAGTGGTCATGATTTTAATTTTGTAATGTTAAAAGAGTAGTAAAAACGTGTATTGATTAAAACTCTCTCCAGTTTCACGTTTTTCATTAAGATCTGAGTATGATCGAAAGAGGGCGTTTAACGATACAAGTAAATAAGCAATGCGTTAGTATACTTTACTAGCATTATAGCTTTCGTATGATATTTGCATTTCGTGGAAAATGCGCTAACAGCAACCTTTAATTAGCGGAAACATTAACATTTAGTTGAAATTTATGAGCTTTTTTCGAGATTATGTTGGTTTACCTGCTAAGACAGTAATCATTCGAATGACGTCATCGGGTAATCCTAATGTATTGAAAGTGGACCGAGAATTAAGAAATACGTTATCCATGCCATTTGCAGTTCAACATTGACCCCTCCAGTGTAGGTAGTTGTACTAGTGCACCACGGGAGTCCAAACGTGACATATTTACCCAGTAGTTAAACTGTCAACCGTGTGTCACTCCGAGAATGTCAGACTCGATTTTTTAAGTGTGTAACTGAATGGGCCACTTAAAAAGCGTCGATGTTTCCTTTTTGCCGCTGTTAGGTCAGTGTACACAAGTTCTGATTGGTGTTTTAAAAGCTCTTTCAAAGGCCTTTTCATTGTTGTCGCGACAATAACAGTCGCTGCCTGAAAAAGCAGTGAATGACGTGCATATAGCGTCTTTGGTGGTGTGTTTAGCTTTGACTTTGTGCATACGAGCGAACATACGTGCCGTTGAGAGCTGAAGTTTGTATTCTTTTCCCATGGCGTGCCACGTTGCCATGAGAACGTGTCTGACCGCGTTGATGTTTGTAACATCTGCAATTAACTCATTCCGAATTTTTTTCTGTCGATGACCTTCTTATGCATTTTCCGGAAACAACAACAACCAAAAAATTAATAGATAAATAAAATAAAATAAAATCCCCGTGAATCAGTGGTTAGGTCACTGTACTGACTGCTTTTGGCTTTTCTTGTCAGTATTGGCAGAGTGGAAATGTGACAGTGGTGATGACTTTGACCTCCGTTGTGTTATCGTATCTCATCGTCGACGCGTCTGAAATTATTAGTGCTCACATATGATAGAGCTGCTGACCCGCTGGGCGATCGCCTTCTTATATTTCTTCAAATTTCCCACGAAAGATCACCACTGTGCGCAACCTGGCAGTCTCTAATAGAACATGTTGCAGATGCGTTCATCATTTTCTCTCGTATGTATCAATGTGGTCACGTATTTTTTTTTATCATTGAACACTCGTGTCCCACATAAAGGCACCCTGTATGTGTTGTTATTGAGTTGAAGTTCAAAATCACCTGGCAATGCCCATTGTCAACCCATTTATAGGCAAAATGATCAACGCGTACGCAGGGGTTTTTCGCCCATCAAGCCCCACTGTTACACAGACGAGATTGTCACTCTCAATTTACGGTCATGGCAGCTTGGCTTTGTTCCGTGAGATATTAAGATTTAATTGATTTATTGCTGTATTATGAATCAGACCGTATGCCTGGATGTTTAACTAGCCATTTGGTGAATATGAAATTAAAATATAAACCAGCTCTTTTTATCAATTTCCGTGTAAACACAAATATAGATGCATAACTCTTACCTGTTACCACCTATTAGTTCACTCTCAAGGTCAGTATTAATTAGCTCAAACCGGCTACAGGCATCAATAAATGAAACGCGAATGAATGCCGCACATATGCTGCTAATCTCACATATGTTAGCCGTCACATTAGAAGGAAGCTCGTGAGAAAGTAGACATCGACGAACGGTACATGAAAGGGTTCGAATGAGCTGTAAAGATAAACTGGATTTTGATCGTACACGGGTCATATAGCCTTGAAAAGGGTTTTTGCCGTACGGAAGATAAGTATGCTTTAGAAGTTTCCGACATGTAACCCCGCTTTTTTTACCTTTGTACCCGCATTTTGGCAGGTTGTAATTGCCATTGTAAAACTGAGTCGCGATGTTTCGTCCTGGATTGCTGTTTTCGTTTGCATCCGTATATATCCTATGTAGGAGGAACGACCAGGTTCTGCTAGATCATGTAGAAGTTGTCAGCTCGACTGAGCTATTGACACAATAAATGAAATTCTAATTTTGGTTGGCGGTACCAGCGTATGGTCCATTAGGTGTGCGATTTGCATATTTGAATGAACCGAGCGACGGCAATTGTATGTTAATTGACGTTTTATGTAACTTAACCGCATTTAACAAGCCAACGCCAAATCTTGAAATGTACTGAATCCCAACATAAAACAGGTCGGCGGGTCTGCGCGCATGCGCACGCCACCAATGACCATTGGCCCACAAGTTGTTTGCGTACATCATTTGTTTGCAGATAGTTGTTTTAGCTGCGAGGCATGATTATCAGCCAGGAACGTGCTGTTGACGGCAGATGATTTCAACTGCGCCGAGTCAGCAACGGGAAATGTGTCCACGCGCGTGAGGCGCCCGTACATTTAAATGCGCCAACCGCGCGCCCCTACTATCGGCGAGGTGCGTGCTTGCGTTTGACCTGAACTGTAAAGTTTAGCTAATATTCCAGTGAGGGCAAACAGCGACTGCATTTTTGCTCAACATTACTACACATATGCCAGTCTTTGTCAACAGCGCTTACAATTGCGAAGCCTGTTTGCTTTCAGCATGTATGCTGACTAGCCAATACTACTTGTCAATACAACGCTACCGTTCGGCGGAGAAGTTCACATGCATGTTTCGTCTCGCCTTGGAGCCGTGTATCATTTCCACGGTGCGATCAGTGAAGCGGCGATGTTGAAACGGATTGCATTCTCATTTGAATCTCTCTGTGTGTTTTTCTCAATAGCTAGGAACGAATGAAGACGGAGTGGATTTAGAACCAAGGACTGAAAAGGCCGGAAAAACATGCTGAGCTCGACAGAGAGCGAAGAGACGACCCAGGATCAGTGTGAATTGGAGGTAGAGACTGGCCCGGAATCCGCAAACAGCGGCGATGGGCACAACGTAGATGGCTCGAAGCCCATTCGTAGTCTCCGCATCAGATCGAACAGGTAGGTATCAGTTGTTTAGATTACTGTACACAAAGTAGCGCACCGTTGATCTGGCCATCAAGGCCGTGTTGCCTATGATCGCCAGCTTCCAATCGCCTTTTAAAACGTGTGACCCATTTTCTGCCGGGCTGTGTTTTCATACCAGCCTTGAACTGGGAATCGAGTTATCGATTGAGTGATAAAAGAACTCAACATCGCGTGTTATAGCGTGCATGAGGACAGCTTCCTGTCGGCGCAGAGACACTGGTATCGCAATGGTTGTTTTCAGGTCTGAAATAGTGGGACCAAGCGAACTCAGACTGGGTCGGTCAATGGGGGCGTTGCGTAACCGATAAATGAAGAGGAAAAATACAGAGACCTGTACGGCTTCTTATGTAATGGCCTAAGCTCCAAGCACTTTTGTGATGCCATGGCACTGCGCGTATCTCCCTGGCGAAGCCATGCCAAAATCCCCCCAGTAAGCAAGATCAGAATCGGGCACACAGTCCATGTAGCCGACAATGAGATGCAAATGATATGCGGTTAAGGTCTCCTCAACTAACTTTCAGCTGGTTCTTCACTTTCTACTATTTTTATAGTATTTTTTACAAAGGCACAGACTTATTCTACCAGCAACTTAAAACTGATAGTGATTTTGTAGCTCATTCTTTACTATTTTTCATAGTTTTGGTAGCCGGTAACAGACACTTCGTGTTCGTGTCGGCTACATGTCAATCTGCCCAGAATCGCGCCGCTCTTTGTGAGAGCATGTCTTGAAAAGAACTCTATTGTACCACACAAAGTTAATTGAGACATGGAAGCCCAAAGCATAGGTTGTGCGACCTCACTTTGCTACGCCAAATTCCATACTCCTGTGCTCGTAATGTCTGAATATGTCTCGGCCCTTTTAAGTCGTAACCTCGTTGATTCTGATCGCGACCCGGCTGTTTCAAAGGAGAACAAGAACGGGCCTAATAGATTACTAAACTTTTATAACTTTTTTCGGGTACTTTTGCCATTGCGTTCAATGGAGCTTGACCTGTAAGAGATAAATATTACTGTGTAGATACCTGGATATACAGCATACCCATTGTATTTGCATTTCGTTTATCCGTTGTGACCTTCGCAAAAGTTGTTTCTCTTCATCAAGGGATTGTAAGAGACCACAGCGGCGGGGGGTTTCTGCTGGCTCTTTATGAAAAGAACTTCGCCTGTGCGAGTTTCTTATTTACAAACAATGTATTTCGTGCACGATATCGTAGAAGTACTTCATCATCATAGCTGCAACATTTTTTAAATTATACGATGTAGATTATGACAGATATGTTTTAACTTTCATCAATCACCATCGTACCTTGGGTACAGTATCTGCATTGGTCGTATGGATGATGCACTATTTCCAGTGAAGACACGCCCTCATTGGATTATATATATATATATATATATATATATATATATATATATATATATATATATATATATATATATATATATATATATATATATATATTTATATACACTGAGCTCAGTGCCAAAAATATATGCATTATAAATATATACACATAATAATTATATGTGTGTATATTAAATTTGGTTAAAGCTGTGATTATGTGAAATATATTGAAATATATTAATTTCAGCGAGTTATTACCCATTAGTCTTAATTTCTCATTGACCTTGATGACCGCAACACGATCGCATTTGCCTTCACCGAATTTTACCAATGCGTTTCATCTAAGCATTCGTGAGTTGAGCGCGATAGGCAAGTTTCAGCCGGAATAACTCGAGTCGTACATCTGTGATCATGGGATGTAAACGAGACGTTGCTACCTGCATGTCTATGATCGACTTCACGAGGGATAACTTTTGCGAGTTGCACTGAAAGGGATCCAGTGCCCCCTCCCTTGGTGAAGATTGCAGGCAGGTGCCTTGAGCTGATTGTACGATATTATTAGCCGCTATTCATGGCTGCATTTAGATGACTGATTGACTGGCCGCTCGAAGGAAAAGTAAACTGTAAAGCTACACTGACCAATTCTTTCAAAGTTCGCTTCGCCAGGCTGTGAAAAGTAAGCCGTTAAGGGATTAGACGGAACAAAGGCAACCGGTGAAAGAAGCAACCTGTGCTTGACTACCTTTGCCGTTCTCGCTGACAGGAGAGTGTTTTGTCGCCTTTGTTCAGAATAGCGGGGTTTCTCGACAATGGGAATTAGTGCGCGGAACTTGCGTGGCGGAGTCTTTCCGAATGCCCAGTCTGGTCCGGGGACTGGGTAACATGCGTGAACTGTACGCCGCATGCAGTGTGGGTGTGGATTTCGCATGGCACGGCATCGTATATCGCGTTGACTTCTCGCTCGGTCAGCTGTGAGCGCCTAGCTTATTTAATGAAAATACACTTGTTGTCAAGTGTTCGCGCATTGTCTTATGCGGGCGGTTGTTGACGTGATGGATTGTTCAGTCGGTACGGCCTGAGAGACTCAGCTTAATGGGTTGACACCCAGCAATTCCTCATTCTATACAAAAATGAAAGATCTGCTTCACGTGAGTGGCCTTCTGTCGTTGTCGCACGGCTCACAGTCGCGACGGGGAGACGACAATCAACGCTGAAGAATCTGGCGACGATAAACATGTGTTCACCACGCCCTTGTCAGGAAATGTCATAAACCATTAACGAAATTACACGAGATGCCGAAATGCCGACTACAAAACCCTCTTCAGAATGTTGAACTCACCGTCGGCCGATGCAACTGATAAGGAAACAGGTGTTTCAATCGCGACTTCTCCAATCAGATCGCATATTCAAAGTCAATTAAGCGGGGATCAATTACCTTATGAATGTGACTGCAGCGGTAGTTCAATTTTCTGGGCGAATGCTTCGATTGTGTTTTTTTACGTGAAAGGGTCTTCTGTTATGAATAATGTAGCAAAAGAAAGACGAAAAGTTGTACAATCACAACAGCGCTCTTTCAAATGTGACATTATGGCCTGTGCAATGTATTAGGTTCAAAATTCCGAAATCACTGATGTAAATAGAGCTGCAAAGTGTGTGTGTTGTCATTCCAATCGAGGCACACCTGTTGAACAGCGTTAACTAGATCTTCGTTTTAACTCCAAACTGCTATCTCGACGCCCGAGTTTCCAAACTATGCAATTTTAATTTTCTCAACGTCCTTCAGATTCAATGAACAGGTGGCCGACTCTTCACCGTGCACAGGTACACAAATAAAAACCAACCTGTTAAATAAAAGTTAGTGTTAAAGACGGACAGGAAGGACAACCCGCTTTGCCGTGTAAACATGTTTGGGTGGGGGGGGGGGGTATACAAGTTGTGCAATATCTTGAATGTCCCGTCAAACAGAAGAATGTGTTCACTGATGGCATTGTTGTGTGGTGAATTAACGGACAATCCATACCTTGCGTTCATTATGCTTGCCAAAGGTCACGACGAGACGGACTGTAAAATTCAAAAGAAATTAAGACTTAAAAGGGAGAATTAGCCTGTCTGGACGGCGAATTAACTCTTATGTTTGACGTAATTATCCCTCAAAAAAGCATCTCCTTTCTTCTACAAACTACAGCGAGATAGCTTTGTATGCTTACACCAAGAATATTAAATTTCAAATCAATAAAGGGATAATGGTGGATGCAAATCACTTGTAGGCACGGGACCTTGTTTATTAGGGCTCTCCCAAGACAGTCTTTCAAGGACCGCGCCGACTCGCATAACAAATGCATCCAATGACACCTCGAGATGTCTATGGAATTTGTTTCAAACGTTGACATGGATAAAAAATATCCTTGTCTGTAATACAAAGAAGAGTTTGAAGAGGGTTGAAATGAGAAATGTCCATTATCCGACAATGGCGGCTATTACTACCCATGATCAACTACCGAATGCGAGGCTTCAGATAAACAACAGTGGTCCACTATTCCATTGAGTTTTTGTACCTTGGTATGATGGAAGCTACAATTTGACAACGACTTGGGCATGTATCGTATTTACTTCATAT
This sequence comes from Ptychodera flava, assembly GCF_041260155.1. Lineage (NCBI taxonomy): Eukaryota > Metazoa > Hemichordata > Enteropneusta > Ptychoderidae > Ptychodera > Ptychodera flava. The sequence goes on from NC_091938.1 coordinate 6,008,381, forward strand.
GGGTTGCACCCGTTCTGGCTGGTGTATCGTCAGATACGTTTTTGTGCTCCCTCCCCCTTTACGTTGTTGAGATGCAACTCATGACGTCGACAATTGTTGCGTTCAACCCCATTTACAAGTTAACTGGTTTCAAATGATGAGGCACATAGGCTAGTTCGCGAAAGGCGGCACCCGTGTTCCCGCCTTTCGCCCGTGTTCTCAAACAGAGCCTGATTCTCTGATTAGAATTTGTTGTTGGGAGAAGAAATTTCTAATCGTTGTATCTTTGAACTCCAGTGTCACTGTCAACGTCTGTATCACAATTAATAAGTCATGCAGAGCAGAAGTCGATCAATCATCTGATGTGTTATGACAGCCACACATTGCAATATCGCGCTCAGCGCGTGTCAATTACAGTAACTGCGCCGTTCAATCAGGGGATTAGAGAGCATACCTGGCAATATTTGCGCTGAAAGGTACACTGATGGTGTACTAAATTTATCTCGATATGTTTTCGACATGGATCCTAAATTTGTCGCTGGGAGAGGGTACGTATTTGCTCCATGAAGCATAGGATAACACGAGCTACACGTTGGAAGTTCATTGCACTGACACAGTTCAAATTGACCTGGACGTCAAGAGGTTGTTTTGACAGTCGTTGCCTATTGACCACGCAAATATGACTGTACATTTGCGTTCTGTATTTTAGTCGAATACAAACATCAACGAATGTGCATACGTACACACACATATTATCACAGTCCCTCTATGAAGGGACTGTGATAATACATACATGCGTACGTACACACACACACACACATACATAAATGCATACATACATACATACATACAGACAGACATACAGGCATACATACATAAATACATATGTTGTTCACCCACATATATGTACGCGTAGTCAATTTTCGTTTGAGGAATGTGATGGCAATTCCCAGCCGAGTTGATCAAACATAGACCCTCGAGAAAAACGAGTGTCTTTGGATTAACGGGGTGATGAATCGTACGGCATGTCGTGTCATGCTGTCCAGGTTCACTGTAACCATGCAGTGCTCCGTGTCATGTATGATAATTGAGTTCTGTGACCGAATGAGCACGTCTCCATGTCAACTTGTGCAGAATTCACCCTGGACCCCCTCCCCAATAACCTGTTTCCATGTCGATACAATTGGTCGGCCGCACGAAGATTGTAAGACCCGTGGTAACGCTGTACTGATACTTAATAGGGTCGTTAAAACCACGGTCCTTCCTTTTGTGGAGGGACCGTGTTACCAAGAAGTAAAATTACAAGTTTTTTTAATCATGCGCTTTCTTCCTGATGGACTGCTCAGCTTCGGTCTGCCTGTCTCTGACAATTTAGAGTCAAGTAGACTGGCAGCATTAGCGAAGGAAAAAAAAATCTGGCCTCTAATTGTCCTGAAAATTCCACACAGAACCCATCCCCCCTTCCGCCGCCTTCTGTCAGTCAGCACTTACCACGATAAAGAATGAACACGTGGTGACCACTTGAAAACAAACACGACACCTCTCAGAGAACGTGTAGTCATTCTCTGCCGCAGCGTAATCTTATCACATTTATGGCTTAAATTATATAGCTTATATTTGACAGATCGATATCAATTCTTATTGAATGACCTGGATATACGGGGAGGGCTGTTTCCACAATTTGAATGAAATTTGAAATATATCGGGGGGGGGGGGGGGAGAATTCAACAACCTGTTGCATCAGTCTGTGTTGATTCTTGCTATTTCGTATTGAATCGGAACCAGGCGATGCACCTCGTGCAATGCCCTTTTATTCAAAGACTGTTGCATCAAATGATGTATTAAAAGGAGACATCTTGAACAGGTTGTAAGCTATATTACATGCCAGGAAATGACGAAATTCGTGTTAATCGCAGAATAAATATACAACATGTATATTTATATGTATTGTTCATGCAGAAAATTGGTTCTACAGTCTCGGCACCTGTAAAATATCTCACGTGTAAATGCCGACGTATTTGACGTCACGTCACCAAAAACTCATCAAACTCCCAGGGATTTGAAATTGTCCACGCGATATGTGCTCTTCAAACAACTGTTTACACAGGCAAGGTTTTTTTAATTGAGGTTATTATAGCGTGTATTTGTTCAATGTGGGCAAACCCGCAATGCTTACAAAGCGAGCGTCATTTCCCTAGCGATGTCGCCATTACCAGGCGTAATTTTAACTACGTTTATCATGATTATTGCCAGCGACATGAAATTCACAGCCCAAAGATTCGTCAGACTAACAGAACCGCCGTGTCTTCCCACGCCGACCTTCGAACTTGAGTGTTTTGTTGTGTTTGGCGATAGGATATCGACAAATAGATAGGGCTACTTTACACGGTGCCGGCCCACCGAAATTTGGCGGTCAACGACCCAGTCGATGGCTGACTGATAATAGAGTGAGTGACTGGTTTAGTATATGCTTGCAGGATTCTTGCACGCTGTGAGGCTTGTATTGTCTAACGTGGCGGTTGTTATCGCGACAGCTTATGAAATTAATCAACACAGAGACGAAACAGACCGACAGAAATAACGTGCCACTTGTTATCGCGACAGCTTATGAAATTAATCAACGCTGAGACGAAATCGACCGACTGAAATAAACTAACCATTGTGCCGCCCGTGATCCCGATAATCGCGTGATCCCATTGGTTTATATTGCAAATTGAAAGAATGCCATGACATACACCGAAGCCCCCGGATATTTAGTCTCGTGTTTAAAACACAATTATTCATTTTTGGTTACCAAGGAAACCTGTTCACCATGAAGAATTTTCTTCTGTAAGAAGAATGTTACAGCTTCCTAAAAATACAGAAACTTCCCTAATTTTAATACACAACTAATACAAGCCAAAAAACCGAATTCTCTTCCCACATGAGTGAAGTTTTTCACCTAGTGTGATCGAAACCATGGAGGTAAAAGAAGCATATAACGACTATTTCCATTGGTTCAAAAGGTACAAAGCGTGTTAATATTTCCGTGATATCAAATTGGCGGTGAGGAAGCCAAAAGATAAAGAGGACAAAACGTCCAATAGCAACAACAGTGAGTTGGTGGTCGCAGTGTCAATGAACTACGCTTATGTAATTGACATGAACCCTTTGGATAATGATGTCACCGAGTCCAAGCACCGGTCGTTTTCCAGAAGCATGTGTTGGCGCTTTCATGTCTCCCTGTGTCTCATGTGACATGGGATCCACGTGTTCGCGGACTGTGCGCATCAACAGCGACAGGGACATGATATTTAGGTGCCATGGTACCCGCACTCTTCAAAAGGGTCAGCTCATTGTTGCTGTATCGTAACTAACAACACTTCCTGAGATCACATGATGATTAAGTTTATATCTTTGTGTAAGCGTAACATTTTGCCGTCACCGAGTCGACATACCATGGTGTTCATGCTAGTATTACTGCACGTGAGATAGGTGCAGTACCATAGCTCGAGATTTTGCCCGGGTATTTGGGTTGGACGGCAAAACCAAAACCTAGTTTTGCCGTCCGACCCAAATACCCAGGCAAAACCTCGAGTGGAAGGAAGTGCTGTAATTTACACGTTGCAATTGACAAGGTGATATATTGATCCACTGTCAACTACGAGTACAGAGCCAGGGAAATCAACAATAATTCAACCATTTATTACGTCATTCAAAGGGTGACGTCATCTTACGCAGGGCCTATGGTTTCCATCACAGGTTAATAGCTGCCAAACGCCTTTCTTTTCTGGCACGCATTTGACACGCCTTGCTTTTTGAGAGGCCTCTTTGCCACTGATATTAATCTTTATCCGTTGACCGTTCATTTTAATTATTCGCCATTTCCTTTGCGTTTTCCGCTCATGTTCCCCTTCTAGTATGTCTTAGTTGATACCTCAGTGCATGTCACTGTCTGCTTGTCACTGTCTTCTCTGACTTTTTCATGTCTGTCTATATCTGACATTGCCTCGCTTCGTCTATCTCTCTAGTGCACTATCTCTGTCCTTCCCTGCTATCTCTATTTTCCTGTCTCTCTGTATGTTTTTCGCACTTTCTTTTCTCCCCAGCTCCCCAGGCCCCCTCTCTCTCCATTAGTCGCTTGCCTTTCACCATCAATGTATAAACCTAAACGCGTGTCCTTGTCCCAATCAAAAACAGCTCCTAACATGTTCTGTCTATTCGCCTACCCGTCTCCATCATATTTCATTGTTTAGTTGTTTCCATAGTCTCACAAGGTGTATTGTGTTTCTTACTTGATGTTCACAATACGATGTCAATCACGATTGAATATTTTGACATGTCGTGATGATGTGTCTCGCCCTCTATATAATAAGCCTGTCGCACACGTTTTGTCGACCTTTTGTTTTGTGATATTCACAGATGTTTATAATTAGAGCTATTGTCATTGCATTCAAAAGGAAAATTGTCATCTCATATTTTCAAACAAGGCGACAGAAATAGCGGGACCATTATCGGCAGTCTGTGGAATACACCCCGGGCAAATAACGGCTGCGCTTTGCCGCTATGTTGGTATATTTTAGCACAGCGGTCGTTTTGAAAATGTCGTACCACTACCAGGAAAGGTGCAGCATTTGGAAGACCCAGTGGCGATAGAGTCCAGACAGAGGGCGCGTGCGCTCAATATGTAATTATCTCAGGTGTTGAGCTCAGTTTACGATCAGATTGCAATTCTCGATTAATTATTTCGGGGTCGTCGATGACTTGCTCCTATTAAAACAAACGGACAGTGTCACTGAAGTAAATTTGAACATATTCTACAACAAGTGGAAGGCGATTTCAAAGGTCAGGTTAAAGCCCCGTTAGGTTGTATTTTTCCCATATATATATATGTGTGTGTATCTATATTACGTTGATTTAATGGACCAAATCTAGCGTCGTGACGAAGGATTGAAATGATGACATTTTCAAAGACAATATTGCTATATATTTCTCACAAGATTTGATGAAGTAACTGCAAAGAGATACAGCTGATAAGGTGATCAGCGTTGCATACAGAAGAACGGGAATTTTGACGATTAGAATGAATAGATCCGTATGAACCGTACTCTCTGTGCCCAAGTTCAGAGGTTGCCATAAAGCCATTATGGTGATAACCGGGAGGGCACATTGTATACATTTTGTGTATATATATATATATATATATATATATATATATATATATATATATATATATATATATATATATATATATATATATATATATAAATATATACGTTGATTTAATGGACCAAATCTAGCGTCGTGACGAAGGATTGAAATGGTGACAGTTTCAAAGACAATATTGCTATATATATTTCTCACAAGATTGGATAGAGTAACTGCAAAGAGATACAGCTAATGAGGTGATCAGCGTTGCATACAGAAGAACGGGAATTTTGACGATTAGAATTAATGGATCCGTATCCACATTGTCCATCGTCGATGAGAATTACTGAATAGTTTACCACAATATTTAAAAAGTTATAGGGCAGAAAATTGAACACTCATTTCGCTGAACACGCCCTTGACCTCCAAGAAGTCCAAACTATACCATGTCTGTACGTTTTTGAAACATGCTTTTTCACGTCCACAAATTCAACGGTAGATTTACAACTCTATTTACACAGAGATTCGATGGAGGGAAGTATTTTGTATTACTTTTCCATTTAATCAGGATATTCAAGTAGTTTAAACTGCTTACTTATAAACCATTGTCGAAGCTTTTTGTGTTCTCAAACTTAGAAAGGAGAATGTCTATTTTTTAGGAAGTAACATGAAAGAGGAGCATTATCGAAATATTATTATTGCTCTGCATTCGAAGTGTGTCGGACAAACAGTATTCTATCGCACACAAAATAATTTGTTTTATTATTTATGTCTGCTTTTCGCATCGAGCACTGTAATTCCCAACGAGGACATCTGTATATTTCGATATTTACATATATATATATATATATATATATATATATATATATATATATATATATATATATATATATATATATATATATATATATAATATCATACCACTAAAAGGGAGACCAATTATACCAGAAAGATTGAATCAAATATTATACCCGCCACCAATTAAAAGATGGCCGCCATGAAGTGCATTTTTAGTCCCCACGGACATCGTCCGGGGGGACTTATAGGTTTGGTCATGTCCGTGCGTGCGTGCGTGCGTGCGTGCGTGCGTGCGTGCGTGCGTGCGTGTGTGCGTGCGTCCGTCCGTTCACACAGATATCTCAGAGATGCAAGAAGCGATTTCATTCAAACTTGGTACAAGGATTACTTCATATGTCATACAGATGCACGTCGATTTGTTTTGGGATACGATCCAATATGGCCGCCAGGCGGCCATTTTATTACGATTTTTTCATGTACAGAGCCATAACTCAGACATGTTTCAACCAATTTTATTCAAAGTTGGTACAAGGACATTGACCAATGTCATAGATATGCACGTCAATTTGTTTTGTGATACGATCCAATATGGCTGCTAGGCGGCCATTTTATTACAATTTTTTCATGTACAGAGCCATAACTCAGGCATATCTCAACTGATTTTATTCAAAGTTGGTACAAGGACATTGACCAATGTCATAGATATGCACGTCAATTTGTTTTGTGATACGATCCAATATGGCCGCTAGGCGGCCATTTTGTTACGATTTTTTCATATACAGAGGCATAACTCAGGCATATCTCAACCGATTTTATTCAAAGTTGGTACAAGGACATTGACCTATGTCATACATATCTACGTCGATTTTTTTATGTGATACGATCCAATATGGTCGCTAGGCAGCCATTTTATTACAATGTTTTCATGTACAGAGCCATAACTCAGACATATTTCCACCAGTATCATTCAAAGTTGACATTGACCTATTTCATACATATGCTCGTCAATTTGTTTCACGTCATGTAGCAGTAACATGTCAATTATTGAAGTTTCGTAAGTAGGCTGATATGTCAAGAAATATGTACTGCATCAAATTCATGAAACTTTATACAGATGTTAACTGATGTTAAGCTCACATTGCTTTAACATTGAAAAAGACATTTATCAGTGTCATTTTAATTAATTTGTAATTGCATAAGTAATGAACTTTCCTAATTAGGGTGATATAGCCACAAATTAATACAACGTCAAATGTGATGAAACTTGATACAGATGTTGATCTCATAGTGTTGTAAATACTGCATCAAACTTTATGAAATATGGTACCAGTGATAATCTGTTAAGTGTTAGAATTGTATGCAAAAATGTTTTGCAACATCCTGTTGATTAATTCCTAGTTGACTCTTTATGAACTTTAGGATGGTGGCCTACATTGGTTCTATGTTTTCATCACCATGGAACTCATTCTTGGCCATTGAGCGCCATGTGTATCAAAGTATTTTTATCACAGACCTTATTAATGAAGAGGACTCTATCCTCTCTGAGGACATGTAATCAAAGTACCCATTATTAACAAGTGGGGACTGTGTCATCAACGATGACTGTCAAAATTTAACATGTGAAAGTGGGTTGGACCGTAAACGGTTTATGCTGTCATAGCAATCAATCTATGCTAGAATGAATACTCGACCAAAAATTGGTTTTTAATTTTCTACTTGTTTGCCCAAATATTGACTTCAATCACCATGAAACCATGGCGACGCGTAAGGGTTTTCTTGCACTTTACCACGTTTTTGATTTCACGGGTCGAAAAAAGCGAGTAGTGAGTCCTGTAAGATGGTACACGCCTCGCAACTGAAAGTCTTAAGCTATTTCTCTAACTTACCTACAAGGAAGCTTCAAGTTCAACCACACTCTTATCAATTCAAATAGAAGAAGAACGATGAAGGGTAACCGTGTGAAGTTTAGTGCTAGAAAAACAAATTACCCAAATTTAGGCCTACCGACACTTCAAATTCAAAATGGCTGCCATCCCTGTGGTAACCCTGTTGGAAAAGTTAGTTTCGATTTTCACAAAAAATTAAGACGGTGAAAACTTTATTTACTCCATTAGCTTCAAAACGAGCCCCCGAGTGACATTACACCCAACTGAATTGTAAAAAAAGTTTGGTAGTCCGAACATCTGTCCCGTAAACTTGATTATCTTTTACAAAAAACAAACAAAAAACAAACAAACCAAAAAAAACAACAACAAAACATCCAAGATCATTTATTCCCATAATTAAGCTGTACTGTCGTTGAAAATGTCAATATTTCAATTCTTGGCTATTGATTCGGTCGATTGTTTACAGTGTTTGTTTACTCGCTCGTAGAGGCCATAGAAGACTTGCAAGTCGAAAATTATTTGTTAGAATCTGAGTTTTACTTTTTTTTTGCGAATGTTCTGTGGTCACACTTAGGAAAGGATATTTGTCAAAAGTATCTTTTGATTTTAAACAATCTTTTCGAGAAATATGCGAAAAGATACGGGTACTGGGGCTTTAATATTCAATGTATTTTCCGAAATTGTTGTTCTGTTTGTCTAATTTCTAGTTCCACTCCCCACCTCCCCCAATGTTAATTCAAACTGTCATATGTTCCACTAATCAAACATCGCTTGAATGTGTGCAGTGCCCAATACTATCCGGACCATAATCAGGACCCTATTCGTTCATCACCTGATTGTAAACCATCTGCCGTGCTTTAAAAGCGAACACTTTTAGTTTACCGTCCTTTTGAGAAAAGGAGAGAGAAATGTTCTGGTTTTGTAGAAAATATTTACACAAAGTGGGAGCTATTGTTCCTTTGCCGCTTGTCGCTAAAAACGTCACGGACAATGAAATACTACGATACGTGTCAGCTATCGTAAACGAGAACTTTTAATTTAAGCAAAAGTCAACTCGACGGAGAAGCGAAAATATTGTCCAAGTGATCAAAAGGCCTTGTACAACCTGGTGGCCATTGTATTCAAATATAAGTTTTGATATTCGACCAGTCTTTTTTCACCGCCAAACAACAAACACATACTCCTAACCGCCGTCACTCTGTAAGATACATATTTGCCCAACTTTGCCAGCACTTTGCTCTGAATCAACACTAATCAAGGTCAACTCATATCCGATGCCGTGCGTTTGTTTGTGCAGTCGGGATTTTCTCGAATTTAATTTGTCACTTTTGAGTGATTGCCCGCTTTGACGTGACCGATGACAAGTCTTGCATGAAGTGATGTACATTCGTCCGTGTCCAACGAGGTCACACAATCGAAACCCAATCTCGGAACAGTGTACCCGCATCGTTTTTGATGGAAAATATAGGTAGTTCTATCCCTTTGATACTCGATTTTATAAGTACGTACTGCTATCAGCACGGCCACAATCATGAAATTAACATAGTGACACTGAGAGCTTCATCTGCCGTATTTTTTCACGTATTTTCCAGTATTGATTTTGTTGTGTTTGTGAAATAAACTTACTTATTCCACTTCCAAAGGTCGAATAGTTCAACCAGCCAATTCAGTATGGATTGCATTACGGTCATCCGAATGTTGTTTCGGACTAAATTCATTAGACAATCATAACATGCATATTGTAAGGTGCATTGTGTTTGTATGGCCGATGCCGTGCATTTTGAAATACACAGTAAGACATTTGACTAATATTATTCTTTTTGGAGAAAAAGAAAGTGATTTTTTTCCACAGAGAAATATGAAAACAATATTGCCAACTTCCAGCAACGCGTGCATAACACAGAACCTAACAAACGGACACTTGAACATGGCTACTGCAAATATTTATCAAACTGCTTTCAATACTGCAGGATGGCATGGCTTATTACGCTGTAATGACTCCTTCATGCAGCAAAACCTACATGAGATGATTGTATAACAGTTGACTTGAAGCTAACGCTTACATTTCTCTGTCTTGTTGAGTATTTGACCCGTATAAATAGCTGTCTTTTCGTCGCCTCATTTTTTCTCGGCCACATCGGCTTTCATTCGCGAAGCATCACGTGACACCTTGTGCTACGCAAACATTTCACTCAAGTGATTGTTGAATGCAAGCGAAAGCATATGGGACAATCGCGAGGAAAAATATGTTATATCACCCAGTTAAGTTGGTCTCACAGTTTTACATTTCTATTCAATTCGACCCATCGATTTTTCCATACATACTGCTCTGCTCTGCTCTACCGTTGCTCCGCGCGTTTCTCAATCTCTGGGATGGCTTTTTGTTGTTAGTGGTAAAGGCCTGGTTGGTACATAAGTGTTGTTGTCTTGTGTTTCCCGTGGAGAGCGACGTATCTTGTACAAATTTTGACTTTTCGATTTATAATTCATAAACCCATGCATTCAGAGCTTGAAACCCTGGTCGAAATCCCAGGTGAATTTACAGAACTCGGCAGCCCTGCAAAGATGTTTTTATATATCTGAAATTTTGACCATCTGTAGCTCGATTTTTGACAACTTCGAAAACCAAGGTAAAGGTCAAGTGCGCCGGCTGAATTTATTTGTCAAGTTTAACCAAAAAAGTGACTCTGAACTTGGAGATGTTGGACAAACAATCAATTAGCGACGACAAACGTAGAACCCTGACAACCGCTCTCCATGTTCATACTACTCCAGATCGAATAAAGGACTCCACGCATCAACGATAATTTACACGCAAAAAGTCAAGAACCTTGTTTTCCCCGTTCTTGAAGCTCCGTCGGCGTTCTTTGTTCACCCTACAAAAGGCTGAACGAGGGCAGATGTTGCGTTTCTTGTGTAGATATATAGGTAACCAACTGAGATTTTACAATGCGCTCATGCCTTTTTCATTTCAGGCGACCACACATCCAGGACCGAGTTCGTCACAAGAGGCAGACACTTCAAGACATGGCTAAACCGCTCAAGGCTTGGCTGTACGAACACAAGGACAATCCCTACCCGACGAAGACAGAGAAGATATTACTGGCGTTGGGATCACACATGACTATCGTGCAGGTGAGCGGTTTTGGCGTTGCTGCCAATATTGGTTATTTTCACCAAATCGTGTGATGACAGTGATACACGGTTGAACATTCCAAGCATCTCTGATGTTTTTTACCCACCGAGGGTATTTTCCTTTATTTTGGCTCAATTTCTACAAAAAAAAACAGTTTCTTGTTCTCCTAAGGTCATGTCGCAATGCTGTAGCTTGATGTACAACTTCTCAACACAGTCTATGTGCGGACAATGTCAAACCTCATTGTCAACGTGAATTGTAGTTCGAACTAGAATTCATTTGTCAACATAAAAATGGCACATTTCTCCCTATGTGGGGCAAATACTATGTATTTCATCATACTATTGGGAGAAGCAGAAGAAAGATGTACGTTTACTAGAACAAAACCTATCACCAGCAGATCCAGTTATTGTCCCTCTGTCTGGTTTAGATGGGGTTGGAAAATAAGGTTGTCAGCAGTTATAGCAACCGTACGGTTCATTATGCATAACATACACTTTTTGGTCGCGATCTAATTACCGACTTGAGCGGTAAGATCAGAGCTGCGTGGTTTCTGGAAACCTGGGCCGACGCTTGTTAAGATGAAGCTCTTTTCTAGTAGCAGTCGGCAGCCTGGCATTTGATAATGAAACTTTTGAGTTGCAATTGGCTTGGTAATAACACCGTTGCATTTATGAGATTTTCAGGATTAAGATGCGAAACCTGGACCAGTTCTCAGTTTAGCGATTGAAAGATGCGCGATTTGTAAATTAGACATTGGTACGGAACTGTCACATGGTTTTGCTTGGGCGGGAAAGTGCAAAGAAGCACGTCACAAAATCATCGCACATGTGGTAAAATTATCACTGCTTCATTTTGGTTATAGCTATATGGGTAAGCCAAACATTGCCTGGGCAACTGACTGTCGGACACGTTTCGGCAATTAGGTAGTGTAGCAAAATTAGCTGTATGAATAGAGATTAACCCTACTGATTTCTAAGATGACGCGTGACCTTGCTTTTATCCGCAAATAGCACTCGCTTGAAAACGAGCGAGCACGGGGTCGGATTGCATCATTTGGCGCAATGTTTATCCCTACATATCCAAACATTCCAATATTTATGGTCGTTTCCCAGCTTATCAATGCGGGTTGTCTTTGTCGTTGTTGGCGTTGGTGACCCAGGTAGTACACCATTTTAGTCACAACAGCATCCATCATTTTGTCATGTGACGAAAGCAACCTGCGTGCTAACTTAAAAACAAGGCGCAATATTTCTGTTTCAAACTCTCGTTGCCTGGCCATGGAGTATACGTTTTGTCGACAAACTGTATTTAGATTTACACATTTGAGAAATATTAATACTAGTACCACATCTTTGTGAAGGTTGCACGTGTCACACGTGTCTTTGTAGGATTTTGACCTCTGTACAGAGATTGCCTTGCCTCATCCGCAGATCAGAGAAAACTCCGACTGCGCACAGAATTTCTGTCATGGTCGTTGTCTATTGTTTTGCGTTAGTATCCAGGGGAAGGTGTTGCCCCTGGTTACACGGATAAGATCCTGCAGAATGGAAACTGCAGACTCCAGACTCATTTCCGCATTCTGGGTCATTCCTTCCAGCCGCGTTAATCTCCTTCGAAACTCCACGTCAACACGCCCTGATCAGCAATGGTTATGTCAGAGATCACAACTGTTTGTTTTGTTAATTGATTTCTGATAAATGACACTCGTTTGGCGGTTATCACTATCTATGCAGTGGGATGATGGATGGACGAACACCCGTACGAAAGGTCAACGTCTGTCGTATTCTGAGAATGGTGCCACGCCTTTCAGTAGAACCCCAGATCAAACAAAAAAACTCAAATAAATCAGATCTAGATGATTTAAAGTGCAAACGGCATTCGGACACTACAGAGTATGAGACAACGTATTATATATATATATATATATATATATATATATATTATATATATATATATATTATATATATATATATATATATATATATATATGGTGATAACTCCACTTCGTATTTGAAGAAATTTACGTTGATAACGCTCTGTTTTTGCATCGAACACTTTAAATAGACAAAGTCACTCTTTTTTTGACCATTTTGCGATATATAGAAAACATGGAATACTTGCGTTAAGTTACTGAGCCTACAAATAATAACTGCATGAATGTTTAAATTACCCTTTTGCCGATTTCAGATTCTCTCTCTCTCTCTCTCTCTCTCTCTCTCTCTCTCTCTCTCTCTCGTATTGTATGTTACTCTCTCGAATATTGAAATATTGCGCTATTAAATCCTAACAGTGCTATACCTGACACTTTGCCAATAGTCAGAAATTGATCGCTTTTTTGTACAGGTCTGTTATTGTTTCCTCCACAGTGTTCAAAGAAGATCCAATTTTGCAGGAACACTTGTATCTGAACATTCCAGTCATTTGAACAGCAACCCATTGATTTTTTAGCTCCCATAGCCATATGTATATATGGCAATGGAAGCTATTCTTATAGGCTAGGGAAATGTCTGTATGTATGTATGTCTGTATGTCTGTATGTCTGTATGTCTGTGTGTCTGTATGTCTGTATGTCTGTATGTCTGTATGTCTGTATGTCTGTCCGTCAACATCAAAAACTCCAAAACCGCTGTACATTTCATCTTGATATTTGGTGTGTACATGGATGATGGGCTGTAGATGAGATTTTGTTCAAATGAAGTTGCCATTGCCAAAAATATGCAAATTAAGTGAAAAAATGTAAAAACAGTCAAAATTGAAAAAACTCAATAACCACGGAGCACATTACATGAAAAATTAGCATGTAAGTACTTTGGGCTGACATGAAATGATTGTGCACATCTTGGGTCAGTATCTTGGACTTGCTATTTTTCATGAATTTTTTTTGTAATTTTCTCCCATTTTTGGTCAAAAAATCTCCTGCTCTGAAACCACAAGTCCGATTGATTTGAAACTTGGTATGGAAGTGCATAGGAGTGACCTTTCCCAAATTTGGGCAAATCGAGGTGAAATTTGCATATTTTTAGTTTACACGTCCATAGACTCCCATGTATAAGGCAGATCTCCATAGACTCCCATGTATAAGGCCACGAAAAATAAAAATTTAGTTTCTCATCGTATTCATATTGCAAACAGGATGCAGTGACACAATTTTTAGTCCCCACGGATGAAGTCCAGTGAGCTTATAGATTGGGTCATGTCCGTCTGTTCGTCCATCCGTGAGTCCATCCGTTCACGCATATATCTCGGATATATTGACAAAATGTCATGTGACCTTGATCTCAAATATACATATTTGTCCATAACTCAGTAACCACAAGTGCTACCACCCTTCATATATGGTATGATGGGACAGCTTATGACGCCACATATGGTACCTCATTAATTATGCACATATCTAATTTTGAGCGAGCCAATAGAGCTAGAGGTCTGATTTTTGGTATATAGGGATAACTTAGCAAAACAATTTTTTTGACAAAATGTCACGTGACCTTGGTGACCTTTGACCTCAAATATACATATTTGTCCATAATGCAGTAACCACAAGTGCTACAGCCTTCATGTATGGTATGATGGGACACCTTATGACGCCACATATTGTACCTCATTAATTATGCGCATATCTAAGTTTGAGCGAGCCAATAGAGCTAGAGGTCTGATTTTTGGTATATAGGGATAACTTAGCAATACAATTTTTTTGACAAAATGTCACGTGACCTCGGTGACCTTTGACCTCAAATATACATATTTGTCCATAACTCAGTAACCACAAGTGCTACAGCCTTCATGTATGGTATGATGGGACAGCTTATGACACCACATATTGTACCTCATTAATTATGCACATATCTAATTTTGAGCGAGCCAATAGAGCGAGAGGTCTGATTTTTGGTATATAGGGATAACTTAGCAAAACAATTTTTTTGACAAAATGTCACATGACCTTGGTGACCTTTGACCTCAAATATACATATTTTTCCATAACTCGGTAACCACAAGTGCTACACCCTTCATGTTTGGTATGATTGGACACCTTATGAGGCCACATACTGTACCTCAATAATTATGCGCATATCTCATTCTGAGCAAGCCAATAGAGCTGGATGTCTGATTTTTGGTATATAGGGATAACTATAGGAGAGAAATTTTTTGACCAAATGTCATGTGACCTCGATGACCTTTTACCTAAAATATATGTTTATGTCAATAAATAAGTAACCACAAGTGCTATGTCCTTGTTATTAGTAGGATGGGAGACCTTATGACAACACACGCTTTACCTCATTAATTATGTACACATCTAATTCTGGGCAAGCGAATAGAGCTAGAGATCGGATTTTTTGGCATATAGGGATTAATTAGCATATATTTTTTTTTTTTCAAAATGTCATGTGACCTCGATGACCTTTGACCTTGATTATACATATATATGCATATTTCAGTAACCACAAGTTCTATACCCTCCAATTTTGATAGGATATTAGACCTTAAGATGTCACATCTTGTACCTCATTTATAATGCGCATATGTAGTTCTTGGCTGGCCAATACTGCTAGAGGTCTGATCTTTTTTCCCGATTTAGATTATAACTTAGACATGCCTCATGTGTTTCAATTGGGAACAACGACATAGACCTATGTGCCCATAGATCTCAACATATACACTCCAGTGATACTTCTTAATGACCACATTTTCCTGCCCCATCAAGACTAATACTCCTATTACAAGTGGGGACTATGTCATTGTAAATGACTTGTTGAGTTAATGGTTGTATCACAGTATTCAATATATCTAATTCTGTATTTTTTCCATTTTATATTCTGAATAATTACATTAAACATATTTCACTGTCTCCAGTACATTTCATTTAAGTATTTTCACTTCATGCACTTTATCCCTTTCACACATGTTCAAATATCTGACCAGAGAACAAACACTAAATAGTCCAGGATGGGAGCTACAGTGTCATTGACGCTATTTTTTTCTTTCTTTGCCGTTTGCTTGTACAGGTGTCTAATTGGTTTGCCAACGCCAGGCGACGTCTGAAGAACACAGTTCGTCACCCTGGGCTGACCTGGTCAAAGAGGATAAAGATGTATAACCATTTCGTGAAGGGCAACGCTGAGCTTCTCAGTATTAGTTCAGGAAGTAGCGATAGTTCAAGGTCCGATATGAATACAGATGGTAAGTTTCCAAGTTACCCTCGCTTCGAAGGGTGATGAAGTGTGCAGACCCCCCCCCCCCCGAGTTCATAATCGGTCGATCTCAAAGCTGTTGAAGAGATTTCATATATAACATTATATTCCCCCCAGTTTATGGGGACAAGATTTGTGTTGGTTTACAAGGACGCCATGCGCACGTAGACGCCCATTACATATATACATGTGTCAATCATCATGCTGTTGGTTACAGTGTTCTAAATACATTATCGGATGGATTACGTGTACATAGTCCCTGTAAGAAACGATAGTATGGCGTGTTTTGCCTACATGGTTTTATTTGAAGCATTCTGTGTAATTTCGAGCTGCTTTCTGTTCACCTCGGAGCCGCTCCCGAGCACACATCCAATGCGGGCGATGTATGGAACACGTAATGTTTTCCAATCACCATCTCTCATGACCACCACACCGCTATCATCATCATCATCATCATCATCATCTGATTCATCTGATTCATCATCATATAATTCATCACCACCACCACCACCGCCATGATTCATCACCACCACCACCACCACCACCGCCATGATTCACCACCACCACCACCACCACCACTGCCATCATCATTATAATCATTACTTCCACCGTATGCACCATCTCCCATTGCCAACATCATACATGAACGTGGCATCTTCATGTTATTCAAATCATCATCAATACTACCATGACATCGAGCATAATCTACGGTCTCTCACACTCGTGGTTTGTGCAGGTAGGGGTTGAGAAAAAGTCGTACCTGACATAAGGGAAACCAGATCAACCCCGGGAAGTTAACTCAGAGATTTAATATTGCAAATGCGCATATTGATTCGCTTCCACATTACAGCAATCTGTCTCCGCTGTGACATCTTTATTAACTCCTCTCGTGCAGTTTCGTAGCGACCATCTCGTTAGACAACAAATGCATCGTGCCTATATGCCTATTAACATGAATGTGCCAATAACCGTTGCTAGGCGATATCCAGTAGACGTGAGTCAGGTGGCTCGTTGAGAGACTTGCGCCGTTTATTTCGCGATATCTTGAGATCATGCTGCACAAGGATATACTGACAAGAGTCTGCAGTTTATTACATTACTATGTCAAGTGATCGAGGTCACCTGACCTTCCGTTGCTGGTATATAACACAAGTTTTCATAATGGGACAAGTTGGACACAGTAAAGTTACAAGTGGCATGTGCCTGGCCTCGCCTATCCATCCTTGCAACTTTACAAATAGAGCAGAGAGCCGAGTATTACAAACTTCGTACTTCGTCAAAACAAATCAAGTCACCGGGAACCACCTTGACCTATATACGAAGGTTACCCGATCTATTAATAGACTTATCGTCTGTGTATTTGTTTTGTGTCCGATTGCAAGGCCAGTCACTTCGACACAGAGTGTTTACAGTTGGTTTGTTGAACCAGCCATATTGTGACTGTATTCCTACAATTTTACTAAACGTTCGGGCATGTTGCATTGCATTAAAGGAATATGTTGCCGTGCCTGGAACACAGTTTTAATATTTGGTCTTAACTTTTACGGTACACTACCTATTGTTATTAACCATATAATTTTTTGATGGCCTCTTAACACCTGCTTGCACCTGAAGCAGTCTTATAAAAGGGGCCAAGTTTTCGTCAACTTTATCTCAGAACAAATCGATACACAGTGCACAACTTCCAAAACAAGAACACAGGACTAACATTAGCCAGTGTCAACATTGATTGCTGCGAGAACTGAACTGGAAGTGAAAGACTTAAACTTTTGATCGTACTGTGCTTGAGGAATCTTTAGAATGTTTTCCTTCACAATCAAGAGTTACAGTCAGGAGTCTAGTCGACAACGTGCAAATGTTTGATCTGTGGGAGCAAATACTCCAAATTTAATGTAATGTTAGTTCGGCTGGAGATTTTGTTTTGATGGACCACTCTTTCAACATTTTCCAAGGTTTCAACCAATATAACTGCCTTCTCAAATAGTGTAAATTACAAAACCAATTCCAGCAGACAGGGAACTTTGTCCTAAATGAACTGTAAACCCTCCTAGCAAGGCAGCTATGACAAACAACGCTGTCTGTGACGTCACGAGTGCGTTTGTTTGAAACAAGAAGTTCGTGTTGTGTCGTCTTTGTGTGTCTGAATAATACTTGCCGACTCCCTTAAAGTTTCTCCAATTCAACTGAATTGAATATGAGTAGTTTATGAATCTCGGCGCAGTACTTTCAATATCGACACTTGAAAGTCACTACCGCCCTCGCAAATCGGTTTTCTCGAATTCTAGTCACGAGGATTGTGATAAGTTGACATCTTGTTGAGAAGTGTCGACTTTCATTGGTTGTCTCGGAGTCGATGAAAGCAACATGAAAACATGTTGCTTGGTCAGATGCAGATTTGTCTTGTTTGGAAGCACAATAAAAGGGTAGCTTTTAATTTATAAGTTTTTAAGCGAACTGTATATATGAAATATTATTTTACGACCAATACTCAAACCGCTGAATTCGAATTTTACTCTGCCAAACTAACGTCGCAGCGATGCTTTTACAGATAACCTTGTGAGTGCACACCTGTATTTTAGGGAAACTCGACGTCGGATTAGCGTCGGCTGAACGCACGGATGTCACACCATAGACCCTTGGGCGCTGGAAACACAGTGTTTGCTTTCAGTGTATGTAAACTATGGTAGCTGTACCTGTTCGCATTCCTTGTAAGCTTACGTGTATATTAATAATTTCTGGTTATGAAGCCACACGGGCCTCATTTCTAGGCAGCGAGGTAGGTATGTCATGCATCACACTTGTATGCTAGTGGCAAAACGTTTCGGTTTGACCGCCTCCCGAGGTCACACTCGCAGAAATAAGTCCTGTCTGCCGTAGTGTGTTAAAGCTTCACTGCAAATAAAAAAGACAGAGTATTCATAAAGTTTTCGTGAAGATGCACAATTAAACCCCCCCCCCCCCCCCCCCCCCCCCGAGAAAATACGTTGCAGAAAATGGCTGCCATAGTCCACAGTTTGCTACGGTCGGAAAATATTTTAATTTTCTGTAGGCGAATCACCTCTAACATAAACGTTAATGGCCTGATTGTAATGTATCCTTATTGTATTTCATGGAGTGGTAATATATGCCATTTTCAATTAAGCAACTCCAATTGCTAACGGGATGCCTGGCTTTTGTCTGATAGCGGGCCTTTCAAAAATAACTCTTAATGGACTGCACCAGGACGTCGCGTTATCTGTTGTTCCATGCGACGGCGAAATCATACCTCGCGCGCGTACTGTAACCATGACATTTTGCGGGAACAGTCACTGGTTCCCGGCGCGTCCAGGGCAGCTATAAATAATTCTGCATAATTCACACAATTCATAAAAATCAAGAGCGTGTTTTTTTACAAACAGATTCAGTGTACGAACTCGTTCTTTCTTTATTAATAATCGTTTGCGGCAATTTATCCGTCAAAGCGTGGATATAATCAGACACAACGTTGCATTGAAACATGATATTTTTTTACTGGCATGTTTAATCTGCCAAATTATATTCGCCTAAATTCAATCGCCCGTGGGAGTCTCTGAGAAACACGCCGCAGCATTCTGCAACATCGACCTGTTCTTTTCTTATCCACCAGACCTCGGTGCTTTCGGCTCTATCCAATCCATCCCCTCACGTCGTAATGAAAATTAATAGAAACACAGTTCAAATATTTGCGAAGTCCAGGTTTGACTCCACAAGCGCCGCGCAATTGACATTATGAAATATTGGCAATGTAGAACGCAACCACAGTCTTCCTTTTTGTATATACGGCAAATTTGAAGTATCTATTCAGCGTTGATTTGCATGAGGTTGTTCAGCTGTTTCCATCGTCGGTTCTGTTTGATTTGTATCGTTGTTCTCCCCAAACAAGGCTCTTTGAGAGCAGGACCAGGTGCCCGTGTGTTCAAAGATACATTGTGGACATACAACGTATTTTAAACCCTATCCAAACATTGCATGTAACTTCAGTAAGCATCGAAGCATCACCTCAACATCTCTCCTCCTCGGCTTCGCGACTTACACTTGCACGCACATCTCGTGCAAATTCATCGTTTGGAGTCAGCTGTGAGTTGGAGGACTTGATTCAAACAGCAAATCGCTTTTGGTCAGTCTCCGATTTTGTTTTAATAAGATACATAAACTTTCACTACTTGATGCAATTCCATGTTGTGTTTGCGGCGACCTTGTCATTATGTAATGTATCATAATTTGCATTTTACCCTTAAAAGACAGTTTTGAGTTTAAGTACTCCACTGATATTGAATACTCGTGTATCAAAACATTCTGTAGTAAAGAGTATTACAGAAAATAGGGCTTTTATCTGGCCATTGTATTATGTGTCACGTACAAGCTCTACAGACGGAACACCGCTTGACACATGGAATGCTTCACTAGGATAAAGTTGTGTACGTTCAATGATTTGCAGCCCTTCGTCTAGTGTTACTCGCCAGAGTACGGTGTTGAACTTTTTTTCACCGCAGTATTTTGTTGGCACACCGCCATTATCAAAGTAATTGTTGTGACGGCCTTCAACGATTTCCTTTTAAACTAATGACAATGGCTGACGCTATGTGGTACCTGTGTTGGCAGTTCGAAATTCTCGTCGCTGCATGTTCATGATACAGATTACATAGAGCAAAAACTGAAAAAAAATACGCCAAAATATAGCTGTTACACTTTTGAAATTTCCCAATCAAAATATGAACATTTATGGTTGTTCATTTGAAATACAAGGGCTACAGATTTAAATCAGGTGACAACCATTCGAGCGTTAAGTCATGTTTTGGATAGCAGGTATTACTCGGTATTAGGCCTAAATATTTGGGGTATTGAGATGAGTTAAGCGTTAAAGCGCTATGAAAACGACCGCACTTTGTCGTGGGGCGTTATCTGGTACCGTTGAGGGCTCTCTACGCGGCGTATTTCGCGTTTTAATGTCTGTTTGCTTTTGACTGTTATGTATCTGCAAAGAGTCGACATCGTGCCTGTTTCACGATGTTGACGCCGCAGACACCGGAAACGTTCAGCCCGATCCGTTTGGCATCGTGAAGTTGCCATGAGGCGGGCAATATGCGATGCACATATGTCAGAACATTTCAGACAAACGTGTTCAACACATGTCCTGGCAGTATATCATCGCTGACAGTGTGTCGTGTACACCTCACGTGTACCTATACAGGGCAAAGCCTGGCAGGCTCACATTTCTTCAGCGGACGTTCACCCTTCATCTTTAGTCCAGTCGGTAGATTGAAAGGTAGCTGCCAAACCCGCAACATTTTCGTGTTCTTTTTTCTCACTGTTATTGAACTCGGACCACTTTATTGACACGAACACAAAGAAAGATAAAAAGGAGAGATAGCTGAATACCGCCACATCCTATTCATTGTTCGATAATTACCATCGCGAAGCGTGTATTAGTAATCTAAACCACAGCACCTCCACCGGAAACTACATGTTAAAAAGTTTGCGGGCTACTTTTCAGTGGGGCGAAGGAGTCGGCCAAACGATGTTAAATACCGCTTTGAAAGTTTTAGGACGAGGATCTAATTGAAAATGTGGGAGCGGAGTCCCACATCTGATTTGACAATCGCGTTCACTTTCCACGCCAGGAAATCTATTTTGGGAACAATTACGACATCGACAATTACGACAGAAACAGATAAGGATCGGTCTCCTTGATTGTAGTGTACACACACTTCAATACCGGCGGATATCCTTCATTTTGAAAACAAAAATCAAATTGCATCATATACATCATCAACAGCCCGCATTTTGAGCGCGAACAATTCCACTTCACAAGCATGCTGATTGTCGTCTCGTTAACCTTGTTTCCCTATCTTCAATTCCTGAAGCAACCATTTTATTTTTTTTGTCTTTTACAGACTTTGATGACGACATTTCACACAGAGAGGACACCATGAGAAAGAATAACGATCACGGCTCTTCCAACAACATACCACCCTCCCCATCCCTGTCGTCGGACAGCGAGCACTCGGAGTACCATGACGACGACACGACGGAGAACGCCGACGACGCCATGGCACCGCCGAAATACAAACACACAATCTTACAGCGGTATCTAAATGACTCTTTTAATCACCACTGTCAGTCGCCAAATCAGTCCGCCAAAGAGAGGGTAGTGCCGAGGAAGAAAAAATCAGGCTCGCTCAGTTCCCATGACTACGAGGACATGTCAACGTCACCGAACGATACGTCATCGAACGAAGGGGAACATCAGCATAGAGTATTTGATGGTAAGAAGCAGAGATACTTCTTCAGTAAAATAACATTATTTACATAAAGTCTGTTGTGTTTCCTGTCCATAGTTTTACAAAAATCAATAAGATCGTGTTCCAGATCGTGTTCCTGGAAAAGTTAATACCCCGATTAGGTGAAATGTGCCAGGACTGGATCGCCTACCTGCTTGTAAAACCCTAAAAGTGTGAATTATGATTTATCAACGGGACTTCGATCCTTCACGTTCGACCGTTATATTCGATAAATTTCAGTGTTATGTAGAGAGTTTCTGATGACGGTCGCGTTCACGTTTGAGGGCGCGTGTACGTGCTATGTGTATTGAGCCAAAAAAGCTCGACCCTATCACGGTGTAAAGGTGCATTCTCAGGAAAGTGATACTCGACGAAATCGAATCGTCAAATAAATAAGAGTGTAAAATGACAAAAGGAATTCAAACAAACGACGCAAGTATTTTTATCTAATAGGCTGACGAAGTTTTTCGTCACGACTTCATGATCACCGCACAATCACCATATTTCATCTTGGACCTAGACTCGTACCGTATTCCGTTTTTGATTCGAGCTTTTTTAGCATGTCAACACAGTATTTTCGATGTTACGTATGGCAATCGATTTAGGCGGGAAGAACTAGACTTTATTTAAATTTATTTATTTGTCAACAGCGACCGTCAAATCAAGTTTGCTTGCTCTGCACGACTTGATGTGTCGGCAATCCTCGCATTCGGTATTTCAATATAAGACGAATGTTTTTCTGTTAAGGGAAAATAATTTTGGAAGTAATATGAAAAGTTACTTTTATTGCCCCTTAGAAGAAATTGCCATGTTGTATAATCCAAAAATATCCGTGATATCATTTCTCAGGAAGCTAAACCTTGGCCTTTTAAGGCACTCTATCTGGATTAAACCAGCACGCGGTCTTCGATATCAAACGTCCATAAACTAATCTCCAAACACGGACTTCCAATTAGTCAGCTATCATAAATTTCTCCCTGGTACATTTAATGTCGTTTTAGGCGCCCTTAGAGGAGTTCAATTTCAATGCAAATCTACTTAATACGTCACCATGAACGGCATTGAGTGCTGTGACGAATCACAGCGCTCGCCAACTGATCATGAAGTTGGATTTTGCGGGGGATGCGGAATGTTTTAGTTTCAAGTTTGAAGCTATTTTTAGATGGTATTATGACAAGAGGCTGCGCTCCATCGACTGATTTCCACACGTCTTTATCTTTGACAGTCGTTAAAATGAAAAATGAAAATGAAATCCTCTGATGCCGCTTAGAATAGCAAGGCCGACACAGTTTTTAACGCGGTTGTCTGCTTGACAGTAGCACCATTAAGACCGCCCTGTATTCTGGCGTCTGGTGCAAAATGTATGCAAATTGCCACGGACCGACGCAAATCGAAAACTATTCCGAGACCATAGAGAGTATGCCTTCCGACCCTTCGTGTTTTATCCGTTCCGACCTTCCATGCATGCTTTAAACGAGCAAAATCGTGAGAGTGTGTGCAACATACCTGTGATAGTTTGATTGTGAGAATATCGATAGTTTGTCAGATGGCATCTCTATCTAACCAGGCAAGTTCAATAATATCGCAGCATACAGAACCGCGAAATGTTCTGACCATGACAGGGTGTTCTGTCCATTCAAAACACAGTCAATGCTTGTCAGTGATAAAACAATAAACAATTTGCAATTATCAATGTCGCGCTTCACATATTTTTTCGACAATATTTAATTATCTACAAAAGTAGCAGCTTTACAGACGAACAATATCGAAATTGTACTGTTGTGGCCCAGTATAGACAGTAAAAGCATTTACCATTGTGAGAGTGAATGTAGACGGCGCAGAAAGATGCTTTGATTCGAAACCGCCTTTCCCTCTGTCTTCACCTATCATCAACTTTCGCATTTTGAACTTGCGGCTAATACCCGATGATATGGTATAAAGTCTACCTCACTTATGTCAAGCAGACGTTTTTTTTGTATTCAAACGTATTACGTCAACTGTGACGGCTGCAGCAAATATCAAGACGAATTGCATTGTTTGACCGCTTTGTAATGCCGCTATGACATTATTACAGCCAGGTATTTGGACGCAGGCCGTCTCTGTGCATGACGGGGTCATTGTCCGAGTTCAGGAGAGCTGCACCCAGAAAACAAATCATAAGATGTTGATTAGTTGAAAATGTTTAATTAATCATTCAACCCGACCCACCTTGCCGAATATTTGGCGACCATAAAAAAGTCAATATGAAGAAGTCAAAAAGCATAAATTTGGTGGTTGCATAAATGAAACTAAGCGTGAACCAGTTTTAGTACTGGTTACTTGTTAGAAGGCCATATACGGAAACATCGATAAGCTACATCGTCTTTCATTCATCTTTCCAGATATATGTAGACATTTTTGAGATATTTCTCGTTTATATATATATAGGCCCTACATGTAAAACAGGCCAAACAAATACTTGCATATAATTGATGCTACATCGTCGCGATGACAGAGCCGAGTATTTCTCGCTTAGTCAAAAACAAATCCAGCATTCAACACAATGCAGCGATCATTGCGTGCGGTTGCTTGGTATGTTTCGGAATCTACGCTTTAGAATTACGTCATCATTGTGATTTGCATACATTATAGCGTCACATGTATTTCGATGTCTTGTCCATGTAAAATCTGAATAGACGCGTCAATCGTTTCGATGGTAGTTACCTCATCGAAGGGCGGACAAACATGAGCACCAGATTTCAGAATCCCCGGTACATCCAGACTTTGCGGAGAAAGGAACCAGGGGCGGAGGGCTAGGGCGTTCCAGGGTTCCCGCAAAACACGCCAACTCGGGACGGTAATTATCCGAAGGCTTGTGAGTCACTTGTCAAATACCAAGGTTGGCCGTGCATGCAAAGAGAACCACAATGACAAAGTGATTTCAATAGATGTCAATTAGAGCCAATTATACGAAATGCTACAAGTCACTCTGTGTCTTTTTGCTTTTAGGTAGCGAGGTCTAGTATTCCCTTTTTTCTTTTCAAAAGATTTTTTTTTCTCATGGCGATGCTGAGCTATCGCGTGATGAATACTCTTTTAATTCGGGGACTGTGTGAATGGCCATACTACCGTGAAGTGGCTTCGATTTGTGGATACGCGATCCGCACCGGCGTCTTGAGTTACAACTTGAGTGACGCAGGGTTTTGGAGCTGGTCTGTAAGTTCTTGTGCCCGGGGCACTCAAGTCAGGTGCCGCCAACTAAGCTGTTCGTGCAAAAAGGTGTTCGTGCGAAGTTTTTCAGCGGGCGGGCAAATTTCAAAACTAATCGGCGGGCGGGGAGAAAATATCGATATTTACTGTGGGCGGGGAAGAAATTTCAATACTTTCAGCGGGCGGGGAGAAAATTTTGGACAGTGGGCACCGGAAAATACGTAGAGAGAGGGGAAAGCGGCGTGCTTGATAACTTGAGGAGAAATTAAGCGCCTAACTTAGAGGGAGCAATGTTCCAAGTATACTGCTAACTGCTCGCACGGTTTTGCGTTGTTCTGGGGTGCCTAGTGGGCATCTAGTTTGCAATGGGAAATTTCAGTAGTGGGGAGAGGGCAGCGGGGAGCTTGAATTGTTGTGGGGAGTGGGGAGCGGGCAGACTGTAGATACCGGAGGGCAGTGGGCATCAAAATTCAGTGGGAGGGCATATTTTCAGCGTATGCCAGTGGGAGGGCAGTTACGAACAGCTCTCACTTTCCCCTCCAAATTTTAGGTCAGGGTCAAAAATAAGAAAAATCGGTATATCAGCCTTCAAAACATGTTTTGTGATGATTTTGCGAAATTCATGAAATTTACCAGTTGGCGGCACCTGTCAAGTGTCTTGTTGTCTTTCTCTCAGTCCCGGGCGAGTTCGCCGCGGTCTGTCTGGCGCTCACAATCGGCGTCATTTGAAGCTATGACGGTGTTCGGAAAGTATGCGTAGCCCCCTACTTCAGGAGTGTCGGAATACAAGCTGGAAAATTGAGGACTTTCACACTTTTCTCTAACCACGTGCCACAGTAGTTGTACAAAGATGATCACCGGTGTCAGTTTCGGTGAGTCGCTGCGAGGGAAAAAATGTTGTCCATTCATCGGTCGTAATTGTACCGTGACCACGACTGGCACTTTGAGAATGAGCTGTTATGTGATTCGGAATAAACAATTTTTGACGGATGACGTCATGTGCGAGACCTGCCAAGTCACGCGAACCTACTTGTAAAAGTAGCTTATCATATGCTTTGCTGTAACTTTTTACGATATTTCATTTTAGTGGCTTTTACAAAGAATTCATTTTCTCATCAATCTCCGAAAATTGTGGCGAAGTACATTGTACAACCTTTGTGAACACACTTCATTGTTACACTAAATGCAATATTATCACTGACAAATGAACTCAAGTCCTGGCTAAAATTCAAAGGTCGACAGCGACATTTGGCATTGCGTCGGCGGGTATCATCATTGTATAAACGAGGTGCAGAGTTTAAGACCAAAATATCAATTTTCGAATTTTAAAATTTCTACCATTCTGTCTCAGCTCGATGAAGTAAAATTCAATTCCTGGTTTTTGTTAAACCTGAATGACGAAGCGCCTTTCTGTTTGAGGTAAAACTTGCATACGTATGGTAAATTGAAAATATTTTAATGACTTTCATTTTCCTGAAAACCAGACCTCTCAAGGCAAGGATTGGTTTCTTTTAAAATACGAAAATTACGCTAAGTATCGTTGGTTGTTCGATTTTGAATTAGCAACAGTTATAGACATATCACAAGGCAGAAAAAAGGGACGTTCAAACAAGTAATCTTTGTGAAAAAGAACATTTGTATTCAAAATCATGTCATGTCACGTGATCGAGTTTAGGCTGGACCGCTGGACTTCGAAGGATGTTGTTAAAATCGAAGAAAATGTGGAGGAAAATTTCTAGAAAAGGTGTTCCCAGCATGCGCTTCTTTTATATAAAAAAATAGCTCATATTATTTGAGGCCGAGACAGAAAGTGTGGAATTCTTTGCAAGAGTAGGTATAAAGTACCTAGTCGGACAAAAATAGGTCAACAATTGGAAAGGGAAATGAAATGCACACATCAGGACCAGCTTGCCTGTTCGAAGGGCGCTTTAATTAGCAGCAAGCGGTGTTAGTCGCTTTACCGCCCCCTAAGGTCTCATCACGGAGAGCCAGTCTTCCTGTGATTCATAGGAGCAAATGTAAAATCCGATCAAGAAACCGTAGGTGGCTTGTTTGCCTACCTTTTACCAAGTCAAACTGTTATCTTAGTCGACTGTTATTTGGCAATACAATAATGCTTTAGATGACGCAAATTCCAGCTTCCTAAAATATTAGGTTATCCAGTTCCCCAAATACGCTGGCAAGTAAGAAGTAATGTAATATTCAATCACGCAGTGTGTTGAGTCAGTCTGTAAGTGTTTATATTATATCCTGCTGAATAGGGAGACTTGC
This sequence comes from Ptychodera flava, assembly GCF_041260155.1. NCBI lineage: Eukaryota > Metazoa > Hemichordata > Enteropneusta > Ptychoderidae > Ptychodera > Ptychodera flava. Next base: position 6,036,261 of record NC_091938.1, read on the forward strand.
CCGTAAATTTCTAATGAATGCTTGTAACAATTGTTCATTAGGTATGTTGGAACCATGGCCCAGACGTCGGGCGATTGAACATGCCTGTTAAGTAGCTATAAAAACACAAGTAATTCGTTGTATTGGGCTACTAGTGAGGATTTGCATTTTGTATTTAGTTAGTACAACTATTTCATTATTCAAGGTAGACACCCCACTCTTGAGCATCGAGTCTTGAGAGAGTTTATATTCGTTTCAAGAGAAGAAACAAATCCCATATTTGAAGAATAAACAACAAAGTTTTACCGGAACGAAAGGATCGAACGTCATCTCTTTCGGGGTCAGAGTTCAAATTGCGTGCAGTCACAGACGTAGAAGTGCGATGTTGCATCATCAGGGAGTGGTACCACTTTGAAGCTGTCCTTGCCCGGAGTGTCATCAACACCCCTGCACTGTGTCCGAAGCTGTTTAAATAAACTGTCTGTGCTGTTGGTTAAAGTCTAAACCAAGGTGGACGAAAACTGAGGTGTTTTGCGCTGTTTCTGCGTCTGTGCGTCGCTTTTGTTTGCCGGTGCGGTATTCTTTATTGTTCGTCCGGTTTTCTCCCTCTTTCCTCTCAAAACATCTCTTTCACCATGATGATGCTGGGCAGTACCATGCTATCCACACCGCCCAAGGGCTGTCTGTCTGCTTTCTATTATTACTCAGTGACTCGCTGTTTTTCTGTTAGCAAGTCTTCCCATGTTATCGGTTTCGAGGAACTGAAAAATTGTTTTGTTTTACTCTTTCAATACATGGAGATCGGTTTCCGTCGAGGTCACATCTTTGCAATCAATTTCTCGCAGAGCAGTGTCCTTCCATCCTCTCAAATTCCAGACATTTTACTGAATAGGTAATTTTGTCCCGTTCCTTCCAGAAAAAATCTCAACTTGTGTTATCTTGCTGTTCCTAGTGAAGGTAAACTTTACTTGTTTGGAGTTCATCACCAGGTCATACAATATTTTTCAAAGAGCTGGATTACAACTAACTCTCGCCCAGACCCAACAGGTGTTCGAGGTTGTGAACTGACAAACAGCCCCGTGAGGAGCGCGTTAGTTTACCCCACTCCATGTAAATTTTTACCTCTCGATTGCCAAGTATACTTGAGCGTTTTGTAGCTGTATAGCGTGATTACATTGCCTTGAAAAAATACCCATGACACCTGGCTAGGGTCGTACAGCTCACCTCACTCTTGGGCAATGTCACGTTTCTCTGGTCCCTCCAGATTTCTGAAATAAACTTCATATTTTACGTTCCACCATCCGTACCACCCACCCTAGGAGAGCATTACATTCTGATCGTGTTCTGGTATTCCCGAATCGTTCCAGAGAGCTTTCAACAATCGTAATGTAAAACACGCGCTGAATGGCAACTAACCCATCTAAAACACCGAGACCAAATTTTAATGGCGTTTACGTTACAACATTGGGCCGGAGCGACTGGTTGTCAATGGATTCTTTCAGAGAATCTTTTTTGTTGCATGACAAGCGCGTGAATATTTCTTGCCCGCACAAAAGGGTAATAGACTTTAGTTACTCACGCCATAGTAAACCGCGTTTCACGGTCGCAGCGTGGATAAAAAGCTGTTAAGGTTTATATTTCAGAGAGGTCTGGTAACAGCTTTAGAGGATACACTTAGGTCAGGGAGGAGTTCGGTCCCATCAAAATCTCAGTTGTACTCTCCTCCTCTCTGCTAATGCAGATCATTTCGTTTACCGGTACTTTAGTTCTTTAGGTGTGCGCAAATCTTGATGACCATGCGGGCAAAATTCTGTCTGCTTAACAGCAATGACACGTTTCTCACAACAACTCAAACCTTCCATACTAGAAATAATGCTTCCACAGTTATAAGGTCAAACATTTCTTTAATGATACACTAATATGTCCCGTCAAGCGATGTGATCAGATATGTACACAACTATGATAAATGCGAGGGAACATTGGCAAGCATGACCAACAAGCGTTCCATTGACCGCCATCTGTCGAAAACCGATATAGGGTTATTTGTTTGCAATAGCTTTTGCGTCGCAAAAACATTCCGAGGCTTTTTCCATTTAGCGTGATGAAAACCAATCTTGCAGTGGTGGGTCTCTCCCGGCAAATTGTTTGCTTACACTGTCAAAACATTTTCTGACTACTATGCCATGACTCTTGAGAGGTTGGCAAAAGGCATGATAAGTTGTCAACGGATGTATAGATGGAAGTGCTTCAGAAAATACTGCAATGATCGTACCACTGATATATCGGGAGATGCGGATCGGAGACCGGGAACACAAAACGTTGCAACTGCATTACATCAAGAACGTTACTCCCAGTTTGAGGGAAGCGAGGGAAGTGCGAATTTCATTCAAAGTTGACTCTTATCATGATGTGACTGTAAGAACGTTTTCCTCATCAACTTGCCCAGGTGAAAATACTCAACTTTTTCATTCTAAACCTCTTGAAGTAATCTCTTTTCCTTTTCTATTTTTTTCAGATTTCCAGGGCGAATTTACATTTCCTAATGTCAATGTACATTGGAACAGGTACGTTGTCATAGCGATCAACTATCGCAGTTCTTCCACTCAGTTTAACTTTTCTGACCTCAATTATCCAAACTTAGATGTTTACAGCAATTGCCTTGTTCCTTTACTGCCTTTGTTGTCCATCAATACGTCACGTGGGCTTGTTGACAATTGTAAAACATAATTTAAAGGATAAACATTTTCACGGTCAGAATTTTGACACATTTTGTTGATAATGCATTGCAACATCTTGCAATCAACAACCGTGAACTCTTTGCAATGCCAAGCTACGAGAGTCGTCATCATCAGATTGGCTGAGGTTCCCATGCGATTTGTTAACTGCATAGCTACGACGCCCTCACAGGCCCATTGATCATTAAATAATGTGTGTTTTTGTTATATATTTACAGTAAACAAACAGATGAAACGTATTGGAAGGAGATCAATGCTGCCATGGCCTTAACTCACATGGCGAGACTGAAACAGAGACAATTACAGGCGAGGGATACACCGTGTGGTGCTACGCGCTAAAAAAACGTGTGCTCAAGTGGAAGTTTAATAAAACGAAAGACTGGATGCATTAGCTTATGGACAGCGGTGGCGTTGTTACAATATCTAATCGAGTCCTCAGCTGATAATTTGATGTGATCAATCTTGTTCCGGGTGAGCAAGACCTACGCGGAAGGGAAGAACATGTCCTCGTTCATCGTAAATGTACTGAACCTTGGATTTTGTCGATCTCCATTGAGACCTCCCCGAACTACGGCCATCTCTACACTGAGTCAGTTGCCATCATAATGGAAATCAGTTCTATGGGACACGAAAAATCGCTTTTAATTTGCCTTACCTTCTGAAGATGAAGAGTTCGGAGATACGAATGGTGTACTCCGGTAGCGAACTTCAGTGTACTTCGGTAGCGAACTTCAATCAAAGTGGTCAAATTTTGCTAGCATTACCTTAAAAATGGCAACGAGATTGGCCAAAATATCCGTGCCTTACGAATTAGTGGGGTTTCATGAAGATAGTTACTAAGTGCGCAAGCGCACGTCTTGTTTTAATTTAACCGATTCATTTTGTTCCCAAGGTTTCTTTAATTTGTAGTCGGACGAAAAATTTATCCGAATTTTCCAATGCCGATTTAAGCTTTGATTATTGTAGAGCCATTTTTTCCTCGCATAGGTACTAAATTCATTCGTTTTCATGTGACGTTATGTCATGCGCCGAAAGAGGGCGCTTTTACTGCCCATTCTTTTAAGTTTGATAACGTAGAGCTAATAATTACTAAATTTGCACAAATGGTTCGCAGGTGTTTTTAAAAATAAAATTCGTCTAGATTTTCATGTTCATTTAACATTTTATTGATTTTGGTGAGGCGTTCACAATTTTTTCCTTGTAATTACAGAAAGTTATGACTTCGTTCCAGTTTTTAAAGAGTTCAACCTCCATCGTGTGATTCTCATTAGTTGCCTGTCATGTGCGTAGCTTATCGTTTTTTCCCCGCGTTTAGGGTGACAAAAACTTATGAACATAAATTATAAACAGAAATGCATGAAGAAAAAATAATATTTAATAAAAAATCGGCCAAAGCACAGACCATTTCGCAGGTCGTAACGTTCGTGCTTTGGACAATATAACGATAACATTGAGGGTGAAAACACTCAACACAGAATGAATTCTGTTAGCATGCGATTTGAATGCGATCTTGTCTTGCACCTGGTTAGTGTTTACTTTACGCACTGATAACGTACAATGCCAAGACACCTTTGTGAATCCGACTGGATAGGTCAGATCTTGGCTGCGTTTAAGGCGGCTTCATCAATTTTCATTTATTTCTCAGAAAAAAAGTATTATCATACACATAGAGATGTTTTTCATCAATGTGAATTCATTTGTTGCCATGGAAGTATTGTGGACTATAGAGATTAAATCAAAACAAAAAAATATAAATCAAGGAAACAGCAGGTCGTGTTTTCTTTGAATATTCGGGTCGATCACTATATTTTTCAAGACGACCCTCTTCTTTGTACGTAAGTTGGATGAAATTGACATTCAATGTGTGTACATGTATATTTCATCCATTTCCTCATCAATCTTGCTGTAAATAAAAATCAAGTGAGGCAATATTATGAAAAAGTAATGGCGTATTTTTCGTTATGAATGGAAGTTGCTCCGGTGTGAGGGCAGGGAGAAGAAACAAGGTGACACGATTCTACATTACGACTTCTGACATACAACATGTAAATTGAGACATCGTCACAGACTCTAGACTGATCGCTCGGGGACGCTCCCTGCGCTCGGGGGAGCGTAGAGAGCGCCCTCGAGCGACGTATCTTCCAGTCTACACAGACTCCTGTATAAAACAAAACCAAAAAAAAACAAACCATAAAGAAGAAACCGCGAATGTGGCACCCGATTCCATCCGCGAGACACGATTTAATGATTGCTATCGCAACGAAGCGCAAAGACCTTTCCAACAATATATTTTATTTTGAGACTCGAAGTACTTCCAAGGATGGTCAATTAGTGGATCCGTTCAGACGTCGAATAAAGATCGATAGATTTTCTCGTTTGGAGGCGAAATAATTAAACCAGTGCCCTCAGTTAGGTGACTACACAATTTCATCGACTCGAAGCATTTGATGTTGTATTTTAAAATCAAAATACGAGACCCAAACAGAAATCATTCGCATATGATGGTCTGTACATATAAACTGAACCATAGACTTATTTCACATGAGAAAGTTTTGAATGATTTGTCTATACCAGTATTATCTTAGAAAATGTTCAATGACATATTTAGGAAAAACGCTAATTTTAAGTTTTATCCTACATTTGTAGTTCAACTGAAGGTACACAGCACTTATGAGTGCAAATTGACACCCACACCCACCCACACACACACACACACACACACACACACACATATATATATATATATATATATATATATATATATATATATATATATATATATATATATATATATATATATATATATATATATATATATATATATATATATATATATTGGTGCGATACATGAACTCTCCCTCCGTTTGCTGGGGAAGATCGGTTTATATATAAATATCAGCTGAATCTTTTTGCTTTTATATTTTGATAAGATTGTTTGAAATCAAAAGTACACAGGTAAAAATGCTGAATGAAATGTGAACACAACGATTTTCGAACTTAGGGTGACGAACGTAAAACAGAGATGTTCACAACCAAATCATATTCGTATTCGCCATCGAGTACACGAACACTGTGAACAATCGACTGAATCCATCAACGAGAATTGAAATACTGGCATCTCCAGAGACAATATGGCTCATTTTTGGGGATCAAAAGCATCCAAAGATTGGATAGTATTTTTTGAATTATTATTTAATTGTAATTATTGCAAACTGTACACAGTCCAGAAGTGGTGGGTGAACTTCAATCTAAGCTCTGAAGGGAAAGTTTAAGTATTGGCTTACTAAACGTATATCATTGTTGACAGATGAAATGTAGTCCAGAATAGTCGGAGTATATCAACAATAATACACGCCTATGCGCGCTCAGAGATGCCGTTGACCAAGTTGAAGACCATGAATTACATGGGAAGAGAAGTAACGAACTCGCAATATTACATTTCAAGACACCAACGGCAGGCATTTGGTGACTACTGTGAGTTATCTCTCGTAAACCATGGAACCATGCCTTACCATCACGAGGATCGATCGTGGAGCGGAGATAAAGCTCTGGCTTGCGAGAATGTTATGCTTGATCGACTTCTCGTCAGTCTGCAGTCTGTGTGACCAAACATTGCCTAATCGGATAAACAACGCCCTCACACCGCTCGACTTTGATTTTTTTTGTTTTCAATATTTCGCATTGTCTACACAGCGTCTCCCCCTGAATTTACCTTTTTCTTTCTTTCGACTTTCATGCACAGTGTTTATATTTTTTCACGTAAAACAGCATTGTTCAAGAAAATTCTAAACAATTATCACAATTTCTGCTATGCGGTTTCATGATTGGTCCCTAATCTCGTTAAGTACTGCGCTAGACATGGAGAACTAGTTATCAGCCTGATCATACAACTCAAGAGACTTCGACTACTTGGCAACCCTGAGTCGTGAACTTCTATTGAAACTTTTTCGTTGCGTGTTAAATGACACTGAGTTAATGGCTTCTGAGGCGATGCAGGCTATTCCGTGAATTTCTGACAGTGGTGTTTTTACGCATAAATGTACAATTCTAAAATCTATGAACAAAAGTAACCTTTAGCGGAAGAGACAAAATAAAAGCTGTTGGCAATCGTCTTCACACTATATACAACCACAGGGTACCCAGACATCTGGTTGTTGTTGTTTGTATCGTTGTTTATGCTTATTTGTAATGTTTTTGTTGACCAATAAACTTCAACGAACATAACTTTTGTGTTGTTGTTGGTTCAAACGTAATGTGGATGTCATAAGGAACGCTACAAGGACACTACCATTATTTGAACCGATGCAACTCTCTGCCAACGTTTTTGCTGTCTGTATTGTTGTTTATGTTTATTAGTCGTGTTGTTGTTGTTGACCAATTAAATTCAACGAACATAACTGTTGTGTTGCTGTTGGTTCAAACGTAATGTAGATGCCATAAAAAGTGCAACAAGGACACTATTATTATTTGACCTCCCTGTCAACGTACACTCTCTTCATAATCACCATTCTCCGCCGCCAACCGCCTCTCCCTCTGCATTCTATTCTTCCTCATATTGGGTGGTGCACTGTGACTGCAGCCCTAGTTTACACAGTCAGGCGATATTGAGATCTAAGCAACTGAAGCTGTACAAAATGTAAATATGTTTTTGAATATTTAAACAGTTGGTTTTGAAAGCCCAAGCTGATGAAAGTGCGCTCTCACTACGATTTAAATCCCCCGCTCCCCGGTGAAACCCCCAGTATCCAAAACTCACACTCCCCTTCCACCAATCGTTTGGTTTTAGAGATGTATTGGTTATACCTTGCTGGTGCGTTAGTTGTTGACTTTGTCAAAGTTAATCTGGTGATAATCTGGTGAGAGCGTTCACAGATTAGTAATTTACCCTTGCTTACTTTGGCAAATTATTAGGCACTCAAACTCATCAGATAATGTACTAAATTACCACCTTGCTTGCTTAGCAAATTAGGCACTCAAACTGGTTAGATAATAGATGCAGCATGCAGATAAAACGTTTACGCAAGATTGTCAAGGGCAGTGCAAGACAATAACACCAAAGTTTGGTAGAATAAACCTTTATTAGCAATACAACAAAACACCTACCCAACCCTGGGGATGGATACGTAGGCGACCCCTATGGTCATGTCATGGATATCGATGTTGGTGACAAATTTTACCTTAAACCCATCATCTCAAGGCATTTCAGCAATTTTGGATCTGACGCTTTGCTTCTCAATCATTTTGGTAGCACAGAAAGCTGTTACACCACATGATCAGGAATTATTTCATTCATCGGGTTTCTGCATGCTGTTCCTTTTGAAAATAGAAGGGAACACGAAGTTTACAAATAAATTTGAATTTACTAGAATATAATTTGCTTGTTATGTAGTATAATCACGACTGAACTGGACCGTACCCAAACACGTTTAAGTTCCATAAGCTGTATCTTTTGTCTATTTTTTTTCAGAACTCATGTTTTGTGGTTTCCCTACACTTTCTGCATTGAATCCCTAAACTGTAATACCAACTATTTAGCATATGAACACAACCTATATGAGTATAATCTCTCTTGTTATTGTTGAAAATGTATTCAAGTCCGGACTAGAATTCATTTGTAAACAATAAACAATGATCACTACACACATATAAGCTGTGTTGAAAAAATATATCGAAATTTCAGCATGACAAACGGATTAGGGTCAGACACGGTAGTTGATATAAAGAAGCAGAATACTGAAAAACTTGCAACAAGTTACAGCTTATGTCCCTTTAATGACGAAATGAGAAGAAGACAAAATATGAAATAAACAATGCAATAGATAAACAAATAGTGGAACGCATATTGTTGGTCATGTAAACGTATAAAATAACAGCATATCTCTTTTTGGAGGATGTGTACCCTTGAAAATGACCGTCTAGCCATTATCACACACGTGTGATCAAAGCTACAAAGCATGCACGTGACACGAAATTCTGGAGGGACTGTGGTGCATGGGTAAACCTATTGTCATATGGGCTCAGTCAACGTCGACCTCCTTCAAGGCATCCATGTACATGTACATGTAGTCGAGTAGACACTAGAATATTTAAATGTAATTTCTTTATGGAAAAAAGATTTTATATGTTTACTCTCGCTAGGAGAGTTTGCTATGCATTATAGGTAATAGCGCCCTCACATGAAATATTTCTCCTCTCAGAAATAAATTTCGCTCTGAAGAAAAGTAAGTTTGACTTTTTCATCCTTTTCCGTTCTTTCTCAGTTTATTTATACCAAATTCCTAAACCACACTCATATGTAGAAAATATATCTTGAAGGAATTAGTTTTGTTGTCTTCAGAAAATAATTTCTCTCCATTGAGAAAAAAAGTTTTATTCACTGTATTTCAATTTGCTGCTCTGAGAAAATCTTTTTTCCATAAAGAAATTAATTTTACTCTTGAAAAATAAAACTTTTCTTTAAGAATTTAAGTTTTCTGCTCTAAAAACATAAGGTTATGTCATTTAAGTAACTCAGTTCGCGCTCAGCAAAAATCTTAAACTCTTGCTGTGAACAATTTTTACTTTTTTTCGAAATAAAAACGTTTTTGAGAAACAAATATTTTGTTCAAAGTTAAAGTTATTTTTTAAAAGTTAAAGTGTTTTTGTTAAAAGTTTTTTAAAAACAGTTTACCCCAAAAATAAAGTTTCCCCGTTCAGAAATAAAAGTTTGCTGTGGAGAAATAAAATTTCTCACAAATATTAAATATATTGTCAAGAAATATGAGTTTATGTTCAAAAGTAATAAATTTCCATGACGTGTAGGGGAGTCTGTTGTCTTGAAAAAAAATTACTTTTGTTTTACAAAATAAAAAATACTTTTTAGAAACACATATTCTATTAAAGTTAAGATAAAGTTAAGTTTATTTTTTAAAAGTTAACATTTTACTCTAAAAATAAAGTTGCCCGTACAAAATTAAAAGTTCGCGGTGGAGAAATAAAATTTCTTACAAATATTAAAGATATTGTCAAGAAAAATTAGAGTTTATATTCAAAAGTAATAGAGTTCCGTGGCGTGTAGGGGCCACCGTACTTCAGGGTTTGACATCGTGTACGTACGTGAAATGCTTTCATCAGAGGGAAAGTGGGCATAGTTAAGTAACAATTAATTATATTTTATCATGAATCAATACAAATAACATTGCCAATCTTCACCCCTGGCGCGACACCAAGGACTGAGCCCTATATAATCGGGTGCAGCCAACGGAGCTATTCATCGAAAAAGCTGTTCCAGGAGCAACTTTTGAGGGCAGGGGAAACTTTAATTTTGCTCGGGCAGGGGACATGTTTTTAAGTGGCAGGGGAGCAAATTTTAGTTTTTTTGTAGGGCAGGGTAGATATCGGTTGATTGTCCTGGGGACAGGGCTTTGCAGAAAAACGAGGAGAGGAAAGCTACTTTCAAAACGGGGACAGGGCCAGGGTAGTTGAGCCATGGTGTTTCCCGGGACACAGGCCAAGTAATTATAACTTTTTATCTATGCAGGGTTGGAATGACAAAATTTTGAGGGGAATTTTTTCCAGGGCAGGGGAAATCGGCAAGTTTTTTTCGCCACAGGGCAGGGGAGCTTCAAAAATTCATAGTGGGGAGGGGAAACAGGCAAAAATAAGTGGGGAGTGGGTAAAAATGAAGTTTGAGTGCGGGAGGGTAAGTCGAAAAATTTTCAGTTGGAGGGCAAATTATGAACAGCTAATTAATTACCCTCTAGACTTAAAATTAGTCAGTTCACATTACTTGTCATGCACAATATATCTTATCATAATAAGGACCCCTTTAAAAGTGCATTGTTCGTTGGCTGCACCTGTATAATATTAGATCAGACTGATATATGTACAAAGCCAACTACAGCATCATCTCGCGAGAATGAAAACTTGTGGAGGGAAGAAACAATGAACAATCTTCAGGCGGCAAATTTGATACATCGTCTGTCGTCACCAAAATGGTAAAAACCAAATTTGGTGAATTTATTACTGAGAGTTCTCACGTTAGGTCGAGCAATAATTTTCTACATTTCCATCCCGAAGGACATGTAAATGTAAACATGATTCACTGCCTGGGACGGTCAACGGTTCCAGAATTTAAAAACGCGTATACGTGACCGGAGACCGCGAAAACCCGGGAGTGCAGCTGAGAGTGGCACTTTATACGAACTGCGTCGTCGACCCCTCAAATCTGTAATTTTAAGTACTAAACGACATGAATTTATGCCACAAACTCTACAAAAGAAGATACCGTACGGTTTTACTGAAGATATTTCGAAGGTTGATCGACCACTCGGTCAAGCCTGAAGTTGTTTGTGTGGCGCGCCTCTGAACTTCCATATGGTGACTATATTCGTTGGATACGACCGCGATCAGAGGTAGGTTACTAGGTACTATAAGGCTGGTCTGTTCTCCTCTTTTTCATAAGTTATGCCTCAGTTCCTCTACATGCCTATCCTTTAAGCGTTGCACGGTGTTTGGAAAGACTGTAACCTATATAATAAACCAGCAGTGGGGAACTCTCATTCCGCGACAACGTTTATGTGCGAAGGTTTATTTTCCGTGTCGTCCGATGCGGTGGTGGTGCACGGTGTGGACTTGCCGCAGTGTAAAGTAAACCGTACACGTACATATTTCAGACCTGTGAAGTTGCACAGCACTGCTTTGGTTTTTCGTGTATACACATAGTCATACTCGTATATATACCGTACCGCGGTTTTAACCCCTCGCCCACACTTTTTCGCCTCATGTAGACTTTTGGCCAATGATTTTTTATAAAGTGTAGAAGACTTTAATCCTGGTTTAGGCTCGTGCAAGCATGGCTTTAATCCATCTTTGTGTAGAATCGTATGTAGAGTTTGACGCCAGTAATTTTGACCGGAATTTTATCGAAAAATTGTATAGTTTGTGCTTTTGTTCGAACTTTACTGTAAGTTCTGGGGACATCTGTTCCCAAATCCGAAATCGGGGCTGAGTCACATCCCCAAGGAGTCTCAAATATTATTTTCTCCGCTGGTAAACTTTACTGCAGTTCCTCTAGCTCTAAGCTATCACATCAACAGATCAGGAACAACAGCTTGGGTTTGAAATCCATAGCATATCTTCCTATGCCTCAGCAAAACACAAATAACAATCGACAACTCCCAAGACGCCTTGCTACTATGCTAGTAAGATTTGTTTTGTAAATAATCATAATCTAAGAACTCTGTTAATGAGCTTATAACGCAAATTACCCAAGTATCATAATTCTGAATTGCCGCCAATGATAGAGTTTTTAGGATATTTGTATTTCTGTCATATTATGTGAATTCACTGACAACTATTTGTTTTGCATATTAATGAGAAAACAATGACATCAGTACAAACAATTGAAACAACAACATGATGATAATCACCAGAAGAAAGCAATGCAACCAATGGAATCAAGTAAAGCACTGTGCGTTCCACAGGGTATTTGCATGCCTTTAACAGTCTATAACGCTAGCAGGAATACAGACAATCAGTACATGTATCTGTGCTATTGGTTAGTAGCTCTTCTGCTCCACTATCTATCATCACCTTCCTCAGGTGCAGCCAATGAAGCTGTTCCTGCAATACCGTGTTCGATTGCAACATGTTACAGCGGGGCGGCAAATTTAAAAAATAATCAGTGGGTTGGGAGAAAAAATCAGTTTTTATAGTAGGCAGGGAAGAAATTTCAGTTTTTACAGTGAGGAGAAAATTCCTGGCATTAGGTACCTGAAAATTGGTGGATGAAGGGGAATGATGTAATTGATAGAACATTTTGGAAGATTAAGCAGTGTCATGGTGGGAAGAGGGCAGTGAGGAGCCTAAACTGTTGTGGGAAATGGGGAGCAAGCAGATGATAGACACTGGAGGTCAGTGGGCATTGTAATTCAATGGGAGGGCATATTTTTAGCCTGTGCTTGTAGGAGGGCATTTACAAACAGCTTCACTTTCCCCGCAAAATTGTAAGGTGTTGTGGTCAAAAATATGTAAAATCAGTGTATTTCATTATTTCACTTTATTTCGGACTAAATCAGTCCATATAATTCTGATTTCACAGGTAGGAAAGTTTCTTAGAACATTACAAACAATGTTTCTTTTGTATAATATTATATGAACCGAGAAAGACAAAATCAAAGGTACAGGGAATCGATCCACAATATCAGCTAAAGAAACATGTTTTGGGGTGATTTTGTAAAGTGAACTGAATGTACCAGTTTGCTGCACCTGCTTTTTGTAGTTTCTGGCTTTACAATACCCTGATTGGTTCTTACTCCAGTGCTGTAATAAGAAATCATGTAGACAGCATTTTTAGATGGATATTTGTCAGCACTCATCTGGGCACAGCGACAAATAAATACATAGCTAAAAACATAGCCATGTGCAGAATGAGCATTGAAATTTGCATAATGCCACATACTTTCATCTCCTTCATTGTATCATTGTACAGCCATCACCTAATTATTTTTAAATTGTAGTCAGTAGACACGAATGATTTATTTCACATCTTTTAAAACATATGTGCCTTCAGGCAAGTTGGTCATTACTGTGTCATGGAGTGTTATGCTACTAGAAGTATCTTATTTTACCAAGTATATATCCCTGTTTGTTGCAAGCTTGGTGGAAAATCTCATTTAAATCGACTTGGGTTCCCCTTTGATATTGTTACTCTATTACTTACAGTCGCCATTCATGGTATTTACTTGGCCTTTATTTTCACACATCCATATTTGGTAAGATAGCCCAGCTGTTTAAAGGGACATAAGCTGTAACTTTTGGCAAGTTTTCAGGATTCTGCTTCAGTATATCAACTACTGAGCCTGAGCCTGATCCGTTTGTCATGTTGAAATTTTGAGTATTCTTTTTGTCAACACAGCTTGTATGTGTGTCTCATATAGGTTCTGTTGATATGCTAAATATGGCATTAAACTACTGTTTAGGGATTCAATTCAGAAAGTGGGGCGACAAAAATTCTGAAAAAATAGCCAAACGATACAACTTATGGAGCTTTAACTGATAGTGTTGGTATGATGACCATGCCAATCTTGGCCAGTAGGTTCTGACCAGCTTGATACTCAAAAGTTTTTTAATGAAGCGTAATTAGCATGTCATTATGCAGACCTATTAATACCTTGATGAGGGTCTTTTCCAACCAATTGTCTTGCCTCTGGAGATAATGTTCTTTTTTTACTTCCAACATCGAATCTAACAGCAATATTTCTCGTGATAGCCAGTATTGAACTCTCTTAGTCCTGTTTGGTTGTGTAGTGTGGCACTCTTCATAGTGTTGCTTGGCTCATCCAGCTGGCATAGCTCTATTTTGCTCCCCGTATTTGCCTTGATGCTGGTGTTGCCAGACTGTAGAGGGCACATCATCAGTGCAAGTCGGAGAATGATGTAAGAACAGAGGCTGCTTAGGTAACAACACTGGGGACTTTGAGAGAATACATCTATAGATCTCAGGGATGTAGAAAATTTTGGTTACAGGTGGCAAAAATAAAAGTACAGACGGTAACAAGTAGTGTATGTGCACATTAATTAAGTTTGTGCAAAATGTCGTGTTTTAGCTGGCAAATTTCAACAGACAGCCAGTTGTTTTTGCCGGCTGCTATTTTCTACATCCTTGCCATCTATAGTTAGAGTTTTGTCTTCGCTCTACTTTATGTGCCCCCTCCCCCTCCTCCCTGACACAATGTGAAAACCAAGGATTTGCTTTACTAAAAATAGTACAGGAGATTGTGACAGGATTCCCTTAAAAGTAAAAGTTCATGGGAACTCTGGAGTTAAAGTGTGAGAAAGCCATGGCAAAGAATTATTTATGCATTTTGGAAAATTGTTGGATACTCATGAGTTGGATAATTTTTTTAAAGGAATTTGATCCGTTTGCTGATATTTATCAGATGACAACCTTTTGATGTGTATCATATGAAACTTCAAGAATGCTACTCACTTCATATTCACACAGCAGTGACTGTGACTGTGACTGTCACAGTGAAACGATGTATCAACATGGTTATCCTAGTAGTACATACAAGACTGGTCACATATTGTTTGTATGCAGAGTATTTTAGTTGTTGTGAAATCACTCTGCAAAACTAACACTCATTTTACCACAAGTCTCAAGTTCTTAACTACCATGGAAGATTCAATATCCAAAAATGTTCTCCACTTGAGCTGAAATATTGACACTAGAGGGCGCACTTGCCCTATCGCAGAATTTATCAGTGCAGCTGGAAACAATAGTGTAGATATTGGCTCCCTCTTTGAGTCCTATTTTCTCATGTTGCTCTAATTTCTCTGTTGTCTGTGGGATTTGGAATTTTACTTGCTTTCTTCCATTCACTACCTGAGACTTTTACTTTAAACTTTAAGATAAGTTTTATCACGAACGTCTATTTGAGACACCTTTGTTAGTACTGTAACTGTTGATGTATTTTTCATAATCTGTGTTCTGGTTGTGTAGCACAAAACCATGTCAAAAAGGCCTCGTGTTGAACTCGTCAGCCTTGCCTATAAGTCTACACTATCCTATTGATCAGTTATTTTGAGTTTGGACGAGACTTTGTTTCTTCTCTTCAACATTATTTAGGTAGAAAATGAAGATAATGTTTATTGTTTCCTTGAACAAGATATTGTCAAAATATTGTTGAAGCAGTGGAGCTGTAACTGTCCCTTCCAAAATTCTGGAATTTTCATGTCAAGTATCATTGCTTTTCATCAAGTTCAGTGCCTATCTGTGTAGTTGTTTATTGAAATTTAACCGTCAAGTTCAAGAAGGTTGGTACAAAGGCTGCTTATCGAGGCTGTTTCACAAGGACACTTTGTCACAATCCACTCATTCCGTGGCAAACAGTTTAAAGATAAACCATTTGTCATTATTTTGCCGTTGAAACGATGATATGCATAGTGTACCATTTTCCATCAATATTTGCAGAGGTCAGTGTTCTAGCGTTGTACACACAAAGTCTGACTCCAAAATCATGAATTTTCCCCCAGGCTTGTGAAACATGGAACTCTGGTGGCATTGGACAGACCTAATCTGTGCTAGAAAAACCTGAGTATTATTGCCTTGTTGTAAAGGACCTTCAGAAGTTGTCTCTCAGTGAGTTATTATCTGTTATGGTGGTTCAGACCTATTATTTCAAGCTTCAAACCTTGCCCCTGGAGGGCATCTGTTCATGTCGGAATGAAAAGATTGCAAACCGCATGCTGAAAGAAAACTGTTGCCAACGGTCCTTTGGGAAGATTATCTTTAAAAAAATACGAGCCCGCAAAAATATGTCTTTTCATCTCAGTCAGCGCTTGAGGGGTATGTGGTGAGGTGTGCAATTATTGAAATCAAGGTACAATTCTCACTTTGACCTGTTTGTGCCGATCAGTATAAACTGGGCAAGGCTACAGAACCAATTTGCGAGTATCATAATTGGAGAATGTCATTGGCTAAGGAAGTGCTGGGTAAATGTCACGCAGAGAGTTCTCAGGCAACACACACAGGTATGGATCAATCGGAGTGTGAGCGCTGTTAATTATTGCACTTGAAAAGACACTGAATGACTTAATACCATTAATCAGCAGTGTTAAGGTGATATATAAGGACCTTGGAGAATCAACGTCATGAGCTTTCACCTGTTCTTGACTCAATGAAACCCTGAACAATGCCCTATTAAAAATCAATAAATCTGAAGGGGTCATGTAGCAAAGTACTGTTGTGCAGAAGAACAGTTTCGCCTTGAAATTATCCATTATTTGAACTTTTAGCTGCCTATGGATGACACTGACACAAAAAATTAAAACTGTCCGTTACGTTTGTACCAACAATTTCTCCAGTGTCTTTGTATGTGTCTCCATTAGAAAAAACTAAAGTTCGTTTCAGCTAACAATAGTAAGAGTAATTTCAACATGCCAAAAACTACTTTGTAAACAGGTGACATCGTCATGTCTTATAGTAAACGGGTGTTTACAATCAGACTTGACGATGCCAAAGTTTTCCAGCGTTTTGGCCATGATATAGATACCGTTGTTGACCATGTATTTTGATAGTACTTTATTTCAAACAAGTTCCTCTAAAGATGGTGCTCTTTTAAAGAATTTTTGGAACAAAAACCTACAATCTGATACCCAGTGGATTGATTGATCTTGATTGTAACTTACTGTACATGATTGGGTAAATTCTCGTGTTATGTTGACCTCGGTGTACATCTTCAGAAATACATCATTTTGTCACTAACGTTAATAAAGTTGTAAATTTTGAAGTTTAATAGATGATTAGCAGTACTGCATAATATGGATGCACATTCCAGTTACATTTTATGCAGTGTTTATAAAGGCAACTGTGCAGTTTTCTCATTTGAAATTTGCAGGCAGTTTCCATCCTGTCGGCTTCAGTAAATCTCCCTTTGTGTCCATGTGAGGGCGCTGTATTTTCCACTCAGGACTTCACATCCTTGCTACTGAACTTCTATGCAGTTCTACAGTGAGGTCTTTGTCAGTGTTTTTGCAGATGTTGGTTTTGTTTCAAATGAACAAACCCAATATCAATACAATAATTTCTTCACTGAATCTTGGTAGCTGTTTTTTCTTTTGTTCTCAATGGCATTTTTTTCAGTATAATATTTAGCTTTTTGATGAAATGAGCTAAAGTGATCATGAGTTTATTGATGTAGGGGTTCGTGTTTTCTCAGGTGTGAGGGAAAAGTACTGTCTTCAGTCAAGTTTCCTTCTAGATTTCCGCTTTAGAACAATAATGGTCTGTACGTTTAGAATCTAGCAAGGTCACTGTATGTAGAAGTGTATTTTTTTTTCCTCAGAAGTTGGTGCAGTGAAAGATGACCTGTATATAGAACAGGCATATTATGTAAGCCTACAGATGTTTATGTACACATTGATAGGGCATCTATCTCTAACTTGATCAGGTCATTCACATAGCCACCATGAACCTCAGTCTGGTCATTGCCCCTACATGCTTTTGTCATTTTCATACCATTGAACCCTATCAGACAGTTACCCCTCCTCTCGTGTTTTTTTGGCAACCATCCTTGGCGCGCCAGAAATCCTTTTTTGATGTCATTCAACTTTATGTTTTTCATGCAATGACATGGCAGAGGAGGAGGCATTTACAGATATTAAACAGGATAGGTCATTTGCAATGAGTGATCACAGACAGCCGGGTCTATCACTGAAGGCGCAGGCTTGGCCTCGTTGCCATGCAGAGCTGCCTCATATCAGTTAGCAATTGCCCTAGTCCTTGCGTTGTAACCATGGCTACAGTATCAGTCGGTGTTTGTTACAGGGTTGTTGCATAACACTCAATCTGATGTCTCTTCCAAAGTCTAGGAGCTCCAGAAAAATGTCCTCATGTATCAACAAACACCAAGTTGGCTGTTTAGAAGATGCTGTTTACATTGCGGCAGTTTCAAACTTTCAGGGTTGAACACAACTATCTGTAATTTTCCTTCATTTGGTTGTTTCAGCTGTACAACATGCAGCAGTTTATGTTTTTATCAGCAGATGGAGTAACAAGTGCCCACAAATGATACGTCTGCTTTTCCTCTCGAGCTGACAGTAGAAACAAAGATTTTTTTCTTTTCAAGTGTGATGTTGACATGGATGAAACCTCATTTTCTGCTAAAAACCATTTGGATTTGTACTTTTATGGATTCGGATTTGTTAAATTTCAGCCAATCAAAACCAATTTAGCTGTGTCCCAGCATCAAGAACTTTTGAAGTGAAAATATAATGAGGAATTAAAACTTGCTGTAAATTTAAATTTTCATCACTTTGCATACTCAAAATACTTTAAGGAAGTTTCAGATCCAATTGTCATTCAAACACACAACAATGAAAAATGTTTTTCTCAGAAAATGTTATAGAAACTGAGAAGTCTATAAGATGCTGTTGATAAGACAACAAATTCATGTTTTTTGTGGACCTGTATTAAATTTGAGCCGTAGCACTTATAATTAAACACTTTTTTGAAATTTTCAATGATTTTTGTCACTGTTGACATGAACATTCTGTGACACAGACAATAGACTGTAAAGTTGAATTTCTGAACCACCAAGAGTGCTTCACATTTTCTCCCACAACTTCACATAAAATTGAATTAACTTTATTTATACCAGCATTATGCAAATGTATCAATGCCATTTGCGATATTAAAATTTCAGTGCATAACTATCACATGTTGATGCAATGTGAGGCACTTCATGTCTCCATAAAAGCAAAGAGTTTAAAACTCTTTGCTTTTCTTTTCTCCCCAGCCTCTTCCCTGTCTTCTCCCCTGTTTATGTATACAAGTTGTCCTATACCCCACCTTTAATAAATTTGCAGTGATGAAAATTTAAATATTCTTTGGAGATGTCAGAGTTGATTCTTCTATATAATAGACATCTGCTGCAAGGATTTTCTACCATATTTGAGATGAACTGTTACTCTTTTCATAACACTGATTCATTCATCAAGTAGCAAACATTTTTCCGTTTTGCTTGAGTAAATGAATGCTGTACAGTGTTCATGCTTTTTAATACTCTGATAGCTTCCTCCAAGATATATAATGCCATATTGCATAATTTCTGAACCCTTTAAACAGCCACTTTTAATTTAAAAACTGTATAATGTATGATTTACAAGCTGAGACAGACAACTTTGGCACTTTATGGCTTCCAAGAAATTGTAGCATATTGCATCAAAGAGATAGATTTGAGATGACTATATTTCATGCATGTCCAAGTGTGTATTTCTTTTGAATAACCGTATAGTGTCACAGTGATGAACTTTAACGTCAAACCCTGTGAACAACATGCCAACCCTTATGCAGTCTGTCTGTCATCCATCATTTTTTTCTTTTTCTCACTATCTTTCTCAATCTATGTATTATTTGCTGCTCTGCCTAACCCCCCCCCTTTCTCGTATCCCATTTTTCGCTTCAGTCATGTACAGTTTGGCATGTAAACATGCAGTGATTTGGCAGAGAAGTAAATATAGCTCATATGACATTAATTATCCTGCAAACAATGTAGCCATGACATCGTAAAATTCTTGTCAGATTTACTGTAACGTATGGAAATTTTGATAGACTTCTCAGTTTTATAACACTTTGCTTAAATCCACTGTCAGCCCTAAACACCGAAGATTTGCATGATTGATCAACTAAATGTCCCTAGATCCCTGCAAATTTGCATAAAACCATATATGGTAATACTTTTGCAGCATCTGTGTGTGATCAGTTTTGGCAGTGAACTTTTACAAAGCAATTTGCGGCCATATTAAAGACAAGCGACCTAGCGGCCGATATAGCTCCGCTGTGTTTATGTAGTTTATTTTTGACACATGTTGATGAAGAAGGTGGAAATCTTTGATAGCTCAATGCAGTGGCCAGAAAAAAGTGGCTAAAATAGCTGCAAAAATACACGTTTGAAGATTTCATCATACTTTGAATATATTACATCAGATCATCCCTAAAGAACATGTCAACCAAAGCTATCTGATGAGTAGTTTTTTTGAGAATAAAATTTTCTGACCAAAATGGCAACAATTGCCCCAAAAATAAAATTGCAGATTTCATCATAATTTCAAAAAGACCAACTTAGTTGATCTATAGAAAGCTGTATACCAAATTTCAAAGCTGTTAGACCAGTACTTTTTGAGAAACACATTTTTAACCAAAAATGGAAAAAATTGACCCAAAATTCAAAATTTCATCATAATTTCAATAAATATGATTTAGTTCACCTATACACATTTTTTGACCAAAAATAGCAAAAATTGCCCCAAAAATACAAAATTACAGATTTCATCAGAAATTTAATACATATTACTTAGCTCATCTGTAGAAACCTGTATACCAAATTGCAAAGCTATCAGACCAGTACTTTTTGAGAAATACATTTTTGGACCAAAATCGCAAAAATTGTCCAAAAATGCAAATTTGAATATTTCTGCACAATTTGAAAAAATCTGAAAACAGATCATCCCTAGGGACATATGTACCAAATATCAAAGCTATCTGACTGGTAGTTTGAAGAAGAAGAATTTTAAAGATTTTTTTACCAACAAGCGACCTAGCGCCGATATAGCTCCGCTGTGTTTATGTAGAGAATAACTATTTTGACACATGTTGATGAAGAAGGTGGAAATCTTTGATAGCTCAATGCAGTGGCCAGAAAAAAGTAGCTAAAATAGCTGCAAAAATACACAATCGAAGATTTCATCATACTTTGAATATATCACATGGGATCATCCCTAAGAACATGTCAACCAAAGCTATCTCATGAGTAATTTTTTGGAGAATAAAATTTTCTGACCAAGAATGGCAACAATTGCCCCCAAAAATAAAATGTGCAGATTTCATCATAATTTCAAAAGATCAAATTTAGTTCATCTATAGAAACCTGTATACCAAATTTCAAAGCTGTTAGAGCAGTTATGTTATGCTTTAAAGTGTCATGTGTGGTCTTAAACAGCTTGGTTGCCTCACCCAGCCCCAAGGGCTTACAAGACACGAAAACAGTATATTTTGAGAAACACATTTTTTAACCAAAAATGGAAAAAATTGACCCAAAAATTCAAAATTGCAGATTTCATCATAATTTCAATAAATATTATTTAGTTCATCTATAGAAACCTGCATACCAAATTTCAAAGCTATCAGATGAGTAGTTTTGGAAATACACATTTTTTGACCAAATATGGCAAAAATTGCCCCAAAAATACATTACAGATTTCATCAGAAATTCCATATATATTACTTAGCTCATCTGTAGAAACCTGTATACCAAATTGCAAAGCTATCAGACCAGTACTTTATGAGAAACACATTTTTTGACCAAAAATGGCAAAAATTGCCCCAAAATTACAAAATTGCAGATTTCATCATAATTTCCACAAATATCATTAAGGTGATCTGTAGGAACCTGTATACCAAATTGCAAAGCTATCAGATGACTAGTTTTGGAAATACACATTTTTTGACCAAAAGTGGCAAAAATTGCCCCAAAAATACAAAATTGCAGATTTCATCATAATTTCAATAAATATCATTTAGTTTATCTGTAGGAACCTGTATACCAAGTTTCAAAGCTATCAGATGAGTACTTTTGGAAATACACATTTTTTGACCAAAAATGGCAAAAATTGCCCCAAAAATACAAAAATACAGATTTCATCAGAAATTCCATATATATTACTTAGTTCCTCTATAGAAACCTGTATACCAAATTTCAAAACTATCAGACCAGTACTTTTAGAGAAATACATTTTTTGACCAAAAATGGCAAAAATTGCCTTAAAAATGCAAATTTGCATATTTCTGCACAATTTGAACAAATCTGAAATAGATCATCCCTAGGGACATATGTACCAAATATCAAAGCTATCTGACTGGTAGTTTTGAAGAAGAAGATTTTTAAAGATTTTTTTACTAAAAATGACAAAAATTGCCTTAAAAATACAAATATGCAAATTTCACCACGATTTGAACAAATCTGACTGAATTCACCCCAAGTGAGCTGCATATAAAATTTCAAAGCAATTGGACTTGCGGTTTCAGAGGAGAAGGCAATTGTTGACGGACGACGACGGACGACAGACGACGACGGACGACGGACGACGACGGAAAATCAACCTATTTGATAAGCTCCGCGTCGCTGACAGCGGAGCTAAAAAAGGAACTGAATTGCTCTCATCAGCAGAAAATACAATTGGCAGAAATTGATGATTGGATCATGAAGTTCAATACTGACCTGACAAAATGTGCTCAATCTGAAGAAATGATGAAAAAGTCCTCCACTTTAAATCAGCTTTCCTAATTGATGTGCAGTATTGTGGCAAAACTGAAAAGCACTGGGCCCATGCAGATAATTTTAAAAATCAAGGTGATCTTAGGGGTTCTAGTTTTAATAACAAGAGGAAGCAGACACCTTAAGTAAATCCTGTAATTTTCATAAGGGAGACTGGCCAAGTGTTCTTAAAGGCACTGTTCGCGATCCCTGGGATCGCATTTGTTCTAGTCTGTAAGAGGATTATGGAGGTGTTGATAGCCTTTTGTTTTCCATTGAAATCGTAATCTGATGAGTAAATTTTCTGATGAGACAAACTTTTGCCAACACAGGCCTTTAAGTTGTGCAAAACAGGTACTTAAAAAAACATCAATCGAATAAGGAAGAGCATATCGTGATTGTGAAAAGCCTGTTTGAATTAGTTTTAAGATACCATTCTAGAGAGAGAGATCACTATGAAGGTAGTGTGCACCTTGAATTGAAAGAAAAAGACTCAAAACTTTTGATCAAGCTTTCCTCCATAAAACCTTTCATACATTCCTTCTCACCAAATCTAGAGTAAAAATCTGTGGTCATTGTGAAAAGTTTAGTGCTAGAGAAACAAATTACCTCACACTTACTGATATTTGAAATTCAAAATGCTCCATCCCTGTGTTAAGCTTTAAGTTTTTCAAAAACACTGAGACGGTGAAAATTTTCCTTACTCCAACAGCTTTAAAATGAGCTCTCACAAGTGGTAGATGAGAAAAGAATTACTGAAAAGCATTCCTGTATTTATTGCAGAGTTACTCATACAACCTCTGCTGCCCATTTTTTTAAGGTTTTCTATCATGTGTATTGGGATGAAACTGCTTGTAAACATTGTTGCAACTCTGTGTTTGTGATAAGGGCAGTAAGCAGGTAAATGTTACTATGGGGATTCCCAGTCATTTTACCAGGGTTCCCCTTGGTATATCAATGCAATCAAATAGAGGGACAGCAGCAATGTTACGTGGGTTCCCAAAGCATTTACCAATATTCCCCAACCTTAGCAAAAATACTGCAACTGTCAGCTTGAAGGGCCATTTACCCACCTGAGTGAGTGATGCTATAAAAACAGGCTTGTGCTCTATAGCTCACACAAATGTTGTACCATGTTCAGCAAATCAATGGATATGTAAAGAGCGAGGGAGGAGGCGTTGTGTCAAAAACTCAGTGTCATTTTACAAATCTGCACTAACAGTTAAAACATTGATTAAGTCTTTCAACACCATAGTTTGGTCCATGCCTTTTTTTCCTTGTTGGATACGGACCTGTGCACAGGGAAGTTTCCAAGTCCTAGTACCCATCATAAGGTAGTGTCAAATAAAAGCACAGCTGACCAGCTGACCCCACAGTAGCCAGCCACATTTGTATTGATCAGAATAAATGATATGATCTGGAAATCTGTTCTTTGTATGTGAAATGAAGAGATTTGATTATGACAGACTCAGATATTGGTACAGTTTTACATCTTTTGGATAATGAACATAAACCGTTTTGGGCTGATGTGCAGTGTCTCGAAAGCTGTTATCCAATTGGCTGAATCTTACCATTATGATTAATAATACAAATATACTCCCTAAGTTGCTGTGAATAGTGACAATAGACCAATCAGATATAACCTTCTGAGCACACTGCACATCAGCAGACTGTATTTGCTAAGGGCTTCTTGCTGAGTATTGTATCATATCCCCCTCCCCCCTCCGCCCCCTGATCAAATGACTCCCTAGTTTATTTGTGATTAATTCAAAATGCCATCCATATCCACTGATTGTCATTCTCTCTAGGAGACCAAACTCTGTCAGTTGCATGACCTTGCCAATGTTTCTGCAGGTCACCTCTAGGCACAATCTGTTATAATCAGTTTTGCTGACCTATTATCTGGGACAATGGAATTACCAGCACAGTGTGTTGAACTACCTCAATCCAGTGGCCAAACCCTTAATCAGCTGAAGATGGACAATTAGTGTAGTTCGACTGAATACCTCATGCAAATATCTTTAGTACAGGTTCATGTGCCCTTTTTGCAGCTGGACAGTTGTATGCAAAGCAGGTGCATGTTAAAGAGTCATGTGTAATGTATGCAAATTCTGGTAACAACCATGGCTGACTGAATAAGTTATTCTGAAAAGCTGTGATTTGTAATAACCAAGTTATACTGAAAATGCTGTCAAAAGTGAATCAATGGAGAACAAACATGAAATCAAGATGTTTAGCGCACAGTTCCAGCTGTTTTGACCATTATCACATGTCAAGGTGTTTTAATGAGAGGTAGTGTTCCCACGTTTCTTTTCTATCGTTTGTTTGTGAGCATACACTTTGAGAGTTTACCTGTATTGCAAAATGTGTGTTAAAATGTGACAAAGAAATTTATCAGATTATGTATAAGCCATATCTAAATATACTCTTTCACCTCAAATTTGCCCATAATTGTGTATATTGAACCAAATCACTTCTGCTGTGGTATATCTGCAGACCATTAGAAGCACTAGTGTTATTACATGTTGTAGTAATGGCACACTAGTTTTTGCGTAGCCACTACGTAAACATCAGTGATTGGACGATACAGATATAAATACACATGTGACTGAATTTCTTATTTGAAATGTACCTATCGTAGTGAACTTATTGTGAAAACAAAGGAGCAACTTGAGGGGTCTCTCTCGCCTTTGTGTGGCAACTGGACCCCCTGAGACTTAGGTTGATTTATAAAATTGTTCAGCATCGACAGTTGTCAGTCTTCAATACAATCCCCTGTTAAACATTTCAAATTAAAGTCAAAGCAGTAGGAATATCTTGAAAAGCAAATATGCTTAATGC
Organism: Ptychodera flava; assembly: GCF_041260155.1. Classification (NCBI taxonomy): domain Eukaryota; kingdom Metazoa; phylum Hemichordata; class Enteropneusta; family Ptychoderidae; genus Ptychodera; species Ptychodera flava. The sequence continues at coordinate 6,061,612 of NC_091938.1, forward strand.
TGTGAAGTCATTCTGTTGTCTTGAAAAGATTTCATGTCGCTTTTGTCAAAACCTCATACTGGAATGATGCTTTTGAAAGTGAGATTCATACAAAATGTGACAAATTTGTAAAGGCAATCAACCAAGATTTCAACTTGTGCACAAAGTGCTGAATTCTTGGATATGACAATTAAATTCTAGTGTTGTCATTAGTTTTTCTCAATACCCAGCAAACTTTTAATCTTTCATTTTCAACATTGATGTTAAAATAGATTTAATGGATCTGTACTGAACCACTCCAAGGATACCATGATTCCCAAGCCCACAGGAAACCCTGACTTCCATGATTCAACAACAGAAACTGAAGTCAGAATCGGAAGCAAGATTGACGACTGGTTTTTGCCACAGCCAGAGAAATGATTGTTTTTTTTAATATCTTGGTTAATAACAAGTGCAGTTTTCAACTTGACATTTACAGACAAAGGAGAATTACTTGAAGAGACTCAGAATAAAGTTGAATGTTGAGTAAAAATATTGGAATGATTTTATAGTGAAAGAAATGAAAACACACACATGGATGTATTTTAATCTTTCCACATCAGAAACAATGTTCAAAAACAGTTTTTCTTTCCATTTACATAGCTTTTAATTGATAACTACTGTGTGATCATATTGACAATAAGTGCCTTCACAGCCTTGACAACAACAGACGATGGTTTTCTGCCATGACATGCTGTTGTTTGTCAAAGAGGACACTTTTGTCTGCCTAGGCTGACAGTTAAATGCAAATAGTCTACTCCTATTGTTGCAGCATTTGCATACCTAAGACAATTGTATAATCAGTGGGTTTTAATGTGTTCCATCAGGGCAGGTGCCTGGGTGAGTTATGTAACCAAGTCGGAACATCATACAAACAGAAGAGTGGAAGCAGTATCTATTTACATGTAGCTTGAATGTACTGGACAGCCGTGACCCCACCCCTGTCTTTTAAGCCGAGGCTTCCTCCTTGCCACTACTACTCAGAGCTAACTCTCACTTGTTCAGGTTTAATTGAAAACATTAAAAAATAATGCTGAGATCACCATTATTCTGTTATGCTATCAGTAACTTTGAAAACAGATATCAGTGATTGGTTATTTTTGAATTTATCAGGTAATTTGAATGAAAATATACAGTTTTAATAGATGGGCTTTTATTTGTTTTCAAGGACAGCTGCCTGATGTCAGTGAAACAATAGAGAAAATGTTGGGACTATCAATCACTGCAGAGATGGAAAGAGATATGTTTTCAATGAAAAGATCAAGCTTTTGTCATTAATGGGTGGAAGATGTCTCTCTTCACAGTCAGATAATTGCCAGTTGACATTTTAATCAAACATGGTTAAGTCAATTTTAAATGATTGTCTGTGGTGGTGTGACTCCCGTAATATTAAAATCTTTTTGTGGTATATGTGCGGCTAGAATAATTGACAACGGTGGTGACTATAATGATGAAGATCATTGATGTCTGCATGCCTAAGAGTTTTTATGAAACTGATTGGTCTGGCTTTCCGATATTTTTGTATGGGCAGTATTCTCCTCTGTTAATATTTATGACCCTTCTTTTTAAACGCCATCTGGCACTTCTCTAAGTGTGGTGTGATTTCAGACATTTGGGAATGTGCCAGTCGTGTTAATTGTTGACCATGGGAGCAAGAATGTTTTTTCCAAAGCTACCTAGGAAGATAGCAAACATTTTTTAAAATTCTTTTTCAAAAACTAGCCCTATCTCCCACCAGGCACATTGTTACTGATGCCTTAGAGTCTAGATTTTACGAACTGTCCACAATAATAGAGGCATTATACATGTACAGGCAGTGGTGACAGAAAAAATATATTCCACATGCTCCCAGAAGACTGCTAAAAACTGTAAATGTGCCGGGTCCCTAAAAGTAAAACAATTGTAGTACCGGTACTGTCTTTTTAGCATTCTTCACCGTGGGCCATTGGGGTCCAACGTTTGCACTTTTTCATTTTAGTTTTACCCCATGTTTTATCATCTCTGCCACTCTCCCTACACATTTTACACATTTGCCTCATATCACAAAGAGGAAGTACATATTTGCTGCAATTAACAAAAATATTTCCAAATTGGCTAAAGTAAATGAAGCAAGTCCAAGGAACAAAGCATTAATTCTTCCTGGCTTTAAGTTTAAAAAATGATTACCCTATTTATATCGATCCTTCAGTTGATTTTCTTTACATCTGTGCCACCTTATGAGCCTTTCTGAATGGTCAACACCCATCGTAAAATAATAGGGGTCAAGTAAGTAGTTCAAGAATTATTATAGAGTGAATTACATCGATAAATGAGAACAATTTTTTATTTAAATGCAAGGTATTGTTGAAAATAACCTGATTTAAACTTAATTTCTGTAAGCTTAGCAGCAAGGTGTCTGTAGGAAAAAATTCAAATCCAAAAGCAGTTTCAACTTTTCCATTTCTCTTGTGGGCCGTCTCACTGTCTTTGGAACAGGTATGAAATTTCAGATGTTTAATTTTTAGTGATGTCCGCAGGCAATGTTGAAACTTCAGTACTTGGGAAATGTGTGGTGTTAAAAGTGGTTGACACTGACATTAGCCAGGCAAGATTGATAAAGTTTGGAAATTGTAGGAAAGTCAGTAAAATTGATTATTGAAACACCATTTACATTATTTTTGTGATTTGTCTGTGATTGACGGAGTGAAACTGTAACCCACAATAACATATCATAAATATTATATTGAAAATTTTTTCACACAGATACACCCATTTTCAGGTGTCAGATTGAGATTCCTTTGTGTTCTGTTTGAACAAGGCAAGCATTTGCTAGTCTTGCTGTGGTGCCAAATGTGTTGTCACGTGAACGAGAAGTTGGAAAATTTGCAACCATACCAACCTCTGATATTGGTTTATGACTGACAGAACATGGCCCTGTCAGGAAGCCCATAATTTACCTCTTTTGTGGCATTAATTCACTTGGTGTCTGTGCAGCATCCGATATGACCATACAAAGACTATTGAAATCTCAGAGATGATCTCAATTGTTCCTCATCACTATAGATGGTTTCCATCAACTGAAACAGGTTTTCTTCATCTGAACGAAAGCATTGTCTTGCAATACAGGATATTGAATTCATCAATCAAAAAATGTCATGACAAAATACTCAAATTTAAAAGTATGAGAAATTTCCATCAGATAGTCTCACTGGACTGCTAGCCCATTTTTTGTTTTTGAAAAGCATTTCTAATTTTGCAAAAAGTCCAAATTGCGGTAATGATGGTCACGGTACACAGTGTAGATTTGGGCATTCAAATTTAATGATTTGAAGTTATTAAATTTTGAGAAGCTTAAAACATTTTTGAAAGGCTGTAGAGAATTAAGACCGATTGACACCGTTGTCAAACAGTTTTCATTGCTATGAAATGTAATATAATAGTTCATAGACCCCCGTTGCCTCTAAATTTGGGTAAATTCCCCAGTTTTCAGTGACAAAGAAGGCCTCTGTAATATCTTTGAAGTGTATAAAAAATTTTCAAAAAAAAATCAAGTATCTTAGCATAGCAAAAGAACACTTGGTTGTTGGTATGAACTCATCCTTTTCCTGCTATGGTTTGAATAAATGCAACATGACATTTTTATTTGATTCCCAGAAGGCAACAGAAAATAATACATCAAATAGATTAGGTTTAAAGATGTTATGAAAATTTAAGATCAGTCATATAAATACATATATATATATTTTTTTTTTCCATTTCAAACTTCTTGGCTTTATTCAGAAGTATAAATCAGTATAATATATTTCTATCTTCTTATTTAAAAATGAAAATATCTAACTTCAGCAAATATAGAGATCACATACAAGACTGCAAGGAAACTGGCTAGAAATACAGATAAGCCGTCTGGCCAGTTGGCTTGCTAAATTGCTCTGCATAGGCAGCCTGTAGCTACATGCACTATGTAAATTTAGTTGGCTGCATCTCATTGACCTGAGTAGACTGTTGTTGATCATTCAACTCACTGCTACAGTCGTTTGTGACTTTGTTACGTAACACCCCACAGTATCTTATCAGTTCCCCTAGCCAAGCACCACTCACCAATAAACCCTTGTACATGTTTTTTTATGACTCTCCATTGATAGGGTGTTCATTAAACGCCAAATCTTTGACCATGATCTGACGATTAGACTAAAACAGAATTTGGCTGGTCAACGAACTTCACTGTACACCATATTGCTAATTCAGGATTTGATGTATAAATAGCAGCTGTTAATTTGACCTGGCAATATCAGTTACAGTTACCACAGAATTCACTTTTATACTACATCCCCTTCCTCCTCCCCTCTCCCCCACCACCACCCCTCCTAAATTTATGTGTGTCTACTGATGATCAATGACTGGGCTGTGGATGGGTTTTAAATTGAAACTAGAGGGTGACGTGACTGCTTGATGATGAAACAAATTTTATTATTAATTTTCAAATATTCCCCTCTCCTTCCACTGAAAACAAATATCGATTTCATATTGACTTGTGTGTACAGTAACGTTAAAAGGGGGAAGATGTTGCATGGTTTTATCTTCAGTGTCTATATAAAAACCAATAAAATTTGACATATTTTAGTGTTACAGTATATATGGTCAAATAACCACCATTGATAGATAGATATAATACCTTTGTTGTCCAGTATCCAATATTGACACATGTATATCATGATTTTAATTGATGTCCTGTACATCTCCAGCATTTTTACCCCTCCAAAATCTTTTCGATTACACCGTATTCTTTTTTATCACAGCCATATGATATTGGAGCCACGAAAGTCTTGTTTTGATTGTTGTATTCCATGCAAAACTGCTTATTATTCTGGCAGACAGAGGTTGAACAGAAATCCTGTTGTTCTCGAGTTTTTTATGAGCACCATGTGGGCAGAATGATTAAATTATTTGTTTCGCATTCACTTAAAATTTTTAAAGGTAGGCAGGTAACCTTAGCGGTTCAAGAACACTTGGAAAATTGGCTCATGCAAGTATTGTATTTACTTGATTGCTTCCATGTAATATGAATGCCCATTCAAGAATCACCTTCATGATGTACACCACAATGACCTGTAAGCATGTGGTTGTCTAAGTACATTTTACAAAATTTGTAAACAAAGCTTTGTCAGCAGGAAAGCTATGTAGTAAAGTCGTATTCAAATACACTCAGTGTGGTTTTCATGAAAACTTCACACTTGGACACAAGACAGAATTTTAATAGTACTGAAGGCCAGACTTTCTTAGAAAATTGCAATTAACTAATCTTCCCAGATAATCCTCCCAGATAAATTTCCCAGATAATCTTCTCAGGCATTGCCATTTACAGAATTGGCTAAATAAATTTGCTTTGCTATGAGCTGGAATGTTTTTCTGACAATTTCTGCATTTTAGATCTAAAACACAGCTACAGCAAACTTTACTTCAAGAAGTGGTCCGGGTATCTTGTACAGTGTGTGTGAGTGGGCGTGGCCTGCGTTAAAAACTTTTGACCAATCACAGTGGCTTTAGTAATTGACAAGAACATAATCATCAAGCGCTTACCAGTAAGGATACCTTTACTTTTCTATTTATGATTTTCTCAGCCAATGTGGTAATCGTGGTATGAAAATATTGAGATATATCAATAAATCAGTTGTGACTATTTTCTGTGATGATTTACAAGACTTTTGAGGGTTCATGCCCCCAACTTTAGTTTATGTTCTGGTTCAAGCCAGCCTGTTAGTGTTCAGCAGTGACTTACTACATTTACATGAAGCTATTTCATTTCACTTTTACCATATATAGACAGTCCTGACCTGCTCACTGAAACAGAGTGAACGTCTAAAGTTTAAGTTCAGATAGATGTAAAAGATTAAAGAAGAGCACTGCACCAAATTATTGTGACAAGTAAAGTAAGTATAGACAAGTCTTCTTGTAATCTTCGATAGAGCTTAATTTTAGAGCTCTAAACTGACAAAAACCATGGTAAATAACAGCTTGGTTTCACTGACTGATTTGTTTATTACCTTGAACGTTTGGATGCTAGAATGTTACCTCCCACAAAGACTATGGTGTGAAACCATTGTTAGTGTAAAGGACACCTCACAGTAGAACTTTCAGAAATGTTTCCTTCTGAAAGTATTTTTTGCATGTCCTGACGCTATAACATGACATACATGATGAATCAAAACATGACATTCATGAATTAATCAAATGATGTTGTAATGACTTGATTCATGGAACTATTGAAAAACACCCACAGTGTAACAGATGACAATGTTATCGGCAAAATTTTAAGGAAGACTTCTATAAAAGCATGGGGTTGGACTGTAATATAAGGAAGATGAAAGTGCGCAACCAAGAAATGAAGTGTACTGAATTTTTTGAAAAGTACAGAATGAAGTACATGCTGTTGTACATACAAGAACAAAAATTCACATCAACGTTAAACATTCATTTTCGAAGAAATTGTAGAAGTATTAGCATCCAAGGTCAATGGCTTTCAGCTTGTCAACTCATTCACACACATGCAGACAGCATTGTAACAATTATAACAATTGTGAATTCTGATCTTGACTAGAATTCACAGTAAACAACAACAGTGCATTCTACAGGCATCTATAGATGCTGTGTGGGCTGTGTTGACAAGCTAAATAATAGGTATTTTAGTATGCATTTGGAGTAGAATAAGAACTTGCAATTAACATACAAAACAAAAATAGTATAAAAATTCATCAAAAGTTACAGCTACAGGCCCTGAATCGTAGTATACTTCATCATTTGTTTTCAGTATGTATTGCTACAGCATCAGCATCTTGTTTCAGGATTTGGAGGATTAAAAGCCAATAATTTACGCCAAAAACAAGAAAATAGTGTACCAGTCCTCTGTACCTATCATCAGCTTTCGTATATTCCCGTCAACAATTTTATTCAGTACTCTTCCATTTCCTGCATGAAAAGGGCTGGATTTAATGTGTCAATAGGTAAATTTGATGTTTTCATTTTGCTTTTCACTCCTTGACCTTTCTGAAAGTCAAAAGAGATCTAATGAGATGGAAAACATAATTATAAGGAACTGCTTAGTCTAGGTTGCTCAGAACAAAAATCTACTAATTAGGTTGGTATTGTCACAATTGATCATATTAAACCTTTCTGAAACCCTTCCAAATTTGAATTTGTGCCAATATGTTAAATGAAGCTGTTCATAGATAATGGTAGAAGATAAAATATGACCAACGATAATTTTATTTTTCCATGTCAGGGTTTGGTTCAGTTTACTGATGTGCGATGCTGAACTGTGTTAGAAACTCCATAGCGATGGTGAATTTCAACATTTTCATGGAAGACATTGTTATGTTTGCCAGTAATAATATTCCGTAGGATGGATGGTACCTGCAGTTTACACCCAAAAGGTAAGTTATCCGCTCTTTGAAGTGATTCTAGGCTGTATTTTTGTAGGCAGAATAAGACAAAAAAAAACATTGCCACAAACCAGCTAAAAAAGAAGCGTACATAAAACCTGCTTATTTTTGTGATGGTCAAAGAAATGAATGTTTATGTTTGTTCTTGTGTTTACTATGTTGAGCATTGCCTGTCTCTGACCATACAAGTACACGTATCAACAACCACCTGACAGAATAAAATTGCATCCTCTTTTGGCCTTTGATAATTTGTTTTATGAAGTTGAATATCACAGATGGTTTCATATGTACCCATTATTATCTTTCAAATTATGAGAGAAAATCAAAGTTCAAAATCACTGAGAATTTAATTTTGTGAATTCAAAAATAATCATCCACATTCAAGATTAATGATCGTCATTGTAAGGGATGACCATAAAATCAAATTGAATTTGAGTAAGATTGGTTGATCAGCAAGTTCATAAAAAGAAAATTGGCATACTTGTTACCTCATGGACGGAAAAGGGTGAAGTTTGCAACTTTTGCTTTTATTTTTATATTTGTCACATGAATCTTGAATAGTGTCAAGACCCCCAACATTTTTATATATAATCCCATGGTTTTTTTCTCTGTTTGACGTCATCGTATACGAGTGTTTTTCGCGAAGCCGTACAACTTCGAGCCGAAGGCGAGAAGTGTGCGGCTCCGCGAAAAACACGAGTATACGATGACGTCAAACAGAGAAAAATACCATGGGATTATATATTTATCACATGAACAGTCTTCTTATTTTTCTTTTGACGTAGATGGATCAAAATTATCGTAACAAATTGCATGAATTTCGTCGCGATTTGTGTTTTACTTACGCGGATTACTTTCATTTAAAGAGTAAAGCGGCCCGTCACCCAGGAGATACTTTCATTCATAAATCCCATCAAGCTGAAATTTGCTACATGAAATAGTATCTCCACCAACCAGACATACGGATTCGGTCACGTGAACCTGTCAATCATTGTCTCGCGCTGTACCGATGCCAAGGCAAGTCGGCCATCGGTACGGTCGACATAACTTTCATCGTGCTAGCGACGGATAGCCACAGTATTCAGAGTTATTCAGAATACTTACAAATAGATTTATGAAGTAAATGCAACGACACGATCGAAACAGTAATTCTCATTCTCAGAGATTCCGTGGCTTTTCAAAATATCACACAAGTTTACGACCGTGGCGAGCGCGAAAGATTCCGTTCGATGACACACAGAGTGTACCTCATTGCATGTACTTTATGCCCACAACGCTGCCGTCACCAGTCTCTGCCATGCCTGTGTCAACTCGTTAATCCCGATCTCGGTCGTCAATGTTTTCGTCTTAAGGACTTTGATGTTTGCAGTGACATATATCTCACCCGTAGATACATCCTAATTTTACTTGACGGAAACTCTGTTTTGAGTGTTGTCTGAGTCAACTTTCGAAGTACATCGGATTCCACAGCGCTGCAATGCATAAGCTTATAGCCTACAGCTCAACAGTTGATGTCTTCGCTAGCGCTACAACCTTACGCCGCTACAGGTTTTATTCCGAGCAAGAATTTACGGAATTTTTTGTATGATGAAGGAAATTTATCGTTGTTAGTCGAATGACTTTATGCTTGTGCCTGTATGTCGCTTTCCCGAAGATTATACTGTACTCCTTTATTCAGTTGAACTTCCGTTGAGGTGAAGATTTTAGGTTTATCGCCAACCGGGATCGCCAGGTACGACGTCCACATTGAGCCTTACGAGGCGACTCGACTGGATCGGCGGTATCCCCATTCGATTCTCGGGAACAGCTATAGTTTTAGCGACTCGAAATTTCGCTGGACATGCCTTCTATGTTTCCATGTGTGAATTTATCGGGTCACCTTTTTTGAAAAAGTGTCTTGAGAGCATGGCACATGGCATCGATCACGACAAATCGGTCTATGTTCACGTCGCGACCCGCATGAAGGGTACTATGCAAGAAAAAAGTTCCGGTTGATGACGTACAACAGGGGTAATTCGGATTTCTTATCCGTCCTGTTCTACGTCACACAGGTGGGAATTCGGGCCAGTTCATGTGATAAAAGGTAGTATTTGTTCCTAAAGTGAAAGACTTAAACTTTTACTCAAATTTTCCCATGTGAAACTTTCTTCTAGTGTCTTACAGAATCAAGGAGAATAAAAATCTGGGGTCAACATGCAAGGTTTGGCACTAGAGAAACAAATTAACATTTATTTATATTTGAAATTCAAAATGGCTACCATCTCTGCGTCACCTCTGGGGAAAAATAAAATTTTTGATTTTCAAAAAACGTAGACTGAAAATTTTTCTCATTCCAAGAGCATTTAAATGAACCCCACAAGTGGTCGATCAGAAAAATTTGAGACCACATATCTGTTCCCAAGGCACGGTCTACCATAAGTGAGTTGGACTGTGTATATGAAATCTCATATTAAACCTGCAGGCAAGGGAAAATGATGTTGGAGTATTTGAGTGTCATCTTGAATAATGTCGAGATAAGTGAACTATTTAGAAAGTTTTATTGTGCAGATAAATCTTCTTTCAAAATCAAGGAAAAGGAAAGTGATGTCAAAGTGCTTCAATTCTATTGACGAAGAATAAACCGACAGATGAAGTTAGATTGAAAGCCATGAGAAATGGCTTTCATTATGTTTTGTCCTTCAGTTTGTAGGGCCATGACTGTTTAGGTGATTTTCCCAGCATTCCTTGAAATGCTTTTTTTACAATTGACCTTAAAAGCAATGTTGTGCGATGTTGGAATTCTGGTTTCAAAAAGGTGAAAAATGGTAACAGTTGGTTGTCAAAGGATTTTGCACTCGGCCACCGGAACTATTACTGCAGACAATAGTACAAATTATATGGCCTTTGTAATAACACTGCTTGTTAAAGCATGGTTGTCCATGGTATTCAAATAAACAAACGTGACTCTGAGTTGACCTGGTCATTCAGAGTCATGAACTCACATGAACTTGAAACGTAGATCTATTGCCAATGCCACCGCTCATGGTCACAATATGTAAATAGACTCAGCGTCTTTTGTTGGCGCCAGTGCTTCCAGGGCTGGACCATTCCCCTTAATAAGAAGGGAAATGGCAAGCATGCACATTTTTTGTTCACTTCCAAACTTTTACAAATCAATTTGTTTAATTTGCATGATGTGTACACTCGCTTCTTCTCTTCCATCCCCCAGTTCATTTTTCTACTGACCTTCATGTGAATATATTTTCATGGCTGGAAATTTTCTAAGCGGTTTTTGCTGCCACACAGACTTTTCCCCCCCAATATTTGACACCCCTCCCAAAATCTGATGGTGGATTCTAATTCTAAGGGCATCTGAGTTCAATGAACTGCACAGTATAGTCTCCCAACACTTCCACAATATATGACCTTAGCGATGTCACCAAAAGGACACCAAGTTCAGTGACTTTTTGCTTTGATAATCCAGGCACCCTCCTAAAATAACTATACCATTGTCATTGCTTATGTTAATGATGTAAGGGACACTCTCTTTTGATTTTCTGTGAGAATTTTCCCATTCTCAATTGTTATTCCCCCCCCCCTCCCCAATATGTGTAAATTAATCTCCCGGAATGTAAGTAATTTTGTATTTGTTTTCAGTGACATTGATTTGAACATTAAACTAATGATTTGGTTCTGAACTTCAGTGATATTGATTTGAACATGAAAGTGGCGATTAGATTCTTGGTTTTCAGAGATGATATTGATTTGAGCATTAAACCAGTGATTTTGTTTTGAACGTCAGTGATATTGATTCAAAAGAAAAAAATCAATGAGAAGTCCTGAGAAGTCAGTGTCACAAAATTCATTGAATACCTCAATGTAACAAACAGAAACCTATCTTTTGTAATAATAACTGATATTCATCTAAAGATGACAAGTCCTTGTTTAAACATTATGAAAATGGCCTTCTCAAAAAAAATATGTGTAACAAATAACAACAGAAATCATCGTTCGGTCAATGTTGGTCATTCTCCTTTCCTTGGTTTCTATTTCTGTCCTGTGTTTGTGTGTTCGTTTGTTTTTTATTTCTGTGGCTGTCAACTTTGGAATGCACAATGTCAAAGTTACTCATTGAAATGACATATAGCATGTCAAAAGTTTGCTTAAAAATTTAATTTTTTTTCAATGTTTTTGCTGAAATACTTGTTAATAAAGATATTAAGGAAGAATATTACACGTGATGGACAGCTAAAATGTTTTATACTGCAGAGTGTTATAAAATGTTTTGAATAATTAGATAATACAGGATTTGTGAAAGCAATTCCAACCGAACGTTTTTCAATCTTCTGCCAAAGTGTCATTCTGACTAAACTTTTCCCTCTTAAATAAAAAAAGGAAGAGAACACAACACGACAATACCACCTTCCAGACATTGATGAAACAAAAAGACCTTGAAATGTCTAGCCGAAACAATGAAATATTACCCAGGGTGCCTTGCTGCAGAGCGCACGTGGCCCTGACCACACTAGTGATCAAGGAGGGGATATTCATGAGCTGTGAAAGGCAGCCGAGTTCACCGGCTGCCATGATGACAACGCGTCTTCTAAGTGATACCCATCTGTCATGCTACTACCACCTTGGCAGCACAAACCTGCCGTGTAAAGGTGACTGAGAGAGACTTTTTACTGAGTGTTTTTCCTCAAACTGCAACTCACAGCAATGCTTTTCTGGATTTCCGGGTATAGTACCGTAGCCTAGTCATCAGTCCAATTCTAATATTATTATTAGGACAGACAGACGACCTTGATTGTCTAACTACCTACGTAATCCAAATTGAGTGAAGGCCATCGGAATCGTCAGAACCTCTCATTGGAAATTTATGCTGCCTGCGGTGCTGTCATCCATCTGAATTGTATGATGTTTTATTTCAAAGTGTTCTTGGGATGCTGCATGATTGTAGAACTCACGGTATTCAAGCCCAACGGCTTCAACGGTTGCATTGGCTTTCACAGCGCAGTTTAGGGAATGATGAATATTTCGATATCTCACAATACTTTTATGCTTTCCTCCTGAATAAAATCAAATAAATTTTTTTTTTCCCCAAGAATGACAAAGAAAATATTCACAGATCACCTCACTACTATTCTTTGGTGAATGAAAGCATTTGTGCACGGACTTTCCAGTATCAAGAGCATTGTGCAGTACAGTCCAGAAACTGAAGAATGATGCATCACATGTTGATGACACACTTGCCTTGTGAATTGTCAGTATGTTTCCTTGTATGACATAAAAAAGCATATGTAGACTGCTTCAATCTTCAACAATTCCAGTGTAGTGCCACATGTGCTGTTGAGAATGTTCAAATATCTTTAATTATTCATAACAAAATTTTATTGTGTACTTTCTCTCAAACAGAATCAGTTTTCTTTATTTTCTTGATGTTATGAAAAAGCAATGGAACATTATTTCGTAATTATTTTGAAAATATTTCAGCTTTATTTGTATGTAGACTTTTGATCTGATGCTGGCATTTTTTTGGCTGCCAAGAGTCACCAGACCAGCCTGTATAATGCATATTCAATCATTCTGATAATTGGCAGATATGCCTTTAGGCTGCTCAACTCTGTGATGATATAAACTGTGTCTGTGGAGTTTGTCACAGCATTGACGTGCCTGTGTAGAACAAAGATACCACTGAGACATTTATTGTTCACATTCACAAATTCATGAAGACAGTTGGTGTAAATGAATCTGTGAATTTTTCTCAGATCCTGTATTTATTCTCTTGAGAGCAAAAATCAAATGGGAGAGAATCCATGTTTTCTTGTATTTTGTATAAAACTAAAATTTCACTAAACAGCTAGTACTGTTTCTTGCCTAAATTCATGAGGAGATTCATCGCAGAAATGTGACAATTAAATCACATCAAGTGCTTTACAATGCTACATTTGACTTGCCGTTTAAGATTGTTAAGTATGAAGACAGTAGTTGCAATTTGTGATAATTTTCAATTGGCTATGCTTGGGGATATTTTACCAGGTATAATTGTGTTACAGAATGTTTTTATCTAACTTGTACCTCGTCTCTCTCTATAGTAGAAAAAATAAGACAGAGACTCCTCTATGTCAAGTTTGTTTAACCCTTTCATCATCATAGTTTGGTCCAAACTTAATGTTATCAATGGTGATTGTGGACCTGTTCACTTTGAATTGGGGAAGAACAGGTTAATATACGTCAGATGTAGTTTTGCCTGGCTTTTTAATTAATGTTTTCAAATGACAGTTTCTTATTCTACTCCACAAATAAGTCATGTTAATGCTTCTCTTTATTGTTGACAACTGAAGTTAAGCTGTGACAGGACTTGATTTACCAACAGTATACAGCGCAAAACTATAATGGAAAATAAAATCATGAAATGCTACAATAAAATGTTGCTCATATGTCCTCATATGAGCTTCACATTTGCTGCATGTAACATGATTTTTGTACAATTGTAAACTTTAGGCCTTGCATTTTAACCTATACCATCATTGCATGAAGGTAAAGCAGCAATTGTCATGATTTCAAAATGTTTTTGTGTTTTCATTTTTGGTATTGCCAGTGTCAAGTGAGAAGATTGTGTTTGCATTTGAGCTGGCTGATACAAGGCAATTTTACAGTGAAATCAGGTAACACATGTTTGGTGTTTCATAAGACATGGAATCATATTTGAACTTGGTATATATTAAAACAAAGGTAACCGTGCAGTTGGTACATGCACATATGACCACATTTTATTACATCCAGATTAAAAATAGAATGATAAGTTGAAGTTTATGACTTTGGACATGATCAAGCCCCAATTCCGTGTATACAGGTCAACACTTGCCATTGATTACAATTGGTTTGGGTGAAACTATGGTGGTCAAAGGGTAAAAACAGATGCTTCAGATGGGTTCTTTGGTAACATTATAGTTACCAGTTAACCTTCCCTTTATGTTAAAGTTCAAAATCATGGACCAATCACGGTTTACGAGGCAAACTGATGAAATGGCTATCCACAGGTTGTGAGGAAACTGCTCAGCACCTGCATTTAGATGTAGTGATCAAACTTGCTAACAGGATTTTGGGTTCAATTCCAAGTCTTCTCTGTGGAGTAGTTCAGATTAAGATGTTTTGTTAACACAATGGAGCTTGCTGGGCAGGACCTTACTTGATTCAATGTGACTTTTCTTATATTCATACCACACCATTTTATCCATTTGTTTTTTTTAGAGACTTAAAAGAAGCCATTTCATGCTTGACAGTAACCTTGAATTTGTGAAGATTCACCATACACAGTAAATAACCACACATGATGCTGAATTCTTGAATTCCTGAATATCAATCATTCCATGAAATTCAATGAGTTTAAAATTTTTGCATGTTAAGAGTGAAGGTATACAGTTGTATCAGTTGGCAGGTATTGATTTCTGAAAAAGTTATATGCTTAAAAATTCTGCAAGGGGAGTAAGGCATTTCATAGTTTTGTTTTGCTGGTCAAGTGTGCGCAACATGCCAAGCTTGACAAAGTGACTGTACTGTCCATTGTTGAGTAGTTGTGAAATTACATGTGATGAACAGCATGGTTTTTTTATGTGCTAGAGACAAAATCTACCTGCATGGAGAAGCCTATTTTCAGGGACTGATTTTTGTACACTTCTGTGTTTTGTATACATCTGCACAGCAGACGGTGACATTTCCATGTTCAATGGTGCACAAAAGGCTGTAGCTTAACAATATTCAACACAATTTTTTTTGAAATGTGAAAAACATCCCTAAAGCAAGTAAGTTTGAATGAAAACCTTTACATGTTGCAAACCAGAAAATCATTGTAAAAATTTGAGAGCATGGGTTTCTCCTTCCAAATTGCATTCTTCTGTACTAGCACAGTCACAATCTCAGTTGTTGCTTCACTGTTCCCCACAGCTGTCTTTGAAAGTAGCAAACTTTTGCCCTTTTCAAAAAAAATCAGAATGCTGAACATGATGACAAATGTGATCATGTAGAGAATTATTGTCAGTGGCAAGTGATCAACCAACAGGACGTACTCTAACAAAAAAAGTAAATTTGTCATCAATGTAAAATATAAACTTTCCCCACTATCGCCGTGTGTATGTTGATAGGAATTGTAGCACAAACAAATTAATAACCAATGCACATTTATGGAAAAGGGTGATAAATATACATCAGACTATACAGTTTTATGTTTATCGCATATATCAAAGGAACAAATGTGGCATATTTGTCCTGGTAAACAAGTACTTTTTCCTTGTTCTTATCCTTGAACTATGTTGATATAAAAAGAATTACTGTGGTCATCTGAACACAATGCATTGTGCGTACAAAATGCTGTGTTTAAGGAGACAAATTTTTTCTCAACTAAAATTCAGTTGTCAACAGTAATATAAGACATAAAATATATATAACTGTATAAATGTGAACACTGAGCATTTCAACGCCATCTAATGTGAATAGATTAAAGGGAGGGGTCATCAGAACTCCTGTGCAACTGTGTCTATCACAGACGATCTATTTCATGTACGATAACTAGATGTATCATTTCAACATAGGTGTAGCATTTCAATTTTACAATGTACATTATGACGAAAATGTTTTCACTTTCATAAATCACCCATGAACCTTGGACACAGTGTTTTCACTGTGGTTGGTTCTATTTATCGCAGATCCGACGACCCCTCCCTTTAAGAAATCCTATTTCATGCACAGAATAAATTAATAGCAAATGCACCAAGTGTTACTGACAGTAACAGCTATTATGAAGCTTCCAAATACGTACAGAAATTCCCTCTTCAACTGAAAGGGTACATCTCTTTTTGTCAGAATCATCAACAATGCATTTTTGTGTTAAGCCAGTTACCACTAATACACAAGAGTTAATTTGTTTTGTTCAAGAAAATCTGGCATACTGTCCTACTTGCGACCTACAGCAGACTTGAAAAAAAATTCTCAGAAGATAGGTCACAAGAGTGAGAAATTTACTCTCCAGTGTTCTTTGTTAAATAGTTCCTATATCTTACTGAATTTTCCCTCAGCTATGCAGTGTAGCCATAGTATAGGATTGTGGAAAAGTGTACCAAGATTTCCTTGTTTTCGATTGAGATTCCCTGGCACAGTCTTCTGTAAAATGTTCCTTATTAAGTGGAGCAAAAAAATTGTATCTTTACAAGAGGTGAACTCCCAGTTTGGTTTCTTTACCAGAGTATCATAATTTCATGGAGGAAAAAATATAATCATGAACCTGATGACAAGAAAACTACGACTATTACTTCTACTACTACTGCTGCTGCTACTTAATGACTACTGCTACTAACTGCTATTGTTATTATAATTCTTTGACATAATTAATAGGACAGATTAATGGTTTGATAAAGTTAGAGCAATAGTTAAAATAGTGAATAGCGATAGTTCATTGATCAGCATCTTATGTGAGTCACTGCAATTGCCTCAAAGGAGATATATTAAAATGTTTCAGAGTTTGGGGAAGTCTCGTTTGACAATACTATTTATATTTCTGTTTTGTATCAATTGTGTGTATTTATGAAGTCAGGTATTTGTGATAGATTTTGCAATGTAGAAAGCACTTTCCTAATATTAAATTTACTTCAAGAGCAATTGGTAATACTCATTACCTTAGTTTCTGTTTGTTCTACAAGAATATTGCTTGAAGAATTGAAGGTTTTGACAAATTATTCCTTTATTACACACTAAATGCCATAATTTGTAGTCCAAATTACCAAGCATTAGAAAATTGCAAATGGTTTAAAGTATTGCTTTTGTATGATCATGCTAGATTAGCTTAGTTTTTATTCCCTTATAGTGTATTTCCAAATTATTTATATGTTGTACTTAAAAGGTATTGGATGAAGATAACCTTCCCTACTCTGACTTCAAAGACACAAGAGAAAAAAAAAATCTGTCCACAATCAGTTGCAGATTACTACTCATTCCATCTATTTTCCGGTTCCTAGCTTGTCATGCTCAGACATGCACTGTTCCTGCTGTCCATGTGTAATTTCTTTGTTTTTGTGGCAAATGAATGAAAAAAAATATGAATATGGTCAATGGCATCAATTTATCAGCCTGTGAGTTAAGCTCAGTGTGTATATTGTGGTTTGAGGGACTGTGGTATTGTCTACAGTTTTGCACACACAAAAAAGACACACAGGATGATTGTACTGCAGCTTCATA
Organism: Ptychodera flava; assembly: GCF_041260155.1. Classification (NCBI taxonomy): domain Eukaryota; kingdom Metazoa; phylum Hemichordata; class Enteropneusta; family Ptychoderidae; genus Ptychodera; species Ptychodera flava. The sequence continues at coordinate 6,079,254 of NC_091938.1, forward strand.
ATGAATATATTGTGAAAGAGACAACAGACTGGTAGATGCACAAACAAAGAGAGACTCCTACAACCATTGTTCAAAGTGAGAATTTTCCTTTTAATCCCCACCACATGCTGGTCTCTGTATTGAAAGGTTTCAAAACATCCACTGTCTTGATATCTTCACTTCATTTCTTTCATTGATGTTGGCCCTAAAAAAGTCTTTATTTTTTCATGTTATCCAATCAGAAATGGTGTGCCTTGCATGAATCAGGAATCAGATTAGATCACTAAGAGATAAGTTTCAAATTTTGAAATTTTCAACTGATTGCTTCAATATTTTTTTTTTTGATTGGGAAGTTAGGATATGTTTGATGAAGAGTCTCAGCGTCTTCTTTCACAAAGTCGAATTAGAAATTACTGCCTACTCTATTGACGAGTGCATCATTTACCGTTAGTTCTGAGAGCTAATGCTTCAGATGATAAACAGTTATATTCCAGACACTGAAGTGTAGGAAATTGAAATTGTCTTGTCAGGGAACCACATAATTTCATCTTTATCTGATATTACAATATAGCTTTGTCAATACCAGTGAATTTTGTGATGTCATATCCTCAGATTATTATTGATATTAATGAATCCGATTATCCAGCATTGATAGTAATGTATCCGATTATCCAGCATTGATATTAATGTATCTGATTATCCAGCATTGTGGTCCCAGATGTTTTCTATGGCTGCAAATTCACTGCCATAACTATAAAATAACAGCAATAATGTAGCCCATCCCAGCCCATAGTGGACTCAAGCAAACTTTGCACTCCATAATGCACTCTGCTTCGCCTAGTACATTATGTTGCACAAAGTTTGCTTTCCTCCATTATATGCCAGGACGGGGTACATTATTGCTTAAATGCATGCCAGTGTATGCATGTGATGCTGTCTAGTAAAACTAGTACCCTAGTAATTTCACAAATTCCTCTTCTTCATGTTATCATAAAGTTACCGCACTGTTTGTATTCAGTAAGGATAAAGAAGTTTAACAACCACCTATGTTATTTTCTCTACATATCTCTGACAAAGGAGATGGATTCTTTTAGGCTGAGTTTCCATAGCAGGGTACTTGTAACAATTGTCAGTAAAAAAATAACTCAGCCAATTGCCGATTTCAAGAAATTGTTACCAAAGGTGTTTTTAGTTTTTTTAAGCAAAGATACAGCATGTAAAAGAATTTTTTGGCAAAATAATATTTTTAACGGGAAAGTATTAAAAAGCTGTCTGCAGCTGCCCTCCCATTACAATGTAGCTTCACTTCCCACCCATTTTTTTTCTTGTCTCCCCTCCCCGTAGTGCCCCATCCACACCATAAGAACTCCCCCAGTACGATCTTAACAATATTTTATCCTCCCCTCTCATTAACACAATTTTGTCCTTACTAAGTGTGCCTAAAATCAAAATAAACCCCAAATTCTCCCTACCCTTTGTTAGAATAGAATAATGCCTTTCTTCCACCAAACCACTCCTGAACACCTTTCTTCACCAACAGCTTCATTTGCTGCTCTTGTTGAACAGTAACATGTAAATCTCCATGCCACCAAGCTGAGATCAAAGAGCAAGATGTCCTCAAAGACAACTGTACAACTTACAGAGTCATGATCTCTAAGTGTACAAGTTCAGGTCCGTGACTCTTGCGTCTCAGTGTTTCATCGAGAGAGGGGATGGGGTGATTCCCTCTCTATTGACATATTGGCACCCCCTAGTAATTTGTCAAGGGTGGACCAGCCCCACAAAATGGTGCCAGTCACACTTCAGAGATAAAAGTAGAGCACATGATGTGGTGACATCCCCCCTAAATTTTCTGGTAAAAATCCCCCTGTTGATGCTATCCTGGATGAAACACTGCAGGGGTCCATCGAATAGCAACCTTTTATCCTGTAGATCAGTTATCTGTTGGCGGTGGACATGTTTTTGATATTTAGCCTCATTTGTGTCCAAAAAGGCATCTTTTTATATGTACAATATTTTGTGCTATGTCTAAGCATACACAGTAGAATCTCACTGCTACTGTTTAGGGTTTATATTTTTTTTGTTTTGGTTACTGTCTTACTGGTAAACTTTGGTTACAGATATTCAAATTCAAATATCTACAATTATTTTCTAATCTACCACTTATTGGGGCTCATTTTAAAGTTCTTGGAGAAAGAAAACTTTTCACCATCTTAGTGTTTTTAAATTCCCAAATTTAATTTTTCCCAATGGCCTTCACACAGGGATGGTGGCCAATTTGAATTTCAAACATCACAAAATGTTGGGTAATTTTTTTCCCTAGTTCCAAACTTTGGATGGTGACCCTTGATTTTTAGTTCCAGAGACCAGCTCTGGAACTGTTAGTTTTTGCTCACTTTCCTTCTTTCTTTCTTTCTTTCTTTCTTTTTTTCTTTCTCTATTTCCGGTATTACTACCATAGAACATGCTATACACAAATTTTACCTTAATTACCCAGAATGCATTGCGACACGCTTATGACGTCATCGCTCAGCTCGGACGGGTTTTACGGGCATTTCTTGTTTGTTTATTTATTTATTTTTTATTTGGCATTGCTCAACTATCATATTGCGTTCAGCTATTAATAATTCTAGCTTTCTTTCGCTTTGTTTTTTGTTGCTTTTTGATTTTATTTTTCTCTAAATACTCGCCGTACGTGGCGCTATACTGTTTCGCCTGAATGCTCATGGGTTGAATGACATTAACAATGGCGGCGTATCGATCGCTTCGCTCGCACAGAGAGAGAAAAGTAGCCTTTCCCTAAGTTTACAAGCGCGGCTGGGCACATCGTGTACCTAGGCGAGGTGGGTGTGCTCGAAAACGATGATCAATGCAAAATTTGGACTCAAAATCGGCTGTTTTGGCGGAGAAACTGCCCGCCGTATTTCTTAGGAGCCACCAGCGGTTTTTCCTATATCAGTCTGCGGGGCTGTGGTGGGAGGCCGTTTAACGCCGGTAACACACAGCCCCTGCCATGCAGAGCTAGGCATTCATAGTGAACGTACTGTCTCACGCACCGGCATGCGTTGGCTGCACGTAAAAGCAACTCAACTTTCCAAGATCAAACGGTCAGTATCTTGTGAAAACAGCGACATAGCAATGAAAATTGTTTTAGTCATGTGCTTTTAATCAAATGAAAATGCATGTGGCTCAATTTCAATGGCGTAGGTCTGATGTTTCCTCTCGTCTGATCATCGTCGTAAATGACACGCCTCTTTACGGCAACAACTCAGCGCTACCGGTATATACCCGTCAAGCGATTGATTTTTGCGTAGGTCAGCGGAGCGAAAATTATTGCTCTGGCTCGCGAGAATGTCGTCTGATAAACATTTCCGTGCGTTGTCGCCCCCGTATGTATCTGTTGCGTTTTTACCGTACATGTAGGCATTTGTAATCTGTGTACTGTAATTCCCCCGACTGCCTTGCTTTTAGTTGTATTTCCCCGACTGCCTTGCTTTACTTGTATTATGGTGTTACTGCTATGCCTGAATATTAAAATCCAAAGCACTCTTTCATTCTGCACCTATCTTTGTCACACATTCTCTTGTTTCTTCCGCTGCTCTGGTCTCTGGAACTTCGCTTTTGCTTGCAAATGCTTTCTAGTTATTCTTAATTTGGTAAGAGAAAGGGTGATGGTTTCAATGAGTGAAGTTTGAGCAAAAGTTTGTCTTTCACTTTGGAGGCGCATTCAACCTCAAGGGATATTACATTGTTAATCAGTAGTGCACATATAACAGTTGTTATCTGTTCAGACGGTCCAATCATCTTGTTTTTACTGTCTGTGGTCCAATCACCTTGACTAGTATGGATGGACCTGACCATTTGTTAGGTATGGGTTGAATGATTAACATGGCATGATTTAACTTTTTGGTGGAATATCTTGCTTGATGGGGAAATTGAATGCCCTTTTGATATTTGCAGCTCTGTGTGCATTCTCCCAAATATGCAGAAACATTTTATGAATAAAGTTTTACTCATTGCATATAGCTTAACTTAGGCCCACAGCCCATCTGTTGCTAGAATTTGAATCTTGTACAGTGAACATCAGGCAAAAATGTTTAAGTATTTGACAAACCCCGTAGCACTGAAAGTTAGAAACATGGTACCACACAAACCAAAAAAATTCCAGAAGAGATATCTGTCACAAAATGTACTAATATGTGAATCAATTATACTGTAAAAGTCAAATGGGTGAAAAAATCTGGTCACAAACCATCTGTCAAGTGGTTTTTGACCAGATTTGTTTATTTGGTTTGTAACTATGAAACAGAAGCTTTACTGTCAATCTGTGACTTTATTGTGTTTGAGAATAGTCAGAAGTGTTGGTCAAGCTGGTTCTAAATCAGAACTTTTCTTTCAATGCACTGGACTGTAAAATAATTTATTAATATACTATGAATTTTTGTGAAGTTAAAAGTTTTGAAGTCTTCTCACAGAGACCAAACCATGAAATGGAATCATGGGAAATCAGCAGTTCGACCTATGACCTCTTAGATAAATTCTTTGCTCTCTTCCACATGGGAAATCAGCACTTTATGATACCACTCTTTTACACTATAAAAGAAACAATCAACTGCAACTACTCTGATCAATAGGTGACTTAGATGAAATATCACATATATATTCTGACTGCTCCCGTTAAAGACACCGTGCTTTTTTCCCAATTAAAAGCTACCCAAAACATGTTATGTTTATTAAAAGGCACTCCTGGAAAAAAAAAGGTTTGTTCAGAAGTTCACTCAGCACTGATTGAGGTCCATTGGTTAATACAGCACTATAAATGTCAGCAAAAAATTATTTTTTCCATGTCACAGAGAGTGAAGTAAACTTTTCCTTTCATTGAACTCTGAGAAATAGCAAAATGGAGAGAGGTATGTTATAATAAAATTATATATGTCTGGCTTATTTTAGCAGTGTTTGGTGTTTCTAGCTTACATAAATATAGAGTGTAGAATTGATGTGTGAGAATGTGCAGGGGATTGCATTCAAATATTTGACTTCATCATCACTCACAGAATTGCATTTTCATTTCAAGAACCGTTGTGAAGCCAGATCTCATAACGTAACATTAATGTCAAGTATCTACCCTGATCCGAAAAGGAGCCGTGATGCCCATGGCATGATGATTATATAAATAGGCAGAATCCTGTGTTATGTCATGCACCCCTCTCCCAGGCAAAAAAAGAAAAACAATTTGTATTATTCATAATCAGTTGAAAACCCTGGACATTTTTTCTTTAACAGTGCAATTTTCTGTACCTGAAATACGATCAAACCACCTAAGTGAGTCATAAAAGTCTAAGGTGGTTGACCATATTTTCAGTATGGCAGAGTTCTACAGGTAAAACACATTAGATTTCAACATTACAGAAGCGAAAGAATGCTACAAAAAAGATGAGTGAGCCTAGCTAGTTTTCCTGAACAAACTATAGCTGTGATGAGAAGTCTACTTTTTACCTACAATACATTTTAGTATTATGTGGTTTGCTTCCCCAGACAAAAGGTAAATTTAAGGTAGCGATGTAATTTGTTTTGATTTAGGCAATGTGAATAGCTGCTCTATGTATACATGCTCAGGACTATCAATTATGTTTTCAAAACTCTCCTTGTTTGCTTAAATTTACCACAGGTTTGCATTATAAGTGATCCTCTCTGGAAACATACCACACACCAGACTCCAAACTTTAACAATGTGATGGTGGATCAGTCTTGTGCATCACTGACCAGTGCTCAAATGGACACTATAGGCTGGTCTCATATTTACCTTTTTTTTTGGGACCACTCAGATCAACATGAAAGGATCAATATCTGTAACTTAGGACAATATTCTCACTACTGGCTGTGCTTAGAAGCATGTAACTCAATCAGAACAATAAAACACCTTCAGAGTGAATCTGCTCAAAAACAGCCATTGTTGTCAAACGTCAGATTCTTTAGTTAGGCATGCAAGCCTTCCTCTTCTGATCAATTCTGATTCTGTCCGTAATTTCAGCGTCAAACATTGAATGTGGATGCACAGCGCAGGAAATAATCAACAATCAAAATGTTTCTAAATGCAATAAACTGAAAGTTGGAAATGTTTCCAACATTTCTCAGTAAGTTTAGGACTAAAACATCCTATCGTATGATTTAAAAAAAAAATAAAAGCAAATATATGATGACTGTTTAAGGGAAAATTGAAAAGATGCCTTGCTTTTTTCCCCATCAATTGTATTTTACAACAAAGAAAATTAATATGTAAGGCTAAGATTGCAATCAACTGTATGTTGGCATGATGCCGAATAAAATCAAAATATCCACAAAGATGTATGTGATAAACAATTATATAAATTATATATAATGATTGATCTCAGCATTTAGGATGGGGGCTTTTAAAGTTGTGAAATTAAAACCAGACAATAGGGTCTTGGGAGAGCATATTTACTGGTGAAGCCATGTGTAAAAAAATAAAAAAAAATCTTTTTTAACAAAGATACCATGCGGAAAAACTGATTTTCATAATTGAGGTGGGGCTTTGAGGGTTGTGGCTCAATTATCTTTCCCTATGGCAAGGTGTCATAGAAAGGTGGAAAATTGAGGGTACTGATGTGTCCTAGCTGGCTTCACAAAGGAATCTGGCCATACTCTTGAGAGTCAATTAAATACGCCGGTAATGGCATGCCTGATTTTTCAAACTGCCCTCTGTGAGAATAAGAACCTAAACCATTCTAAGAAGGCAAAAAAAAAACTGCAGTTCCGTCTCTAATAATATGGCATTAATGGTCACAGAGCTACCACGAGTACATGGTGATTCACATAAACTGGGTGGTCGTCATAACTTATTACAATAAGGATGTTTTGCATGTTGGATATTTGATTCGCTCTACTGAAGAGCTTGGATTGGCTGGTGGTTTTTGGTATCAATAAGAGCTATTTTTTCTTATTTGTATCTGATGTAAAATCTAGTAGTGAGTTTGCGGTGGTCTGCAGTATTGTTCTGAATTTTTCTCTTGTCAACAAAGGGACAGAAGGAGCTGCCTGTCCTGGGGCATTGTGCATGCAAACATCCTTTTGTGGCGGTGACCTCCCTCAGCATGGCATTATCATGCTGGTTACGTAACACTCACAATTGACCTGAAAGAGTACACATGCATGCAGCACAGTCCATTCTAACTTGCTGGGGAGGGTAACATAACCACTTTATGAGGGGATTTTTTTGCAAATGTCCCCATTTGACAGATGTTTTGTATATCTTGAAAGACATGATTGAATGGTAACAGTTTGGCATCTGGTTGTTCTGTGGTTGGATGTGCAGTGTCATTTTGGTGGGACAAAGGTTGCCAACTTTGATAAAGTTCTGCACACCTGTGTGCACCAGTGTTGGTTGCTGGGGTACCACCCCCCTGGTAAAGCCTAAAATGCAGATTCCTTTCATGTGAATAATGTGATCCAAGGCTAGTGGAAGACTATTTTTATCAGCCCCTTTGGATGGCTTGTGATTATGCAGATTAGCTCATGACAGTCTCATCACAAGGCTGTGTGCTTGAAGTGACCAGCTAGTCACCAAGCTAAAACCGCGCAACTCTGAAACTGAGGCCAATCCAGATTTTCTGAGATCCTGCACACCTCCTCACCACTCACTGTGCTGCTCTTCAGAATGATGTCCGAGGCATTCAAATATGGCCAGGGGAGGAAAGGTAGGTCAAATGAAGCCCTCCTTTTTTTTTAGGGGGTAAAGCAGGACATTATCAGTTCTAACCTCTGCTCACCTCCATTGTCCTTAGACCTAGTTCAGATAATGGAGGGGTTATTATGCGTCTTCCAGTCTGTTCCGCACCAAAAAGGGAGGAAGTAGGTGCTCTCACAGAGATCTTGAAAGCAAGAATTCCTTTATGGAAGTGTGAAATAATCATAAAAAACATAAAAAAAATCACCAGATGGAAGATTTTTTTATTGATTGTACTCAGGACAAGTGTGGTCACTTCAGGTGTGGGTGTTTCAAAGTGTGTTTGTTTTCGGGTACGTCTGGCTGATAGACTTCAACCCAATCCCTTCCATGTCTGATCCAGAGCCCGGTTCAAAGACTGTTTGGTCAATCAACCCGGACATTTCCAATGTCAGAGACCGGGATGTGTGTCACAAAATCATAATATTACCATTTCTGAGTTATATCGGGTGTTTAAAACAGACATGACCATTCAGAAATTAACACGGAGAGGTCTGTGTAATTAATTCCCCATGCAAATCAAGTTGGCCCTATTGTCTGAATACTTGTTTAACTGTCCTGAAGTGTATCTTGTGTTTGCCTCTCTTTTTCACATTCCTACTTTCCTCCCAAAAAAGAAATCATATTAAAAAAAAACAGTTCCATCCAACAGCCAGCTTTATCTTTTCTTAGAATAGATAGATGGATTTTGTATTGACAGTGTGGCAAGATGGCATGCAATATGTAGTTTGGATGGGGTTTTTTTGGAAAAAAAAAGGTGGTGCAAATGGGGAGATCAGATTACTCTATTCTTTTAGTGGAAAATGTTTTGTTACATCACCAGTGGCCAGGCAAGAGAGGTGGTCCCCACATGTTCAAGTATCCCCTTACATGCTTACATATCTGTTACTTTTAAAAATATGTTTAGAATGCTGCAGTATAATGAACTCTACTGTTTCATCACTCCTTCTTCCCTCATTCCATATACCTCCTATCAACTCAAATCAGGTTTTGTGCTTTCTTGTGATATGACACAATAAGGAAACAAAAAATTTTGAATTACGGTGAGTTTAGTCATTTGTCTTTTGAATTGATGAAAAGACATTTCATGCCTTTGAAAAAAAAAACCCGGCATCCTGGAATTTTTAAAGCTTCCACAGGAAGTGATGCTAATGGATAACAGAGATGAGCTAGCCGTAAGCTGAGATACGACAGTGGACAGTAGCGTTGTCTTCCACTGCTTGCTTCCACACACACTACTAAAGACACAACCCTGCCTAATAATACTGATATGCAAAATTGACAACAAATATTTTTTTCTTCTTCAGAATAAAATATTCTTTGTTCTGACAGACAAGTATACACTTCTTTTCTAGGTTTTCCTGATCATTGAAAAGCCAGATGAAAAGTGTGATTTTTTGGAAATGATCATATTTTTTTATCATTCTCCATGGCTCATTCTTGAAATCAGAAATGTTTCCCTCGCAACATTGTCATACCTTTATGGCATGCTTTTATGTTGTCGTCTTGTGAAATTTTAGCGATGTAAACTTTCTCCTGTCTTGAGTGATAAAATAATTACAGTTGTCAAACTTTTAGAGTCGTAGTCCTTTCATTGAAATATATGTTTGCCATGGTTAGATATTTGAATTGTTCTTACACCACATAGAAGATGATTTTTTTTGTAAAAGAAATATGATGCCATATGGTAATGGTAATTTTGTTATAGTATAAAGTTTTCCATGAGACATCTTTTGAAATGTTCAACCCACAAATTCAAATGCAGTCCACTGGATTCAAGCTCTGTAAGGTTTTTTGTGTAATATTGCACAACCAGGATCGAAAGTCAGGCTGACTCAGAGATGTAAAACAGGAAGTCAGGGATTTGGGTGTGACCTGACCAATCCCCTGTCTGTGGCAGCTAGACCATGAAAATAGTGTACTGGTTGCGGTTTCCTGTCCTGGCAGTGTGGCCAGCAGACGTCTAAAAACAAAAGCAAATATAGTTAAAGCAATTATCTGATTGAGACAGCTCATTTGCATAGAGTAATTAACGCCTCAGCCTGTCCACTGTGTATGTGCTAGAGATGTGAAAAGGAAGCGAATACACAGTTGCTAATTAAACACCTGTGTTAATTATTGTGGACAAGCTGATGGTCTTGGGAAACTGATTATCTATGTGGTGTCCTTAGTTGTTTTCATTGAGAAGCTGAGGTAAATTTACTAGTTTTGATTTCAAAAATAATTTTGGTTGGTTCAACGTAAAATGGTAATTCAGTGCTTTGAGAAGATGCTGATGGCATCAGGGAAAATTTGAAAAATTTTAAGAAGGACGTTTTCCCCTTTTGTTGTTTTTGGATTCTGAACAAGTTCAGAGACGGCCACTAGCCAAGTGTCATGATGTAAATATGTATTGGTTCGGAATTTTCTTCATTAGGACGACCAGCACACCATAATGAGACAAAAAAAAGCAAACTGAGAGTTTCAAGCTGTCAACATGGCCATTTTCTTGGTTTATCTAGCTTATTGCTCCTCTAGTGTTTTTTAAGAACAACCCACAAAAGGGGTGTTTTCGCAGTCCAAGGTACAGTTTTGTTACGGATTGATCGCCAAAAATGCAAAGATTATGGACTATTAACAACTATAAATGATGAGGAATACTCAAAAATTGCAAAAAAGTGTACATGATTAACAAAAATATGTGTGGTTTTCCACCTGATAGTGTGAAAAGGCATTTACATATACAATCCATTGATTTCCCTGTGTTGTCCAGACAAATTGTTTTAAATCAATGAAAAAAATGCGCTGCTGACTGTTCGTTTACTTTGAAATGTTTTCAAGCAAAAACAACAAAAACAACTTCTGTGGCTCTTTTCCGCCTTGCATATACCTCCGTGAAATACAATGTGTGATTATGTTGGCGTGTATCCTTCAGACAAGGGTGGAAAACATAATGGCACTTAAATGATATAATTGTAGAGCTCTAATTAAGGTCAATCAGTGGCTGTAGTTTATAATGCATCATTGTTGATTTTTGAGATTACACTGTATGAGGGATTTTTTTAAATAACGCAGTATGCAGTGAAATCAAATCGGTTTGTATGTGTAGTCAGTATTGTGCGTAAGTTTGAAATCTTGCTGTGTTGTAAATCTCTTGCTGTGCTCTGCCCCACCTGCGTGTAACATTCATTTTGGCCTGCACGTTTGTTTCAAAGCTCTGCTTTATGTTTCTTTAGTGACAGAGATTTAAAACGTTTCTTTTGCCTGACAAATCTCAGAGTTACTTACTGATTGCATGAGCGATGGACTGAACTGCAGGAGTTTGTAACTTGTTGTGTTTCCCTCACTCGGTCATTCCAAGTGGTTTCAGTATAGTTTGAAAACAGACATCCAGATAAATAGAAGATTAAGAAATTCAGTCATGCCAGTTCTTCCAATGAACAGTGTTTTTACATGGAAAAGATACCAAGAGTAGTGAGAATCTGTGTAACTTGCTAAGGGAGTGACAACATGGCATAACTTTTATTTTAAGTTCACTGGTTCACCAATTTTACAACACTGGCTATGAAAGAAAAGCAATGAAAAATTTTTTTTGTGCTGAAGGTTAGCAAGCAGCAGAAAGTGTAATCTTTCGACAGGATTTTGAATTTATGGTTTTGAACTGTTTCCAATCGGTGTAATGTATTCTGTGATTTTATAACTGTCATCAGAGTCGGTGCAATCCTTCTCTATTTGAACAGAAACAGCCACAAATAGCGTTAGGGTGAATTAGTTGATTGTCTTTGTTGCCGATCTGAGCAGTAAGCTTGCACTGAATTGAGACAAGACAAGCATATGTATGTATGCGTAATTGTCTATCAGAAAATCCACAAGAAGTCTTCAGCAGAAAAGTTGGAGCAGAGCTGCCACAATTAGTAATAATATTATCATGATGCATCTTAATATATCCAAAAGTTCTAGCTGGTACCTTCACTTTGTTTCCTGTTATTGGTCCATGTTGTTGGAGAGTATGGTACCACTGTGTTCTTACGATCTGATCATAGCGTTTGGGTCAGTGCTGCCTGCTGAAAACAGAGTACATTGTAGTGGCTGACCAATCCATTTGTGCATGGTTTACTCTTGACAAGATAGATTATGAAGTTTTGTATCTTTTTTTTTCTGGAAATGTTCTGTGCCATGTGGTATGCAGTTTTGCATGATCTTTAACTGAAAGAACAAAAGAAAAAATAAAGAAAGATCTAGAAAGTTTCAAATGAAAAAATATTGGGGCATGTGAATATTTTAATCTTTCTTTGGGCCAGTCACTACGGTAATGTGTTTCAAATAAAAATTCCCTGCAAGCCAGACTGTCAGTAAATGTTTGCAAGTATATAGCTATTGCTACTCATATCTGAAAACTACTCAATGTAAATAAATGACAGGTTATGAACCAATTTTTGTATGCAGTCAGTGAAATCCTCTCAACTTACATGTATGCATTCTTTCTCCAATTCTGAATGGACAGATGTAACTGATTCAGTGTTTCCTCAATCCTTTTCCTAACATCATCTGTTAACCCAACTATCGTAAGTCACGTTCAATATCACTGTCACAGTATATACTATATACATGAATGTCCACTTTATGAAATCAGCTGTTTGATGAGTTTTGTATTACCAATTCTGCCTTTTTTACAATCTTCAAGTTTTGGTAAAAATATACAATTCTCCCCATTACGCCATCAACAGACAGTGAATAGTATGATATGAATTAATACTTGGTTGTATGTTTCAGGAGCACAATCCGTATCAGACAACTATTACTTCAGGTTGCTCATACGGGACTTCTAAAACAACTTTTGACTCTGAGATACAAAGACAAAGGGCATCTGTGTGTGTAACTTGGCTTTAATGGTTGCAATAGAAAAGCAAACAGTCGGTAATCTGTGGAAGGAAATAGTTTCTAGTCTGAACATTCAAATTTGTGGAACATTGTTCTGTACTTCTTACTGTCATCATCAATTGCTGGCTTTTTAATTAATTGTTTGTTCAAATTACTAGGTTAGTTGAGCACAAATCGTCCCATTTTTGCTCCAGTCTGTTTGTGTCCAACAACAAGTTATTTGTGCCATCTCAATGGCGCTAACTTTGTGTGCCTGGCAGTGTGGCTCATTAATGTTTTGTGAGGCGGATGATGTTGCTGTTGTTGTGATTAAAAAGTGATCATTTGACTTACTGCCGATGGAATGTTTTGATTGTCTTGACCTGCATGCAACTGACCTGGCAGAAATTTATGCGATGGTTACATCACATAGATGTTTAGTGGTACCGTTATAACTGTTGGGCGGGCCTGAGCGCTCAGCATATGATAGACTCTAGCAGGGCAATACATGTATGCATGTCAGTATGGGTGCATGGGTTTCTTCACAGTCACAGCTCCAGCAATCTCATGCGGTAGGCATGGCAGTGACGCATTCTATGACTGTGTGTGCAAGGTCAGGCAGGTTGATCATATAGTCAGTAATTGTTTACTGAGCTAATGGAGATGGGCCCACTTGCTTCCTAGTTCTGTGTGTGTTAAGTCCAATTGACCAATATTCATTCCATTAAAAATGCATTGGATCAGTTGTGAGGGTACTACACCAGTGACTTTGTGCGTTGGACCCTGGCCCAGGCTTGGCCGAGCAAGTTGTGCTTTTTTCTAGTTGTGTTTGTTCCCAAGCATGTATGCATGGTACTGCATGCATTACGGGTGTATGTAGAGGCTTTGTTCGGCTCTTGTGTGTGATATTCAGTGTCCATACACAGAATGGCGGCACATGGCTATTGATTGGCTGTTCCATCTTGCTGGCAAAAGCCTTGTATTGGCTCTAGTGTGTATTTGTGTGTGTGTGGCGAGAATGCCCAGGTAGCCAACAATCAATATTAATGAGCTTAACTGAACTTTGATTACGGCAGGAAACAATTGCAGGTACATGTATACGCAATCGCATATGTGATAAAGGTTGGGGCATTGTTGTCCCCCCTGCCAGGTAACTGTATTTGAACAAACAAACAAAAAATCCTGATGAGGACAGGAAACAGGAGACTCAAGCTACCACCAGGAAGGATGTGTTGTCACACCCTGCCCGTGATGAACAGTCAATCGTGGGTGCTCCTTGCTGTTCCTCATAAGAGCGTTCTTCCGGATATGATCTAACCCCCATGAACCCCCTTTTAAAGTCTTCCAGGGTCATTTTCTCCCTGTTCAGGTCCAGCTGTTGCCATCGGAAAAACAACTGGAGTGGACCAAACCACCGCGTCAAATGGTTAAACACACAGGTACTGGTATTCGCCCACGCAAAGGGAAATGACCTGGCAAGGTGAGCTGCACAGCTCACTCTGTGATGTCGACTCAGGCACTTTTGTATCGGCAAGGTCTTGGCATCATGCCACGTGTCATAATAAAATATCCCAGACGTGTCTGCGGTCACACTGTTGATGTCACCTTATTGTGCATCCTTAAGATAAAGAAAAAAGCATTCTTGAATCAATGAGTTGTGTCAAAACAACAGGAAGTACCCAGGTCGCAATTCATAAGAACACATTCTCTCTCCTCCATACTTTGCTACTAGCTTAGAAACGCATCATGTTTGTTAACTGCCTTTCGTGGAACTAAAATTGATGAGATGAATGCTCTAAATAATTTATTTTAATTGAATAACTTAATTTGAAGCGATTAACCTGTCATAATGAAGAATCTCTTCAAGGTTTTCATCTGGTCGAATAGTTTTGTAAAAACAACTTACAAACGTCCTCTTAATTGCGTTTTCACATGCCACTTGAAACATACATTTGTTGGACCGTTACTGTATCAGGAATTGTATTACTAAGATTACCCAGTCAGCTGATTCCTTGTGTCAAGAATTTTTAAGGTCAAGTAAAGAAAGACTAATAGAGAGAAAGTCAAGTAACATTGAATAATATAATCATAGAGACTCTTCTGTACAATAAGTACATTTCTTTTTCTTACTTTCAAAATTATGTTGAAACATACATGTACTGTAAGGTATTTATGCAAACACAATGGAGTGAAAGCAATGACGTCATTGAGACTAAATTTCAATCAGTAACAATAGCAGTAACAATTGGACAGTAATACACTGTAGCACATACACAGTGTTGATTGTTTTAATGCTGGACATTTTAACCCTTTGAGTGTTGTAATTTTTCCCACCAAAATTTAAATGCAACATTTTGCCAGTTTTTATGAAGTTTTATGAAATTTTTTGGATAATTTTGGACCAAATGAACTTGCATTTCATTGACTACAGTTTTTTATCAAAATTTTGGCAAAAACTTAAAAAAAATTAAATTGACTTGGGTATATTTCATAAGAGTGACCAAACTTGACTTTGGCGCTCAGAGGGTTAAGTTTGAGATAGGTTCTTGTTCAGCTGCCTGAATAATCTGACTGGCAAATACTGGAAAATACACCAAAATTTACATCTTATAGTGTATTACGGTAAAATACACCTCAGGGACAGGATGATGATTTTGTTTTGTACATCATCTACAATTTCTTCTGCTGCTCCATAAAAGATATAGAGATGCACAGTATTCGGCTTTACAACTCATCCTGTAGATGTGTAGACTGCATTGATATTGATGAAAAGTTTTATATTCTGGTCTGGCTTTGAAATCAAATATGAACAGTATCAGTGCATTTTTCAGGTAAAGATGTTATGTTTACACGCTAAAAACCACAGCAGGTGTTTTTAACAAATTTTTGGGAGTAAAACAGAAACTGTCATCGACATAGAAAACAAAACTATTAAAAAAATAAATCTCAAATGTAGAGCTGCTGACTTTGTAACAAAGGTGAAAATGATGTACAGCCTCAGGGGAGAGGCAGTTATGTGGTGTATTTGACCCCCTGAAAGCTAGTGATGGTTTATTTTTCCATTTTCATGATGGATGGTGACACAAAACTAGGTTAATGATTTCCTGTTATTGCATGTCTTTGTTAGGATGTTGATCTTCTCTGTGTTGTTCTGAACATTTTAGTAGATTTCTCTGTCCATGATATGGTTCTTCTCCAGAATAAAAAGGATGCAATGTGTTTTACAGACTCAGAGCTGATGGCATTACAAACAAACCCATGTTTACAAGTGGGTATGGAGATAAACATATTTCTATGCACGTTTTGCAAACTTGGGTTTGTTTGTACCATGGTCCATTAGGATTCCCAGTTAAAACTATTATGTGATATGGTGTACACTAATAACAGTGCCGGTAGAAGTTTTGTATGTCATGAAATCAATTATCTATGCAGTAGGTACATGTGTGTGTTGGGCCTGTGTTTCCCACAGCTTGGTAAAAAGAGGGATGGTCACTGAACATGAAAATGCATAATTTGCATTGTCTTTCCTTATGGAAATGTTTTTTTATTTGGTTATTAAAATATAAATAGTCCGGGTCAGCTCCAAAATTGGAGACTCATTATGATAATGTATTCCGGCATTCAGCCAATCATCGACCAGATTACATCATAATAAAGTACAGGTCACGCTGGTCACAAATTACCCACCAAGTGTGATCGGCAGTTTTGGGCCGCTTATTAAGCCCCTGTCTTGTGAATTTCGACGAATTTCGACAGTCAACATAATCCACGTGTTCTGCAGAAGGTCATGTCCAACAAGGAGTCCGATTAGTGAACAAATATTCGAAATATTGACGATTCATTTCTACCCCCAGTTTATCGATTTCGCTCAAGTACCGAGAATCATTTTGTGGATGTTCGTCATCTCTATTAGAAATACTGTTATAAAGCTTATTTGTGTAGGTACGCGTATAACATTTTGCAAGAAAGAAGAGCAATGTCAGAGCTTTAAAACGATACCTGTTTTGTAGTTGTCAAACGCAGACTAAAAATGGTACGCGATTTTGAAAATGTGTTGACAGAGTGGCCACACAACTGTTCCCCATACGGTAGAATTTGTATCGCTGCCATCTCCGATACAAATGGGGTATTCTGAACGATCTGTGTAGGTACACGATTTATATTTCGCAGGACTTCAAGCCAGAGTCTAGGAATCACAGCCATATATGGGGTTTGGTTTTCTTAGCCAGAATAAAACTGGTACGCGATTTTGAAATTGTGTTTTGACAGAGTGGCCACACAACTGTTCGACAGTATGACAGAATACGGCGCGGGAGTTAGACACAGTATGGCGTACGTAACGAAGGACGCATGTGGAGGTTGCCAGGAAATACAATTTTTACTGATGGCGCGCTGGCCGCTGATTGGCTAATGAGAGGGGGAAAATATTATGGTATAGCGTCTCCAATTTTGGAGCTGACCCGGACTGATAAATAGATTGCTTAAAAAAACGGAAGGCCTAGCCCTCAAAATCGCCTTGTGGGGAACCCTGTTGGCCGTCCAATAAATACCCCATGAAAAGTGATATGGAAAACAACTCATCATGAAAAGTGAAACTGGTTGTTTGCATGTATATTGCCTGATTCTAGATGAAATCTCACTTTTAAATAAAATGTTAGATAATAGTCACTTCATACTTAAATTGTGCACAGTCATGAAGGATTTGTTCAAATGAAGTTCAACGTTTGAGATACCCAACAAGGAAGGTAGGGGTACACCCTTTAGTTATCAGTGTATTACTGTATATATTAAATCTGAATGTATTAAGCCTATCCTGACTTGTTTATTTGGGCCATATAAACAAATTGTATCTTGCTTGGTTGCCATAGTGACAAAAGAGGAAAGATTAAAAATTTAGATGAAGCCATACTTTTTATGGGTGAACGGAACAGGTTGCAAATTTGACTCTGACCAAATGATGTATGAAATAATCAGTATGATTTGCTGTAGAGGAAATCTACTATAAGATGATTTACACAGCAATCTATGCATTGTTTCAGAGCAGAGGATAGGGTTGGTCCACAGTTCTTGATCATCATTAGGGCATGCGTTATGTGCTAATGTTACTCAATAAACATGGTTTTGTAAAGAAAGTGTTAAAAAAAAATTTGAAATATTTCATAGCCAAATCTGTTTCAATATCTTTCAGCACATGTTGATCAGAAAATGAATTTTGTCATCATTTGCTACGCTTTGAAAGTACTTTTGACTATTCTGGACTGGTGGTGTACATTGATGTAATGCGTGCCATGTTTATTTCCAATGTTTATTTAAAATAAAATAAAAGACATACTCATCTTTGTTTCTTGTTTTACGTGTAAAAGGGGTAAAGTTAGGGTTGGATGACAATGCTACATGTGCAGTCAGTATATTAGACTAAACATCAGAAGTTATTTGCAATGTCCAGCCTAACTACAGGAGAGTACATGCACATATGATGTCATCTCAAATCATCCAGCAACTCATGCCACATTTGTAACTCCCCCCCCCCTTCTGGAAAATACTTTTCAAAATACAATTTGAAACTATCCACTTTTCAAATGAAGGCAGAAATTAGTGAAAATACCGATTGCACGGTGAGGTTTATCAGGAATTGAGTACATCATTACATTTGCCAAGGCTGTTGCAAAACAATGGCTGCACGGTACACTGTCGCATGGCGATAACGCTACACAGCACTGTTTACTCAATCTGACTTCTCACCAAATGTACTGAATGTAAAGACTTCTCTTCTGAGACGGACACCAAAATTTTGATGACAATGGTGGTGATAAATATGGCTGAATAAAGTGTGAGATGAAATGTAGAGGCATATTCGTAAGCTGCTTTCATCAAATTTTTGCGACAGTTTCTTGGTTTATTCATTTTCCTCCGAGTACAGTTTACCAGTGTAGTATCACAAAACTTTTTTTTGGATACCGTTCTTATTATTCCAATTAAATCTTATATTTCATTGTTTCCATAAAGATATAAGATGCTCTCTTAGCAAGAATAATCTAACAGTACCATGTTTCTATTTGGTAATTTTCTTAATCGACTCAAATGTACCAGCCTATAGACAGAACAGTTTTGTCTCAGTTGTTTTCGGACTACAGCATTGTACAGCCGACTGCACTGAGTATCAACACCTTTCCACTGAGAAACCTCTGTAAGATGTAACGCCTGATCATTAATGCATTTGTCATGTAAATATGTGAGTAACTGCAAATAGTTATGTTCATTGTCACAATTAGTATGATTATTTGTGAAAAATTTTAGCCTATATATCTGTCCATTTTCAGGTGTATGTTTACTTTAATAAAATGGCATAAGCACAACTGATTAATATCCTACCTCAGGCTCAGGATTGGAGCATGGTCATACACCATTTATATACCCGACATTGTCCTGTAAAGTAAACTGTTAAATTAAAAGTCTGCCCATGAAAATGATGAAAAAAAATCATGTTTTTGTCTTTATCAAGATACTTTTGATGCCTTCTTAGTAAAACATTCCGGTGAAATGCTGTGTTTCAGAGCCTTGGAAATGTCACTTCAGATAATAGTATCACACTTTTAGTCCTTTAACTTCTCACGAAGGCTATTTATGCATATTGCCATGGTAACTGCTATTTGATCAGCCTTCTCTTGGCTAGACAGTCGAGGAACAGCCTTGACAACGATGAGTATTTGCCGGTCTGTGCCGTCTGGTACTGTAGATGTGCGCAGGTTTATCAGATGTGGCCTTGTTGGCCAATGCATTGTGTTCTTCATAGCAAACGGGGAAAAAAATTGACCTCATGTTTGTGTGATATGTATTATGTAATCTGATCAGCTCAGGGAAAACAAAACCTTCAGTAAAAAAAATAAAAGATCTCATGCGTCGATCTTTCAACTGTTCAGTCTACATAGTACAATCACTTGTGCTTTTACCGAATATTTCTGTGAAATAGATCTTTTTTACATGTCACCTTCTCTCAGTCAATTTAAAAGTTAGAAAAATGACAGTCTTTTAATGCGGAGTTGTCATTTGAAACCCAGTTTGCCTTTCAAGGTTGGAAACTGAAATCAATTTTGCCGTCTTCGGATTTTTCCTCCCTGTTGTCAGGGCGTTGGCCTGGGTTAGCCTTGGTGCCGGGTTTACTTTGGGTTATGGCAAAAAAAACAGCAGATGATTACTCAATAGTTGACCTAACATGCTAATGAAGCAGATTTGCATATTTAAGTAGGCTGGATTCCTCTCTGAAAGGGATGATTGACAAGCTTGGGCCTTGGATGGCAGGTTACTTTAGGTTAACTCCGCCTCTGTTTCAGTCAGAAAAAAAAGGTTGTTCACATTGCGGGGATAGATGGAAGGGAATGTCTCTTCCAAGGTCTAATTTAGCGAGGTTAAAGTCGCTCACTGAGTGCAAAATGCGTCATTCTGTTTCCCTGGTTTAAGCATAGACACACCGTCTGTGTTTTTAACACGGAAAAGGAATACAACAATCTATAAAGTAGTTGTGAAAATAAAAGAGTCTGGTTTGGTCCAAAAAACCTATCTCCCAAGATGTTGGCAGCTTACAGTGGACTACCTCTACCCAAAGTTGATTCTGTTGGTATGTACATATACTGTCTTTTGAACATTTCAAAAAAATTCCTCCACTCAACTTACCCTTGTATTCTCTCAATGTTTCAACAGTAGCCTATGTCTTAATTGATATTGTTCCATTTGTTGTAACATTTTCTTTTACTTTTGTTTGTGTAAATTGATGATTTTTATCCATATTGGGGTCCATATGGGTTTCAATTTTGATTGACTTTTCTGAATTTCTCGTTGTGCTGTTCATTTTTTTTTCCCATGTATGTTGCTGTGTCTCACAAATACATGTTGTCCTGCCTGAGCTTGTTTCGCAGTTTCCTCTCAAACATTCCCTTTTCACTGAAACTTGACTTTCTCAGATAATTCTTTTATATCATCAACTATAGCATCACTCGTGGTGAGTTTTACTGGAACTCCCATCTCTGAAAATAATTTTTGGTTTCTATTTTATGGAAGTAATGTGTGGAAAGTTTTAACTCTATCGGGTCATGGCTGTGCCGATCACATCCGATTTTAAACAGATGGCCCAACAGACCTGGAGACTATAAAATGTCTTTTTTCTTCAATTCTATTGCCATAGAAACCAAGGCAAAGTGTGATGTCACATGGCCTGTGTCAGGGTTTTTGCCAATGAGAGAACTCATCTTCTTTTTTTCAGGGCAGGGACTTCATGAAAGGGGTAAAATAACACTTAACAGTAATTTTCTACTTGCGTACAATGTGTATTCATGAAAATCAGCATGATTTGCCAAGTTGTGCGATCAACATCCCCCCCCCGAGAGTAATTTGTGACATTTATCCATTGCCAATCTTCTGCAGTGTCTTGCCTTCTCACTGAATACAATGCTAGGTGTAGGTAAAGGTAGGTATGGGTTAATGAAATTTTGACCATTTTGTCCGACAGATTCGCCCAGTGAGTAGCGTAAAGCCCTAAGCCATAGCCACAAGTTGTGCTAGCAAACTAGTGAGAACTATATCAAAAGGGATGTTGATACGTCATAGGATCTAATTAGTGAGAAGAGAATCTTGCATGTGACTTTTAAGTTGTTGTGAAACTTTCAGCATAGCAACTGTGTTTGTTTCATAGATTAATGCCTTTTGCCGGAACCAGGGTCAGTTTGTGTCCTTGTGATAAGTTCAGATGCTTATGGAGCTGTTATCATAAGTGCCATAGACTGAGCAACTACGCTCTGTTCTAGTTCTGGTGTGCATTTATGATGTATCAGACAATCAGCATATGTGATAACAAGGGACAAAAAACAAAAAATCCCAGCAGGAATTGGTTTTTCTCTCTCATTTTGGATGATATTTGTCTTTTTTTCAAATCCGTGAATGGCTTTTGGATTCGATCTGCTCGGCAGTAGCCTGTTTAAATGTTGTCTGTGCCACGTCTACATGGCTGTAAGATAAGGGGGAAACTTTAAAAACTGTTTGTGATTATTTTATGTGATTTCATGTTTTGATTAGCTGTTTTGCATGTTATTTACCCGTTTTCTGCGCGCTGATGGTAAGGTGGTGGGGAGTCAAGAGCTGTGACGCAGTTTTTATCAAGAGGAGGTGTTGACCATTGTTGGTGGCAGTCTCATCCTGGCCCCCACGATCCGGAGCCAACAGATTCATCATCATTGCCGCAGTCGTCGTCATTGTTGTTGTGTGTGTAGTCTAGTATGCGTTGACCTGACCAAGCTCTCCATATATGGCAATGTGTCCTTGAATTGGTGAAAACAGCTTGCAATTTGATTACGTAACATGTTCAGTGGAGGTAGGCTTGTGTGCATGCACAAAAGCCTTCTAGGTATGTATTCAGCGGTTGAATTCCCACAAGGCAACGCTCCATAGCCTTGGAAGCAGCTTTACACAGAAATGAGGGGTCAGATCGCTCCGGTTGTTACGTAACGTTAGTCTGCATCAGAGCTGGCATTGGTCAGCCATCCTATTAGAAAAACCTCACATCCTGAAAGGAAAAAAAATGCATTCATCTAGCTGGAAAAAAAATCTCGTCTATTTCCTGCCTGTTTGCTGCCAAGAGCTTATTGAAGTGCAGATTTTAATCAGGCAAAAGAAAAAAAAATTGACATTGAGAAATAAAATTGCTCGTGTGACGTTCTAAGTGCGTGGGATTTCTCTGTTTTGATGAAAATTTCACGCAAATTTCTGAGATCTTGATGAACAAAGAGTGCTGGCACACTCATCACTAGTGGTGATATACAGAATGTCGACTGTCTTTTTCAAACTGTTTTGATACTCAAAAGATACACAGTTTTTCCCCACTCTGATAAATATTGATCAGTCTTGTATTGAACCAATTAAATACAGTGTGTGTTTTCATTCATGTTATAAAGTGCATAAACAACTGCCCACCATATAGTGCCATGCGTATAGACTGCTTTTTGTGTAAAGGTTTTGTTTTTTTGTCCTGGTTCTGTGAAGGTTGAAAGACAAAGACTTTGCCTAATTAAGTTTGCTGGGGCGCTAGTGTGCTGAGCAGAATTAATTAATTCACTTGTAGGCAGTCATTGATGAAATTCCAGGTGACGTGACCACCTCTGATTGCTTCGCTTACCTGAGCTGCAGATGAAAATAATCCCAGAAGCCACATTTTTGTGATTCCTGAAAAAAGTAAAAAGTATTTGAACATTTGACTGTCTTCATCACACATGTAAAGGAAGAGATTTTATTTTGTTCAACATGCTCATCAATGTTGCCAGCGATTTTATTATCGGGACGCTGAATTCACACAGAGAGAATCCATATTCTTTAAAACATTAAAATCAACGTTTATGGCCGGTGCTATTAAAGTGAGTGTCTACATTTAAAAACGAGTGGTTTGTCTTAAAATGTGGGAGCTACACTGTGAACTTTAGACAGGCTATAGTGACTTTCAGACAAATGACTTGGAAGTCATTTGACTGTATAATGTAACCTCGTTCAAAGATGACCTTATACAGATTTACTCAAGTCAGACGCCCCTTGTAAAGCAAGAAGCACTAACTCCTTTCGAAAGCTCCAACATTTCTGTAATGACACCTCCTATGTGTAGAATCTTTGTACAATGCACAGATCTCCACAAGGTGATTTGACTGCTTTGAATTTTGTCATCTGCCTTGTCATCTGCAGGTTTCTTTGATTATGATTTGACACAGAGTGATTCAGTGAGTTACTTTGATATATGATTTTCGATCCTGATGAGGCTTTCTTAATATTAAACACTGTGAAGTAGCTCTTTTCTAAAACCTAGAACTTTAAAAATACTCAACCTTCAAACTTTAAAGTCCGTCTAACAAACCAGTTTTGATGTCGATGTGAAAGGACCATTTTTAGTCCCCACGGACACCGTCCGGGGGGACTTATAGGTTTGGTCATGTCCGTGCGTGCGTCCGTGTGTGCGTCCGTCCGTGCGTCCGTCCGTTCACGCAGATATCTCAGAGATGCCTGGAGCGATTTCATTCAAACTTGGTACAAGGATTACTTCATATGTCATACAGATGCACGTCGATTTGTTTCGTGATACGATCCAATATGGCTGCCAGGCGGCCATTTTATTACGATTTTTTCATGTACAGAGCAACAACTCAGGCATGTTTCAACTGATTTTATTCAAAGTTGATACAAGGACATTGACCAATGTCATAGATATGCACTTCAATTTTTTTGGTGATATAATCCAATATGGCCGCCGTGCGGCCATTTGTTACGATTTTTTCATGTACAGAGCCATAACTCAGGCGTATCTCATCGATTTTATTCAAAGTTGGTACAAGGACATTGACCTATGTCATACATATGCACGTCAATTTGTTTTGCGATACGATCCAATATGGCCGCCAGGCGGCCATTTTATTATGATTTTTTCATGTACAGAGCCATTACTCAGGCATGTTTCAACAGATTTTATTCAAAGTTGGTACAAGGACATTGACCAATGTCATAGCTATGCACATTAATTTGTTTTGTGATACGATCCAATATGGCCGCCGTGCGGCCATTTTGTTACGATTTTTTCATGTACAGAGCCATAACTCAGGCATATCTCAACCGATTTATTCAAACTTTGTACAAGGACATTGACCTATGTCATACACATGCACATTGATTTGTTTGTAATACGATCCAATATGGCCACCGTGTGGCCATTTATTGCGTTTTTCATGTCCAGAACCATAACTCAGACATGTATCAAGCGATTTTATTCAAAGTTGGTAGAAGGAGATTGACCAATGTCATACATATGCACGTTAATTTGTTTTGTGATACGATTGGTCATACATTTGCACGTTAATTTGTTTTGTGATACAATTCAATATAGCTGCTGTGCGGCCATTTTGTTATGATTTTTTCATGTCCTGAACTCAGACATGTATCAAGCGAATTTATTCAAAAGTATTTTTATCACAGTATTTTTATCACAGACCTAATGAAGAAGACTCTATCCTCTCTGAGGACCATGTAATCAAAGTACCCATTAACAAGTGGGGGGACTGTGTCATCAACGATGACTTGTTGTTTTGTATGGCAATTGCAAATTCTTGTTCTACTTCCCAAAACATTTTAAATCACCAACTAATTACATGCAGTTTGTCTGTACAGCGGTCAGTACAAAATTCACTGTTATTGTTTCATTTGAATTCTGGTCCAAACCAGGATTCCCTTGTCAACAATAACAATCACGCATATTTAGTCTGAGTAGAGGAGCTGAATACTGTGTATCCAAATATGCTTTGAGGAGTAGAACAAGAATCAGTAGTTGATGTGAAAAAGAGATATAGTGAAAAAACTGAATGGACTGTTTCTTAATATTACAAACATACACTTATGTCTGCTCTATTCAATATTTAGTGAATCTGTTTGTCTTGTCTTGAGTAAGGATGGACTGCTCATTATTTTCTTTGTGAAAGTAATGCAGGTAAATACATGCAATAAATGTTGTCATTTGCATCTGTTCCTGAGGAAAAAACACTCTTGTGTTAAAGGCATTCCATGTAAAATGCCTGTTTGGATTTTTGGCTTCAGTGCATACATGTAGGACATTACCCATGATCCTTTGGCTGCATTGTTGCAGATAATTTTTATATCTTTGAAAAATCAGGCAGAGTATCAGGTTGTCTTGTATGCAAATCCATTTCATGACTGTGTCTCTTAGAACAAGTTTTTGATTTTGCCCCGACCTGTTGTAACATGGCCTTTGCCATGTCCCACAGAACATCACTAGTCAATATGCCGTGTCTTGTCTGGACAAAGCTCTGTGCATGGTATCTCTTCTTTGCTTCCTGTGGTCCAAAATCTAGCAACGGTCATCCCCATTAACCCATCCACCCCATTGACGTGGATATTGGTCCCTGCAGTAGACAGAGGGATGCACCTAATTCTTGTCTTCTGAAAGGGATGAAAGGTTAACATGCAGTGTCCTATGTCAGTCAGCGCAGACTGCCATTGCAAATTTCATGTATCATGAGCCCTTTCTTTCGAGTATTCTTGGACAGGTTTTTTCTTGTGGTTTGAAGTTTGCAGCAAAATTTATGTTGATGGGAAGGCCATCATGTGCCCAGTCTTTTAGGACACTGAGAGCCAAGATATTCCGAGAATTCCTGATCACAGCAGTGAGGACCCACAGAGAGAGGGGGGATACATGATTTATGGAAATGTATGCATTTCAACATTCAATTGGACACATGTTGTTTTTCTGTGATTCTCTGGATGTTATCTGACAGCTTTACATACCCAAACTCTTACATTACGAAAAAATGGAGTATTTTTGACATTCAGAGCTTTAAGAGAGTTAGAATCCGGTCTGTTGTTGCCTCCCACTTGAAGTCTTGCCTTTTGTTTTGGAGCGAACATGGTCACACTGTTTCTTGACCCATACGTTAACTCATACTTGTATGCTTTGTCTCTCAATTCTATTCATGAATGCTGAAGAGAATGAACCAGGGAGTCCAGTGCGCCTGATGGCTTAAGTCAAACCGGAACGAACAGTAGCCGTTACCCTAATCAAGAGCATGCCGCAGAACAAAAGCAACCAAAAACATATTGAAATTGCGGGCAATTACCAACTCTACATTCCGATCAAGTCAATAAGGATAGCCCTTTGGAAAGGGAAGGTTTATTTGCATAACAAAGGTGTTTTTTTGTTTTAGGATTTCAATGCAGATTGCAAATGTTCAATTGGAACGGATACAATGGCCTGCTTGCCCCCACACATTGTGAAAAAGGGGCATTGGGGTTGGTTTAGCTATTTACAGTGCACTGCAAAGCCCCCTTTATCTTAGTCTGGCAGCTGTTTAAAGAGATGACAGTTATTTGGTAATTCAGTATTTGCTCCATTATGCAAGCCTGGCCTCAGACATTCAGTAGCTTTTTGAGCATAGTTGTGGGTAAATGTTCTTAATTCTCACCTATTGGACCTTTAGTTGGGTAAAACACAGTTTTTCCATCATGACCTAGTTGAGGTAATGTGTGACCTAAAAAGGAAACGCTAAGTGCTGACTTTATACTTCTGTGAAATTGTCAGACACTTATGTAATTCAGGACCTTGGCCATGACCACTATGGTGATCACACACTCTTCTTGTTCATAACCCGACCGTATTAAACATGTTGTGCCAAAGTTTGTCTTGTTTTGTAAGTTTCTTCGACATTTTTCCTCAGTGATACTCTGACTAAACTGGTCGGTGTATCTGCGCTGCAGTATTGAAACAAAATATTTTGGATCAGTAGCATGTCTTGATCAAGTACAAAGTATAATATTGTTACAAGGAGCCATATTCTTGACTGCTTACTTAACACAAAATACCTTGCATGTCTTTTCCATGGTCTGTTGTGATACTTCAGAATGTGTGTACTTCAGAATAGCCATCTTGAATATACCCATGATTCAGTGCAAACTTCTGTTAAACTCTGACCTTTTTCACTGACGTTTTATCAGTACCTCACTTTTAGTCTTTTTCAGCTTGTCATTCTTTAGTACCCTAGAAAATTCAGAGAATCATCTCATGCTTGTTACAAGCCAGTTTCTTTTGCAGTTTAGGTCATTACAATATGCTTTTCGTCTGTCCACTGTTTCTCTAACGGTGTCAGGCTCAAAGTGAAAAAACAACCATTTTTGGGGTTTTTTGGCCAGCCCTGTTTCTCATGCTATGGAGGAGAGAAATTGTGAGCTAGCACAGATCACTTCTTGAGAGATTGAAGTGTGTTAACATGGTCACCCCCTCAGTTTGGTATAGAAAGGTCCATTCTCACCATGGATAGCAATGAGTGCGGGTCAAACCATGGTGGCAAAAGAGTCCAGAGGCAACACCCCCTGCTTGGGTGGTTGGTCCCTTTCTTGAGTTTCTGCAAATGGCAATACAGGGTTAATAGAGGAGACTGGTCAAACCCTTGAGAGAGAAAAAAATCATGATTTTCAACCAGATCAGAAGCAAAGAAGACTTATTTCCAATTTTTTAGTCTGTCGTTCTGAACAAAATTTATTTGGCTTGGTTATTTAACAATTAGACCTAGATTTGAAATAATGATTAATTGACTTTGTCATAGGCATCTTTGATAGATGTGAAACTCTTCAAATACTATCTCTGGTTAATCATATACGAAGATCCATCTATTGGCTTCTCATTATATCCATTGGAGAAAAAAAATCACTGATTTCCATGGTAACAAAGTGTGTGCCTATCTGTCAGATCTGCTTGAGGTGCAGAATCCCCAGGCTAATATTTGATAATTGCATTTCAGAATAGGCATTGACCAGGTGGCTCTTGACTCTGATAAATGACTGCTGAATGGACAGTGATAATTACCGAGATGTGTCCAGTGGCTTAATTGTCCACAGACAAAGCCAATGGGATGATGCCGTCAGCAATAGCGTGGTCGTGCCTTTCTCAGTCGCGTGTCACTATCACTTGTAATTAATGAAGTCTAGTACCCAATGCCAATTATTATTTTGCTTTTCAAATGGCCAGCTAAGTCCGAGGGTCCAGTGATTGGACGGAATAACGGGAGATTAGTGGATCCATTGTGTTGGTCATGGCGTCGGTTGAAAGCAGACACCTGCATGCTTAAGACAATGCCTTAGGGTTTGTGTGCCAGGCGATCTCTTGTAGAGAGAACAACTGGCCTCCCGTGTACATCTTCTCGCCTGTTCTCAGCCGGCTTTGTAAAATGGCCTTCACATTGGATGTACCAGACTCCAATCTCTTTGTGATGATGGCCCACAGATCCAAGTGGCGATCAAGTTTGAATAGTAAGTTTTGTATGTCTGACACGTTAATTGAGCCACCGTCACAGTTTTTGCACTGATTGTTGCTACTTTCATCTTTCAAAATAAAAGTGGAACCCACTGAGAGAGTTGGCTAATAACAGTCTGTGAAACAAAGGGAGAGTTTATAATGATCTTATTGGAGTCTGTTTGAAACTTGTGTGTCTATGAAGAAAGTTAGTGTTAGTAAAAACAATAAGGGAATATTTGTCAGTCTGAGAGTAAACGTGGACCTCTACATGTGGTATTTCATGTTAGTGTGTTTGGTTTTCTTCTGCTGCAATTTCTGTTGAAAGAAGTCAAAGAACAGCAGAAATGAAAACATTTTCCCAGATTACCATGCATGTGGTAATGACGGTATACCGCTGCAAAGTACTTTTTTGCCTGGAAATGCTTCAGCCATATGAACGGAACGGAACGCAGAGCCCAGTGTCTTCCGTTTTCCTTCTTTCCTGTCATTGTGTTTTGGGGAAAAATATTATCTCATCTCAACTTTACTTTTAACAGTGTTTGTGTATTGTTAGACTTTTTAATTGATCCACATTGTTTATTGTTATTTCATATCTATACTTGAATGTGTGGTTTGCTGTCCTATATTCCTTTGCAACTGTAGTAAAGACAAATTGTTAATGTTTCCTGAACAGTGCTAGGATCTCTACTCAAAACCTGTGTTCCTTTGTATGAAAGGTTTGAAATAAATGCAAGTTGGATCACATCTTTTTTTTTCAGATATAATTGACTGTAGCAATTTATACATGTATCCAGTATAACATTTCATTTTCAACATCAGAATAAAATGCTTTTTTCTTCTCTTTGGTTTAAAAATTGCCAAATAAACAAATCAGAGGAAATTTTTATCCAAAACCCGTTTTAAACAACACAACTTATTTTTAAATATTTTTAAAAAACCGGTTTTACTGTAAATTGTAGAAATTTTTGATTCATTCATTTGATATTAAGTAGCCTTTGACTTGTCACTGAAGTATACGTGTATCTTCATTTTGTACTTTTTCCTCTTTGTTTGCCATGATAGGGACACCGTATATACCCAGCTACATGGACCTGAGCAATGGTCCGGAGCCATGTGTTGTTTGCGGAGATGCTGCCACCGGTTACCACTACAGGTGTATGACTTGTGAAGGCTGCAAGGTAACCAGCTTAAATATTTTTTTTTCCCATTTATAGGGCGCAAGATCCACATGCAACCAGTTCCTTGCTTTCATATGATGACCGACATGTTACCTATGAAATATATGTTTCTCTTGTGCTCCGCAATTCAAATTTATGGGTGTTCAGCATCTGCCATCTTGCTCATAACGCCTCCCAAAGTACTACAAATTCAAGTTTGTGATAAAATGAACAAAACTTAGTGTGAATTGATTAATTCTAAAGCAAAGCACAGAGCAGTGAACAATTGTGTATCAAATGAAAGGACACTCGTGTTAAGTTCAAATTCACAGGTATTGGACTGACTTTCAATTGAATGTGACCAGCCGTTGTGGTGTGTAACATTTTAGAGGAAAGAGTATCTTCAATTTTTGCTGTATGGTGTGCTCTCTGTACTTATCTGCAGTGTTAAAAAAAATGTATGATCTAGTTAAATTTTTCAAGACAAAAATATGAGAGAAATGTTAGGTACTGTCACATTCAATGTCACAATTGATGAGTTTTGTGTGTCATTGCCGGGATTAAAAGACAATAAAACAGGTCAAGATGAAGCAACTTTACACTTCAAAATGATTTTATTTCCGTTCGTGTGTGAAATGAAAACATGCCCTTATGAAAAATCCATGCCATTTTAAAAGCAAAATTACAAGTAACCCAACCAAGCTGTATTTATGGAGATTTGTGAATGTATTTCTAATTTTGATTTTCTAATTTTTCTCTTTAAATTGTGGACAGGGTTTCTTCAGAAGGACCATACAGAAAAACCTGACATACTATTGTAAATGGAACGAAGAGTGCATCATCGACAAGACCACCAGAAATCAATGCCAACAGTGCCGATACAAGAAATGCTTGGCTGTTGGCATGGCACCAGACTGTAAGTATACAGGCCGCTTCACCTGTTCATTTC
Source organism: Ptychodera flava (assembly GCF_041260155.1). Taxonomy (NCBI): domain Eukaryota; kingdom Metazoa; phylum Hemichordata; class Enteropneusta; family Ptychoderidae; genus Ptychodera; species Ptychodera flava. Next base: position 6,109,739 of record NC_091938.1, read on the forward strand.
CAATTCCCTGAGCATAGGTCCACGCTCGCCATTGATAACATGATGATGTTAGGTTTATAATAGGTTAACAAAAGGTTAACAGTGTGCCTTATAAACCTCCTTTGTGGCCACCAGAACTTTGTACATCCCCATTATTGTCAATAGTGATGGTTGGTCCCATATACAGGGAAAAGGGATGGGGTAGGCTATGGTCAAGAAAGCGCTAACCCTTCAAATGCAGAAAATTTTACATATTCCAAGTATTTGTATTGAGTTAACCATCGGAAATTTTGAGAAATTAAAAATTGGCTGAAAAGATTTAAGTAATCCTTAGAGAACACACAACTGTTCATTCTTACCACACTGAAAATGAAAACCATATCAGCAGTGCATTTTTATGTCCAACATGCTGTAATGCAGATTTTGATTTTTCTGCCAAAGTTTTTTTTCACTTCTTAGAGTTTAGTGCAAATTCTCACTACTGAAAATAGCTCTTGTCTGGTGCTATAAAGGATACTGAAATGCTTTGTGGGTAAAAGCAGACTTCTCACCACAGCAAAAGTTTGAGATAGTGATCTAATAGATACTTTTAACGCTAACTAATTTTCATGGCCGAAGGTCTTGTTTGTTCTTGAAACCAGCAAAACTCTTGCATCTTTTCAACTAATTAGAGATTTCTGGTATGAATCAAACTAGTAAACTCGGTCATATTCTCATGCTTTGCACATGTCTTGCCTATTTCAGTGGTCCTCAATGACACGCAGAGGAAAGCCAAGCGCAAGCTCATCCAGGAAAACCGTGACAGGCGGGCCCGCGAGGACATGCTGCGACAGAGTGGGCTGCTGCTCAACGGTCGACTCAACGAGGCAGAGGAACGGCTCATACACAATGTTGTGATGGCAAACAGGGACACGGCGCAAATGTTTAACCGCTTTACGCTATCAGACAGTGAAAACAATCATGGGGTAAATGAAACATTACTTTATTATTGCTCACCATTCAAGTTGATGTTTTGCTGACAAACCGCCCTCTTTACGACCCACTGGCGACACTTTTAGACTTATTTACTGTTGTAACATTGGAAATCTGTGTCTCGATATCTCATTGAAAAGCTGCAGTTCAACAAGGCTGTGGGTCTTTACCATCTCTGACGTCCGACAGTTTGGTTTCACCATTGATTCCAAAGAATTATGTACATCATGTTTCATGAATTATGAATTGCAAATGAATTGCATGGAGGCTCAAAGTGCTCACTGTTTGGCATTGCAGTAGTCAGGGTGATGGAAGCAGACAATGTTTCAGATTCTAGTTTTAAAGGTGGCCCCAGTTATTTTAATAAATATATCCCTATTCTTTATTTTGCCCCTGCAGTCAGATGAACCAGATGCCAAGAGGCAAAAAGTAGAAGAGAGCTCCAAGCTTACGTGGCAGAATCTTGCCGAAGTCATGACACCGTCGATTGTGAAAGTTGTAGAGTTTGCGAAAAGAGTCCCAGGGTTTACAAGGGTGAGTGACTGACAGCGGTTATTTTTGACTGATCCAAGGTGAAGAAGATCTGCAAAGCGCAGCCGCAGTCAGCTTTTGATTACAGGGCACAAAAGAGAGGAAAAGAGTAAGGGCGCCCTCGCTTGTTGTCATTGACTGCAGATAGGTCACATTTTGTATCACTGAAAGAGGGCGCCCTGGAAGGACGAGTTGTTGACATCCCAAGGTTAACAACATTTTGGGTTGTTGCAGTTGCCTTGTATCAAAGATGTTGATGTGGGGCTGTTCTTTACTTAATGATTGCTTCATCTTTCATGTAAGAGAATACATTTGAGCGTGAAGGCGCTTTCTAGAGATGATGTGTAGAGTTTCTTAGAAGCACCCGCCGTGCAAGCCTTTAAAAGAAAACCCAGAAAGCAAATATTAGCAGTAAGTAGAGATTAGCCTGAGAAATCCCTTTGTAGTTTAAACAGCTTGAGAAGCTTATAAAATAACCCCACAAAACCTTCAGATGCTTAAGTAATTATGGTATGAATTTTTTAAGGGTACACTGGGGAGCAATTGTGTCAACCAAGGCTTTTCAATAATGTTTGTATCCACTCTAGGCTAGTGCCAATTCTTTTCTTCCCCTCAGCTTTATTCAATTCTATATACTTTTGGGTCAAGGAGAAGATCTTCGTGATATCTCATTGAGTCCCTTAACACCATATTGTCAGGCATCTCTCAATGGGAAGCAGTGTGTCTGTGAGAAGCTTTTGTCGGGCTATGTTGATATGGGTTATTTTTGCAAAATGTGCAAGGACTTTTATGACGTAGGTCTTTGATGGAATTGTGAATAGGAGAAATTGAAACTGCATAGTCAATATGGAGCGTTTTTGAAACCTTTACTTAATGGTTTTTCTCTTCTTTGACAGCTGGATTATGACGATCAGGTATTACTTTTGAAAACGTGCTGCATGGAAATTATGTGTCTGAGGGTGGCGCAGAAGTATGATGCCGAGAGTCAAACCCTCATTCTCTCGACTGGGGTCAAAGTTGACAAGGAGCAGCTGCATGAGGGCGGGCTTGGGGAACTCATTGAGCCCATCTTTGACTTTGCAGCTGGTCTGGCACGATTGCAACTCAATGAAACAGAGATGGCCCTACTGGCAGCTGTGTTACTTGTAGCAGGAGGTAGGCCAATCAGGATTTGTGTTCTGTTTTGTACAGTTTTGGTAATATGTGAGCGAAACTTACTGAAAGCTGTTGATTTTTACTGTTCAAAGTTTCTTTTCCGTGTTTTAATTTGAAAGAGAACTGTGTACTTACGGACAATTTAGGAAAATGCAAGTCAAACAAATGAGAAACGTGGTGACAAAACGGTTATAAGTTCTACCGTTTCTTTTAGAGGAAAAACTTGAGCATGGAACTTTCAGATTTGTTTGTTTTGTTTTATGATGAAATATTCCCCAGTGTTTGTGACAAATGAATGGAAAAAGTTTCAGACTGACAGTCTCTCCAAATCAAGGCATCCCATATCAGTGAAGACATGCTATGAAGCAAATCACATGACGACATCTCCTTCAGCAGTTCTTTCAACTAAAATATTCAATCATCAACATCCAACAATAATACCCTTACATTGTCTTCCGTAACTTCAACGTTTTTCCCTTTTCTGTCAACTACCTAGATCGGCCAGGCCTGAAAAATGCCAAAGACGTTGAACAATTACAGGATACTATCTTGAACGCCTACCAACATTACATCAATGAGACCAGGCCAAGAACCCCTGTGCACTGGGCAAAAATACTTATGAAAGTAAGTCTCACTCCACTACAATTCAGTATTTCCGTATTGTTTGTTTCTACATTGTGGTACGTATCCCACATAAATTTTCCATGATCCATTCCGGAGTCACCCTTGTCCAGTCAGCTCTTCATTGGCCTGGATCACCTTATCCCTATATTATACAGTGAAACCTGTCTAAACCAAACCCTGTCTAAACTGGAAACCTGTGTATACTGAACACCTTTTCTGGTCCTTCCCACATAGAATGCCATGTTTAAGGAACCTCTATAAACCAAACACCTCTAAAGCAAACCGTTTTTTCAGTCCTTTTGATGTTCGGTTTAGACAGGTTTTACTGTAGTATCATTTTTACAGAGTTTCATACACCTCTGCTCTTTCTACCTTCCCATCGGATCTGCGTTCACACTCCATGCTGTGCCCCCCTCACCTTTCCTACTCTCTTCCCCTATACACTGACCGGAGTCAGCTTTGTCTCAACTAACAATTGTATCTTTCATGCATACCAGACACTGCTTTCAGCTTATTGTTCTGTCACCCATCTAAAACTGTTCAAATTCTTCATCATCGTTATTTTTAGAAACAGTAAAAGCTTTGTCATGGGAGAATTTCATCAATTTTACAATTAAAAAATCACATTGAAAAATATTGAACCACAACAGTTTGTTGAGAAATTCATGATCCTTTTCACTCAACGTGTCACAGGTTTAGCCAGTCAAACAAGTTGATCTTACGCCTTAGCAGCTATCCTGACTTTTTACTCCTGAAAATTTTTTTTTGCTTCAATAAAGGGTGTTGATTTTTTTCTGCCTTCTAGATTACAGACCTGCGAACTATCAGTGCTCGCCACGCAGAGCGAATCATGTGCATCAAACTAGACTGTCCAGAAGACATCCCTCCGCTTTTCATGGAAATGTTTGATGACTGTAATGCCTAAACTTAGTCCCACTGAACTACAAGCTACCTCAAAATACAAACAGAGACGTGAGACAAGGACACTGTAATGTCGGTATCATCAGAACATTTGTATTGAAAAAAGGAAAAAGCCACACAAACGTGATGTTCTATACATGACTACCTCACAAGTGGATTTGGTCCCATGAGCAATCCTGGCTACAACACAACACGCCGATGGAGTCGATTGGATTGCTTCACGGACCCACAAGTTAAACAAAATCTCAAGGATTTTAATGTTTATTTTTCAAGTTCTCCTTCTCCGCCCCCTTCAAATAGCGCACACATGGAACGGTCTCATTACGGATTGTTCCATTTCTGGAGAGAAAAGGGGAATGATGTAAAGAAACCTACTGCAAACATTTTTAACAATAGTGTAAAAGTGTGATTTTTTCCCGACAAAGCATATATCTATAAAATATTTAGACATAATTTACTATCTGGTAAAAGACCATAAAGTAAGCCATGTGACTTTTGATGAAAGATATCTCAATGTATCACTATCTACCTTTAGCTCCAAGTATTCATTTTTTTTGTTCACTTAGAACTCAATCGTTTTTGAGTTCAAAAGTTTTAGTTTTAAAAGAAAACACCCAAATGTATATAAACAATAGTTAAGTTTAAAACTAACAGTTGATATGTGTTAAAATTTGTTAACGGTGATTTTGGCTCCCGTTAGTGTACTCTTCAGTTCAGGACGAATGTCTTTTCAAAAAGACAAAAACAGAGCCTTCACGCTGAAACCAAAGTGTTGACAAGATATCAGCGTTTCTCTGTGAATTGAGCCCACACTGTGTGCTCAATGTGATGATCATGTTTTCTGTAGCAAAAACAAAAACAGCCAAAAAAAACCCCACAAGACAGGAAAGCATGTGTATTCTATATTTGTTGCATCTTCCTGCTTTTCCAATAACATTTGTAAGAATTTATTGTAAACTTGCAAATTAAAAAAACCAAAATACAAAGTATGTTTTACCAGACGGTATTGGTGTTAACATCGTAATATTCTATGTTTTACCTTTTTTATTCAAGGACTGTGGAAAATCATTTCATTATAATTCATTATGGAATGTCATCATTTAATACTCACAGTGGCGTGTGCGTAGATGAAAGACAAAAACAGTGAATTATTCTTCATTTGCTATGTGACAAGGACTGGATATTTTTGTAATCTTCAGACTGCAGATTGTAAAGGGGAAAATGCCATATTGCATTTAAGGAGCATAGTATCATTAAAAGAGACTTAATCAGCTGCTGATCAGTTTTCCTTTTTGTTCAAACTACGCAAGCGAAAGAATACTTTGAACCTCAGGGCACAGGTGTACTCTGTACCCCTCGCGCTCAATAACCTGACTCTTGTGTTCCTAGAAATGTTACAATGATTTCCATTACATGTGATATCTTACAAATATTAGGCTTATACGTGTAGTAACAATGATTGTCAAAATACAAATTGAACTCAGAAACCATTTGCAGCTGAATATCTGGAAAACCGTAATGTAGTGAGCATAGCCCAGGATGGCTTTTCCCCATTTTATAGCTAGTAATTCTTGATTCATAAACCCACCACAAGCTTGTAGCGTTATTTTAGCTCTGTGTACTTGCATGTGTAGACGGGACTCTCTTGATGCTGTATACCATCTTTTGAAAAATCTGTGGACATTTTAGCCAAACCCAGCTTTTGTAGCTCAGCTGCGATGTTTTTATCTCCGTGACAACGAAGACAGAAATGTACATAAAAAGACAACAACTACCCAGTAGTTTTGTTAATGATGGATAATCTATGTGACTCACTTACTGACTTATCCTTTGGGAATCTGTTATCCAATATCATATTGCTCACCCCACACAAACCCTTCTATAACTCCCTAATGCCATGAGTAACAAGCACACACTTCTCCATAACTACTACATTCTCAGGAGGCTCTTGATAAAGGTATAATAAAGTATGTTACATGCACTGTAATGTTCGTGTTAAGTGCAGTGTTGGAACTTAAAATTGGGAAAAGTTCATTTTCTTCTGATGTACGTAACTCTGTATTTTGCAAGACACGTATAAAGTGATACTATCACCTGCATGATCACTTGAAAACCGGTATGGAAGCTTTTCTAACAGTTCTTCATCACTAATATGAATTCAAACATTTCCATCACATCAGCATGAGCAGTATGATTGAGTTTGCCACAAATTTACACAGTGAAAAATGTTAAAAAAAGCATACAAAGTGGATAATACTCCTTTATATGTTGTGTTCGACCCCAATTCACTGTAAACAGGTCCACACTGACCATTGATGACAATGGCGTTTTGGGCCAAACCATTGCGGTGAACGGGTTAAATCACATGAGAGAGCTATACATGACCAGCACAATCATATGACTTGTTTGAAAGACTTCCAAATCCCCTGCATGCTCCATACAACAGCTACTGGTTGTCAAGTTGATTTTTCCCACAACACAACACACCAACCATCTGTAGACAGCTTTGTCACTCACACCTAGTTCTCACTGTAAAGGTCTTAATTCTGGCTTTGTAAACAGATAAAGCAAGACTTAAACTGAGCAGTCTCAGATAAAAATGTTGATATGATGAAAAATTTGTGAATTTCACTTGTGGTTCCACAAGAAGTGTAGGTATGATTAAACTTTATAAAGTTAATAACCAGTCCATTGTAAAACGCTCTACCATAAAAAAATGTTACATTTTAAAAAGTATGAATAGTAAATATTTGTATTCCTACATCGAACTCTTAGAATTGTTAGAACTTCTAGATTTAATAGTCAGCTGCTATAGAGTCGTCCATTGACAATAAATACCAAGATCTTGCCTTTTATTTTTCTTTGTAAATTTTCTGCTATTTTGAACAAAATGATAATCTTAAACCCACCTGCTATAAAAGCCTCCGTATCAGTCAGGGTCTTAGAAGCTTTAATTAAGATATCTTATAAGCAATCCAACTTTTCCATTGAACAAAATTCAGCCTGACAGTGAACTTGTCTGTCTGACTGACTGTCACATTGTATTAAATTTGGCAAACATCAAAGGTTTTGCAAAGATTTGTGCACCCTTGTTCCTTTCTGATCTCTAAATCTCATTTGTGCATGATTATTTCCGACTTACAGTTAATGAGACAAATTTGCCGAGTTCAAGTCCAAACTTTTGTTTTGAAGCATAATTGTTAAAAAGTCATTTGTGGTTAGATTTTGACATGAACCAACATATGTTAAAAGAATGGCTTCAGAGGACAGTGGCTTCTGTCCTACACCCTGGTACACAGTGGATTTTTGTTATCTGCTGAGTAAAGTGCGTACACTAAATACAACAGTTCTTGTTTTACTCCCAAAATCATATTGAAACAAATTCCCAACAGTTTACTACAGCCTGTATATGTGAAGAATGCACTGTGGTTTGTTATTGTTATTTACATCCGTCTTTGTGTCAGAAGCTGAATTTATTTGTCAACAATAACAATACATATACACATGGACAGGCTGAGTTGACAATCTGGACATATTGTACCCAACATGCTTTTTGGGGAGTAGAACAAGAAACTGTAGATGCCGTTAAAAACAAAAATATTGGAAAAAGTCAAAAGTTATGGCTGCTATATGGGTGTAGTGTATGTTTGGGGAATTATCCCCAGTTAGTTTCTTGTATAGTTTTCAGATCATGTTACCCCTGTAGTCCTAACTTGTGTGTACCTTTTGTACATGCAATCTTGCCTATTCTGTCACTGACCAGCGGGTATTTAGTTACCTCTGTGGTGCTGGAGACCACAGAAGGCTCAAGTACTTCAAAAAACTCTGACAGGCCAAGTGTAGAAGTCTCTCTGTTAACCTTGCATCATACACTGACATGAGAAAATCTGATTGACAAGCTCCAGATGCCCTATTTGAATTGTGCTGACAACAAAGTTGATGTATCCAGGATGGCCAATTTGACCTTGGCAGTTTCTTACATCACTTTTGATTGGAGGATGAAAGCCACTGGTCAATGCCTAATCCCAACTGGAACTTTCTATCAAGAGCCCAGGTGGCTGTCTGATTCATTTGATATTGCTTGCTCATTAAATGAAAGTAGAACAATTTCATTTTTTCGTCTGACAGGGGCTTTGTTTAGCTAGTTTTGTGTTTAAGTGCACGCATATTTGAATAATTGACCAATCATTGCTTTTGTTTCAAAGCCGTAGTGACAGGTCATGTTGAAGTCTCTCTCTCACTCTGGTAAAATTAACAGTCACTTTACTAACACCTAGAGTAGAATACCATAACCAGATCACCATATGAAGTTTTCAACAGATTTTTCTTTTTCAACCCACCTATTATGTTACTTATCCAAGCACTATTTCACACAGCAATAGGCCCAAGCTGCTCTGTGTACAACAATTGTACATGAACTTGATACTTTTGTATCATGGGACGAAAGTTGCTCAACTCTTATGTAACATCTGAAAGACACATCATTGTTAGATCAGAGATCAATATTTGACCTTAGGCTTTTAATTTCTTGAATTGTGCAAAATTAATATGGAAGCTGATGGCATGCAAAGAAAAGATTGTTATTTGCTTGAAAGCACTGTGAATTTTTTTTTGTCAGTAAGACCGAACGCTCGGGTTATATAGTCTGAGTTTTGGGAATATGGATGAGTTTATGTACAAGTAAGAGTCTGATATGGCATTGTATTATGCAATTTGCATCTTGTGGACTCTTGGACTAGTTTCAACGTCCACCATAAAAAAGAGGTTTTTCTCTTGCCGTACACGATTACAAGGTCAAATATTGACCATAGGCATCCATCTTAGATGCTCGTAATGTTGCTAATTGATTGTTCCAGATTTAAAACGAGACCGGCTCAATGTTAAAGACATTACAAAACTACATATTCAGTGTATTAGTTCAGAAGGTGAAATAGTTCTGAAGTTGTTCACAGTTTCAACAGTTTCACAGTCATAAAATTTAAAAATCAAAAACAGGTGTGTTCTTTCTGTATGTGATATAGACATTGTTGAAGTAGAATTTGGATATCTTTAAAACCCACCAAGCTGTTATTTTTTTTTAAATTTTTAAACGTCAAATTTACATAATTTGTGAGGATCTTGCGAAACAAAATTACGCACCAGTTCTTGTAGCTCTAAGCTTGTTGGACCTATGCGTGAGTGAACTCTTCACGTCACTTTATAGGGTTGCTAGTCTGCTGTTCCGTATTTGTGACGCTGTTGCTGTAAATGCCGGAACTTGAGGCAATGCCATGGCAGGTTCAGCACAGCATCACAGAGCGGAAGTAAAAAGCTCTGATTTTTGTCCTCTTGCCACTCTCATGATCTGAAAAAAAAAAATTTCGATACCATCCGATAGCAATCCTCTTCTCGTTGTTGTTAAATCTGGCCATGATGGTTTCTAACGTATTGGTAAAACCATTTGGTAGAAAAATAAGTTCAGACTGTCACTTGAACACAGTGGACTCACAGTTGTCTAACTTTCAACAATGGGATTGTTATCTCTTGCTATTATATATTTAGATGCAATAACAGATACAGTTTGTTCATTAACAGAATATTTAGCTATTTACCCACTATACATGCATATGTATGGTCGACTACAGAGTGGCAGTCTTAAATGAAAAAAAAAAAATTTCTTGACGTGATTTTGCTTTAAACTTACGCTAAAGTTGTCTCAGGGAACCAAACGCTGTCAACAATAAGTAAATATGATACCACAAAATTGGCACTAGAGATGTCAATTTAAAAGTTGAAAAAAAAAATTAGTTTTATGTGACACATTTGTTGTCTGTATACATTTTAGTGACAAAAATTTGATGAAAAATATATATATATTATCATAGTTTTCCTTGTACACATAAAAAACGCAAAGTAGACATTGCTGACTTTTTTGAAGTAAGAGGACAAGGAAATATTTGGATGTTCCTGAAGTATACTGGATCCAATTTCTCCTTGAGTTTTAATGTGTATGACTTTGGGACTGTTAATGCTATGAAGAGAGAAATATTCCCCCTAGCAAAATGGTGAATTGTAATATGACTACTCTTGTCATAATTTGCGTGACTTTAGGAGCCTTTAACACCATGAAGCGAGAAATATGTCCCCCTAGAAAAATGTTGAATTGTAACGTGGCTCAACCTGGTCCCAGTATGCTTCAGTCCTTCCAAGGCCTCTTGTCAATGTAATGATTATATGAAAACGTCAGTGTACAGAGTGGATGGAAGATTTATTTTAAAAAATGGAAAGATATTGCTTGGCACTTACATAGAATGTATCACCTCTTGTCAGTTGTATTCTTAGTGACTATCAGTTGTCAAGGTTATGAATAGAAACAAACTATTTAAAATAAGCGCTTTTGTTTTGGGTTGTTTTCTTTTGTTTGTTTGTTTGTTTGTGCGGTGACCTGTGGATTGTAGTAACTCACAATGACTCGTACACAGAGACATGGCATAAGAAATATGTTTATGTCATGATGCTCTTGTGCCATTTTGTTTGTTCAAGGTTACATACGCCTCTGAACTGAAAGTTTTAAACTTCGCTTATACTTAGCTCAAAGAAACTTTGAACCATTTTCTTTCATAATCAAGAATAACAATTCTGTGTCTCCATACCCAGTTTTGGATTAGAGATAACAAATTACCTTCAAATATACTTGAAATTCAAAACGGCTGCTGTATTCTGTTTCAACTTTAAAAAAAACATTAATTTTGGGATATTCACAAAATAACGCAGTGTTAAACTGACAAGCTGAAAAGTGTTTCAACATGCTTTGACAAAATCAAGATTTTTATTCCTGCAAAGATGCTTTTACAGTGCCTCACACTGCAGTCAATCAGTGGCCATGCTCCACATCACAGTATACTGTTAGTGATATCTGTCAAGGTTATACACACATGGTCACACTGATCTGTATGAGTTGTCATTCAATATTAGGAAACAAAACACCGACAGCTTTGTGATTCTTCTTTCTCAACTTAGTACATGCATTCTTGGTTGCCATGGAAACCAGCAACATCACTCTGCCTCAAGTTTCTGACACATCAGCTTGACAACGATGTATGTTACAAACTGAGAAAGAAAATTGTGTATTTTGTGTATGCATTTTCAGAGAACACGATGCAACAGTTAGATGCCAAACACAAAGCCATGAGAAAGTGTCTGAAATGTGAAGTGTGCTCCCCAAAACGATTTGAGATACACAGTATTCAGCTTGTGAACTCAGCCTGTACATGTGTGAACTGCATTGTTATTGTTGACAAGTGAATTCTGATTCAGACCAGAAGATGCAAACAACAGTGCATTTGACAGATGCTATGTTGACAGGCTAAATAGTTAGTATACATGTTTCAAAGAGTTTTAGCTAGCAGAACAAGAACTTGCATTTAAGATAAAACACAAAAATAATGAAAAACCTCATCAAAAGTTACAGCTACTTGTCCCCTGAGTGTGGATAGAATTCCGAGATCTGTTCATGAATTTATTCAAAGACAGCTAACGATGGAAAATGCTTTGTTCAGGGGCATTTAACCTATTCATCCCCAGATTTCCCATGAAAAGGTCCATAGTTACCATTGATAACAATAGATTTGGGCCAAACCATGGTGGCCGTAAGGGTATCTAAACTGTGACTCATACACATCAAATGTGAACATTTTCATATGAATACCACATATTTTTTAGAGTCATAAAGTAAAAATTCCGCGGTCTGTCACTCATATTCCAAGGCCCTACCTTGTAAAATTTCCCGCAACCGAACTTTTAAAGGGATAGTAGCTATAAAATTTGGGAGAATTTTTTTATTTCTTTTTTTATTGAATAATTAATTACCTCCTCATCTGCTAATCTCTAAAATATGTTGAAAGATAAAGCATTGTCGTTGCCAACATATTGTATTGTGTATAACGACGCCGTGTTATCGTTGACAAAATGGCAGGACTAAAATTCAATCAGGCCACAAGAATTATATTCACTATTTTTGCTGCCACTGAAAATTTGAAAAGTTAGGCGGTTCAAAACGCACAGAGAAAGCTTTACACGTTGGCTTGATTGTTTCCATGTAATATGCGTGCCTTTCAAGGATCAAAGTAGACATTTCTTTTTCACGTCCATAATTTACACTACAACGTAACATTCTGCAAGCACTGGGAAAATATGTCAAAACTTAACAGTCACTTGAACTTCAAGAATGCTAATACTGGTCTGCAATCAAGCGTCCTCTTGATCGGGGTGAAGAAAGGTCAATGCTGTGACAAGGATGGTCACTGACACTAGTGACCGGTCAACGATGAACAACATCAACATTGAAAGCCATGTCCAAGGTGCTGTCCGTGACAGCACAGTTGCCATGACGACACCATAATGGTCAATGACACCCATTCTGCTGACAAGCTGTGCAGGGTTGCACAATATGTTTTCTGAAAGCCTGAATCAAGTCAACGCTTGCTCTGAAGCAGAAGGTCTAAACAAAATTGCCTTTTCTGATCAAAACACGTTTACAAAACGCCTTGATTTCGTTGAAGTCGTAGCTAAAGGGTGACATGGAGGGTATAAGAGTTCAATGAACGCATGAAGAACTGGGAAGAACATTTTCATTGTAACTGGATTGGATATTTTTAGAAGTTTATTATTTGTCTCGTACAACTTCTCATATTGATGTGTTGCACCGAGACTTTGACGCTTAAACTCAGAGATCCATGGGCTTAGGGCATATAACTGATTTCTTTTCTGTTAGATGTTATGTTCAATAAATCTTTGCCATCCTATCGAATAATATACTTCGTCACTGAAATACATGTATCTTACAGAGACTAATTTTTGACAGGTTTTCCGAATTCTTTATTCTTTATAAACCGTACGTTTGCTTATTCTGCCAAAGTCTTTCCAACACACTCGATTGCGTACAATCGTGCAAATAAATTTGTGCCCAGGCTTATTATCCATTTGTCAACAATAATGTAGTTGACATTGTATATGTACATGCAGGTTGTATCGACAAAATGAAGAGTAGGTATTAAAATATATGAGTTCAGTGAAAACATTGTGCGGGTAGAACAAGTATGTGTATTGGAATATATTGTGCATTCAGATAGGCTGGTATTTATTTTCGTTTTATTCGAAAACAAGTAGACAACGACAAGGACAATAAAATGAAAAACAACAACATCAAGGTAATAATAATGATAACAATAGTAATTTCTGATATGAAGGTATTAATAAATTACGAACATCAGTGTAAACATGACAAGCGCTTGACGCTTGCGTCTCAATTTGCCCTCTACTTGACACTTGCCCTTGAGTTTAGATTCCATAATTGTGCATCTTTTTCAAATACATGACAGCTTCATATTACATGATACAAAGTAATATTTTAGGAGTAATCGTCGTATGCTTGTGTCTAGCAACAGAAAGCTTTCGGTTTTGCTCCCGTTGTATTGAGAAAAGTCCATTTATTATAATCAGGAAATCTGGGTACAAAGTTGCTCGTTTATCAGTGCTTTTATGGGTATCTGGCATTATTCAATGACAGTCAGTCCGTTTGTAAAAATGGTGCCATTGAAATACGTATTCAGCAAAAACTTGTTATTAAACAACAAAAATTCTCAGTAACCTTTCTCTGACAGCGCTAACGACATTTTCGTTTCAATTGCCTACTAAATTCAAGGACAGTGAGAAATGAGACATAACAGTCCTTGGCAAAGATGAAGTACACCTGACTAGTGTCATCATAAAACCTCTCTGATCTGCAGGTGTTAATTTGTCACCCGGGTCATGACCTCGTGTCATATCGGTCATTCCTCCCGAACAATATAGGTACTTTTTCACATTAAGGTTAAATCACGACCATGAATGTAATACGAATATCACCACTCCTTGAATACAGAAAAACTCAATCGGTTTCTAGGCAAGTTGTTAAGGTAGAATGCGCCTCGGGGACATATATTCAGACTTAAATTTTTAAAATTATTTTTTGTCTACCTCTTGTAGGCGCTCATTTTAAAAATGACAGACTGAACAAAGTTTCCACCGGCACAGGTTTGAAAATCGAAAATTTTATTTCCAATTAACTCAGAAAAGACGGCCATTTTCAATTTAAAGTGTCAATAAATATTGGACATTTTGTTTCCCTAGCACAAACTTTTACACAATGATCCCTGATTTGTATTCTTGATTTTTTAAAATGGTTTAAAGTTTTCTTGTGGAAAGTTTTAGCGAAAGTTTCAGTCTTTAAATTCCAAGGCACATACTACCTTAAAGAATCGGGGAGAACATTTGTTGTTCTGAAACATGAACCTCGTGGGACCATTGTGTATTCAATGTCATTGTCATCAAGTAGGTAAACCAATAAGACATACGACAATGTGATCAATTTTTTTATTTCCAGTTACCCTTTCTTATTGAGCAGCTAACCTGACTTGTTAACAAACGACACCACTTCGAATTGTTAGCTTAGGCTGCGTTCACTAATGACGATTGGGGGAGGGGGCTGGAGGAATCTCGATTGAAATCTTTTTTTTTTTCAGATCCCCCCCTAAGTACCCTAAAAAATTTTCAAATGCCCCCCCCCCTATATGGTCAAAATTTTTCAAGTCCCCCCAACTATCACAGGCCCGCATATTTGTAAAGGATGTGAGCGCAGAAAAAATAAACATGTATTGCGCCGTTCTGCTCACAGGTGTTCAACACTACCTGTATTAGCACTTTGTATAGTCATATTCCAAAGGCAAGTTCTTTAAATGCATCAGTGAATTTGTTAGATTTATTGGTCTAAAAGCCAACTTGAGTTAATCCAACTCTGGCCAGGTCAATTGCTCCTGCTGAAGAGCACACAAAATGACAATCATGAGAGAGTAGGCAAATTGTTAATTCTGGCTAATTGCATTATTGTAAAATACTCAGCACGGTGACCTACCAACAATTTGTTTCAAAACTACAAGACATATATGGATTAGATGCTACTCAAAATTGACAATACTGGAAGGTTAAAAGATTCCATCAAATAAATGTTTTTATCTCTGAAATTTTGGGTGTAATAATTGCAAATTTGGTTAAAAAATAAATAATGCCATTTGGTCACATATTTTTTCTTTTTGTCTTTACTGTTCAAAGTTTTACTTCTGTATCATTTTATAACAAGAATGTGAATATTTAGAAAATCAAGCATGGTGACCCCATCTTTTTTCTTTAATATTTGATTATTCTCATATGCCAGAATTCAAAAATTTCTATGTGTTCTTCCATGTGTTGATCTCTGGCCTGATCTTGTATACAAGTATGTTTCAGTGTCATGAGCGTCATTGACCCCAACGCTTCTTCAACTATCATGTACATCAGAGTCAGAGCTATCTCTATCACTGCTCAGGTATGCAGTGACAGTGACACTGCAGTAGCAGAGCATTAATGATAGTGACACTACCCATAGGCAGTAGCTGTATTAACTTTGATAATTTTGGCAATATTTTTGTTCAGTTTTACAACTGCGTTCTTGTTCTACTCCCTACAGCATGTTGAATTGTCTAGTATTCAGCTTGCTATCACAGCCTATGTATGTGTACCATTCATTTGTATCACTGACAACTGACTGTCAGTCTGGAATCCAATTAAATTATCACCAAATACATATTTACATTTATATATACAGGCTTTGTCGACAAACCAAATATTGTGTGTTTGAGCATGCTGTAGGGAGATAGCAAGAAACTGTAGTTGTTATATTGCATAGAAATATTGCAGAAATCATTAACAGTTACAGCTTCTGCCCTAGGCTCAAATTTGTTTTTTAACGACAAATCACACGTTTAGATTTTTTCGAGATAATAGTCATGAAATGTGACAAAATGGTTCTAGATTTTGTTAAATTGTTACTAACATTACAACATTTTGATGACATAAAAATGGTATTCATTTTTCATTGAATTACCTACAAAAACTTGGAATTGGAAAATGTAAAACACAAAAGGGAACCAAAAATTTTCAAGTCCCCCCTACAGGTAGAGCAAAATTTTCAAGTCCCCCCTCTACTACCCCCAAAATTTTTGAACTCCCCCCCCCCCCTGAATTCCTCCAGTCCACCAAACCGGTTTTTTTTTTGTGAACGCAGCCTGAGAGACTGACAGTAGCGGGCGCACTTGCTTGCTGACGAACACGGCTGTACTTTACGGCGAGAGTAGCTGTGGGTCCATAGCTGTGGTGTTTTCAGACGGGATTCCTGCCTTTTACGGGCTGGTTTTGACTTTTACGATTTTAACCCCAGTCAAAACCAGCCCGCAAAAGGCAGGAATCCCGTCTGAAAACACTACAGCTATGGACCCACAGCTACGGTGAGAGATAAGAGGATCAGGCAGCCACCGTCAATAATCCACTTTAAAGCGAACCTTTTCAAACTTTTTCGATTAGGGGGCTTGAAATGCATGGAAGTGCTTTGAAGGGTCCAGTATTGAAGCAAAGCGGGCCCTGATGTACTATTTTGCGTACTAACTCGACCTCTTCATGCAACAGGCGTTTATATCGTCGGTTTGCGAAGTTGTGTAGGATACAAAAAGTGAAAAGATGGTGAGCAAGTTAGGAAGCCCATGAATGAATTTCAACCAAAAACTTCGCGCGTTTACTCGCTGTATCATAGGGGCTTCGCCAAGTGACGTTCGAAGGGCCTGTGGTTAATAATGTGAAATTCGTCGTGCCTCAGTGTTTTAATCTGAATACTATGTGGGTTATTAAAGACTCTGGTCCAGCGGTCAGTCTGGTGTGCATGTGGTTTGGGTTTTGTAGACAACACAAAGAGTATCCAGAACTGATCGCAACGGACCTTACCTAATTGACACAATTTGAAATGAGGAAGTTTGTGAGGTGTCCATACAAAGACATCTGTAAGTTCATAATATGTTATGAGAAAATTTGAAAAATTTCGCAGAACTTCGGCATCGTAAAAGCAAGCCTTCCTAAAGCCACCAAACTTTGCAGAGTCACTTGCAACAGGAATATATATCACGTGTAAGACATCGTCCGCTCGCACGGGTCAGTTACTTCCCACTAAGGGAGCCGTCATTATTTACAGCCTTTGGGGCACTCAATTAATTGAAAGCTACAAGGGGATGTTGCTTAAAATGTAGAGAGAAAGAAGGGGCGGTTACTCGATTTTCGGTGCAAAATGAATTGAAACACCTCTTAGATTGCACCGTTACACACACCAATTTCTCAAAATTTTCGCCCTCTCCCCTTGGATGTTCTAACAGTTTTACTATTAAAAATACAAATTGAAAACACCTCTCACATTGCACCAGACTGCACCATTGCACATATCAATTTCTCAAAATTTTCCACGCAAGAGAGGGTACAACCTCCTCTGACACTTTCCCCTCGGCCTCCCGCTTGTTCCCCCCCCCCTGTACTTTCAAATTCTGTCCTGTCAGATATCTTCGTGAAAACCCTGTCATGATACTCATCCAAAATAAACAATACTATGTGGTTGGATACTGGTTATAGCGTGAGCTTTTATATCTACATTTTTGTTGTGACTTTGAATTTCATTTTGTTGGTTTCACCTTTTTCATCCGTCATGACATAACCGATGATAATCTAGTAGTGTACACCGGGATATGAAAGGTCTTTACTATTGCTGTATTTTTGTAAATTTTTACAAAATACATGTATTGATTTTTAACTTTCTTAGTGGGGGAGGGGGTGTCAGTCAAAATTTCTGTGTTAGAGAGGGGGTTAATAGAATTCGTCAGAGTTCAGGGGGTTACTCGAAATTTCAAAGTTTCCGATGAAATTCCTCCAACCCCAGGCCATAAATGATGACGGCTCCCTAACTACAACGATTAAAGATCAAGGAAGCAGCGGCGAGTACTCGGCCGTGTGAGGGCGTTTTGGGGTATCCGAAGGGAAAAAGGGTCCACCGTATCGGACAAAAAGTACCAAAATGACCGAATTTTCCCGCTTTTTCTCTCGAAATTCATATAAATAGACTTGTTTTGTAGATATAACTTATATCCAAGCATATAATGGGCATTTTTCCAACATAGAGCCACCTAGAAGGTCGATTTTTGGATGTAAAGCCTCCACAGGTAGGTAAGCTTTAATGAAGTCAAAAGACTAAGAGTATACATTCTTTGTAGAAAACATTTAGCTATGAAACATCGGGCATCTTGCCCAAATTTATCAGGACCAAAAACAGCCAAGCCTTGCATGCCTAATCACTTTTAGCCCGGCGTAATGGAAGGTCAATGACCCTGATTGACCCCATGTTAATAAAAGTGCAGGAAATTGTTTGTTTTGTGCACTGTCTGAACTGTTTTCCAATATTTGTTGATCCTTTGTATAGATCAGTTAGTTGACTGTCATGAGGACTACGTCGGTCATCCATAGTCTGCGAGGAAATTGTACCTAAGTTTCAGTTTTCCGAAATGCAGAAATTCTTGTTTCACTTGAGATTAACATGTGAAAGATACGTGATAAAACCGTTTCATACTCCTACAGATATGTAAAAAGAGCCGAGGGGTAAGTGTCAGAAAATGTGGTCCTTTTCAAGGAAGCAGCGCCGAGTATTCGGCCGTGTGAGGGCGTTTTTGGTATCGCCAAGGGAATTTTCCCGTTGTTTCACTCGAAATTCATATAAATAGATTTGCTTTGCAGATTTAGCTTACAATGTAGCATGTAATTGACCGTTTCCCGACATATAGCCGCCTAGCAGGTCAATGTTTGGATAAAAGCCTCCACATGTAGGTATTATTATTATTATTAGACTTTATTTAAACTCGATAAACTGTTGAGCCTGAGGCTCTTCTCACACAGAGTCGAGTAAAACAACATTTACAATATTTACATTAAAAAAATAATTCAGGAAGAAAACTTTATACTGAAAAAAATGTAAAAACGCTACAAGTAAAAAAAATCTAAAAACAAATTAAAAAATTACATAAAAGTAAGATTAACCCATCTATTTAAAAAAATGGCACTTGCAATTTCTTTTGAATGATAGAAGTGAAGAACTAGATTTGATCTCTCAAGGCAAAGTATTCCATATTTTAACCCCGTTGTACTTAAAACTTCTTTTGAAAAATTGGGGTCTATGCCCTGGAATATACACATCTTCTCTGTTTGCAGACCTTGTGTTACGTCCATGGAATCGATCTGCTTTACACCTCTAAAACGTTTAGATAATCAGGAGCAAGGTTATTCAGAACTTTGTACATTAAAACTGATTCATTGTATGAAACTCTTTCACGAATTGGCAACCCGCCCTCTTAAGGATTTAAATAAAACATAACTTGGAGTATTAAAATCTTGATCTGGTAACAGTTTTCTGCTGTCTTTCTATACGAGATAAAAGTGTGATTGAACAATGACCCATATGTTCGAACAATAATCTAAATGAGGTAAATTTTAATGAAGTCAAAAAAGTAAGAGTGTTACATTCTTCGTAGAAGACATTTAACTACGAAACCTCGGGCATCTTCCCAACAAAACTACAAACCCTTGCATGCTTAAAACTCTTTTACTCTAGTGTACTTTTAAGGTCAATGACCCTGAGTGTCCCTACGTCTATCAAAAGTACGTAATGTAAGATTTTTGATGTACTTAAAAGGACCAGTAGCTGTAACTTTTGATGACTTCAAACAAACAAACAAACAAAAAAACAAACAAACAAAAACAATTATAGTGCTTGTTACACACTGGTTAGTAAGATTGTGGTGAGGTTCTAGCCGTGTTTGAAGTGCAAAGGTACTCCTAAATTGAAAATTAAGAAATCAAAAGTGTATTGTTATTCAGCCTGGGTTTGATAAGTTATATTTTTATGAGTCACAGTTTTCACTTCGTAAGGGTCTCAAAGATTGCTGTAAACTATTGAGTCGTTACGTAAATGACCCCTTTATTTGAGGAATATATTTTACTCTCACCAAAGACGACAAGAAACTTAAAGTTCAAAAGGGTCTGCTGTTTGAAAGAATAAACTACCAAAGGTAGAAAATGCTCGCTCCGTGGGTCGTAATCAATACTAGAAATTGTTGAAAGATATAACAGTTTATGTCACAGGAGAATATTGAGTCCTATATTTCTCCTGCATGTGCGATATATACGATAAATTAAATTGGGATAGATAAATAACAAACTCCCAGTTCAGAGTTTTTCGATGTAACAGTGGTATGTAACAGAGTGCCTGTTCTCGTAAAGATTATTAACTGTTGCTTTCAGTTCACGTTTGTTTACTATGCTCAAAAAGATTTCCTGAATCTTACACCATGTGCGCTGCGCGCTGATCAATGGGGTCTTCAACCTGTAGCTACAAGTTGTTTTGACTTGTCTCATCTCGGTGCTCGGTTTAACCGTTGAGGGCGCATAGACATACATCTGGTAAGTTTGTACGGGATGTTCCTATCTATTAACCAGACTGTAGAGGGGGATCTTCGCCTCTGCTATGATCTGACATCAGTGGTTGTTGAGCATCCGATGCTCCCCGCTCGAAATATTAATATACGTTTGTGCAAAGTATGTAAATGAGCATTATTTCAGCCTATCAACGGGGAATGTTCGTGTCTCTTGCGTAAGCAGTGAGCAAAAGTTTTAAATGATATGACAAGTACCCTGTGAACTTGTAGATGAACAAATTGCAAGTAAATTAATTACAGCGCACATAATTGAAATAAACAGATTTTGTCCTTGACCAAGGATAATCTGATGATAAATTCCACATCAATAAACAAATAATAATAATAATATTCGGTAGCCCCACAAGGTACTACATTCACCGATCATGACCTTTTAACCCTTTGAGTGCTGTAATTTACCCAACCAAAATTTTACTGCCACATTTTGCCAATTTTTATGAATTTTTCAGAATTGTTTTGATAATTTTGGATCAAATGGACATCATATTTTATTGGCTACAGTTTGTTGTCAAGACTTTGGCAAAAATCTGAGAAAAATTGACTAAGATATATTTTGTAAAGGGGAGCAAAATTGACGTTGGCGCACAAAGGGTTAAAACCATTTTGCCCGTACTTATCAAAGTAACCTGTACATTTCTCCCTTTATAACTGATAAGAGCAGTCTGAGGTCGTCTCGTAAAAATTTCCTCCTGATCAAAATAGCTAGCATAGTCCCTGTGCCACCTCAATCGGACCAAATAACACAATACCTAACCCGTTAAAGACCCTACTACCCTAACATATTTTCACATTTTCTGAAATCGTGCACGATTTCCCCAAATGTTAGCCATTTGCATATCGGTCAAACCCATTTAATGTAAAATAAAAACAAATAAATAAGTTCCCGATCGACCTTCCCCACTTCTAAAGGCATGTTAAAGGAAACTCGTGTTTATTTTATTTTGGTCAGGAAACAATAAATATATCAATTTTCACATAAGAGAGAAAATGACATGTTAGTTTCTTCTATAGTAAAAGTTTCAAAAGAAGTCTATACCAGCTGTAGACCGACAATGTGTAGAAATCTTTAGTGTCGCAGGTCAGTCTTCGTATGCCGCGAAATCTGCCTAGGGAGAGATTTTGATCACGCCAGGGACATTAAACTTTGACAAACGCTTCAGAGGCTCCAGGGACACTACTGTTGTCTCGGATGTCTGATATTATTCCTTTGATGAACAACAGCTTTAGAAAATGAACATAAGTATCCATGGTAGAAAGCTTTACAGAGATTCGTTTTGTGTTTGTCTGTTTCGTTAAATGTCAGGTAACGCAATGCTGTCTCCGCTAGGCTGATTATCATGCTCCAAGTTTAATGTTGGCTTCCCCAATTTAGACGGCCTGTCTTGAGTTTTCCCAAAAAGTCACGAATGCTACAATTTAGCCTTGAGTGAAAAGAGTATCGAGAGAGGCAACCTTACTTCGAGAACAACGGAAGAAACCACTCAACAGAGAGCAAACATCTCAGAGATGCTATTACCCAGCTTGCTCGAAGGTACATCAGTTTAACTAACTAACCGTCCATGTTGTCGGTGAATTGAGTCGGGCGGTGCGGTATAGCAACTGCACTGCTCATTGAAACGCCGATGATGGAAAATTTATGCGTGGTGTTCTTTCAACGGAACAAAAACGTGCCTCGAGGCTATCCCACTATGGTTTTTAAGAAGCAGAGAGCTTGACTCCACATAGAGATGAGTTGTGCCCCCGCTCTGAGGCTGAAACGACCCACTCAGATTTTAGACGGCCTGACATCACCCCACTTAAGGACAAGATATCCCAATGCCAAAGTGAATATAAATATTTAATCTTTTCATACAAAGTCCTCCTTTGAAACTGTGCGTTCGTTGAATATTTGAACAATTCAATTCCCAGTCGACGGATGATGTTATTGTTACAAAAATCTTGCAAAATACCTTTTTATTTACTTTTATTGACGTCTTGAGACGAACAAAGCGAGGGTCAGACATTATTTATTACGTATACCTCGCTCAAGTCGACATTGAGCAAAAAGTCGATTAATTTTATTGAATCGTGAGCGCGACAAGATAGAAATATCAATTCGAACAATCAACATATCAATACAAATATACCTTCATTGAATACTGTACGGCAATCATTATAAACCTTGCGTTCTGTTTATCTTCGTGGGTTGTTTTTCATAGCCATCATAAGACATTCCATTGTGGTGTTTCCAACATAGCTAGCTAGCTAGCTAGATAGCTAGATAGATAGATAGCTAGCTAGCTAGCTAGCTAGCTAGATAGATAGATAGACAGACAGACAGACAGACAGACAGATAGACAGACCGACCTACCGATAGATAGATAGATAGATAGATAGATAGATAGATAGATAGATAGATAGATAGCTAGCTAGATAGATAGATAGATATTCAACTCAAAAGTTGGAGACTTAAACTTTTGCTCAAACTTTCCTCAGGGGTCACCTTGCAAAGTTAGGTACCGGAGAAACAAATTACCTAACGTTGAAATTGTACCGATATTTTAATTTGGAAAATTCAAATGACTGCCATTACAGTGTTAACTCTATGGGAGACATGAAATTTTTCATTTTTGAAAAAGTATGACAGTTAATATTTTTCGTACTCCAAGAGCTTTAAACTGAATCCCCACTTGGGGGTACAAGTGATGGCTCTGAAAAGAATTGTAAAAATTTGAGTCCGAATATCTATCCCTGAGGCGCACAGATCGTTGGAACTGCGCTCGAAGCACATCGTAAAAGTCAGATGTTCCATGCATCTAGATATCGTGCATGTTTGTAAACAAGAAAGTCGCTCAGGCGCAGTTCTAGTTCCCTTTAAGTGTTCTCCAAGAGCCGCATTCTGTAAAATATTGATAAATCATAACATGGGCACCACTGCAGTTCCAGGGAACTAGAAGGGGACGCGATTAGAAGCACCGTATTTTACATTTTAGCCCCAGGCTGTCAACTTGGTTTTTTTACCTTTAAACGAATCTTTTGTAAGCCTTGTCACCGAGGTTTGAGTAGGTGGAAAGCGAAATCGAGGAGCGATTGATGTATCCCCATGAGGGGAGCACTACATATTGAAAATGACTGACGAATGGTGCATAGCAAAAGGGATGTAAGCATTCAGCGACCGGTGTGTTTATGCGTGCATAACATGTAACTCCCACTCAGCGCACTGTCTGAACAAAGGCGCCACATCCTCGCGTGACCTTAGGTTTGGCAGGTCATGAAAGCAACTTCTATAGCAAATTTACAAGCACAATGACGATCCATAGGAAGATCTAAGTGCATCACGACTTTTCCTTTCACTGTTTCTATGTATCGTATTTACTTGCACGTAGTTGTCTTTGTCCTTTGAGCGTACTTTTTGTTCATACTGTATTTTCGCCGCTATCTGTATCCGAAGTAGATCCGATATAATTCTTCTCAAAACCCTCAAACCTATAGGGTTAATCTTAAAAGAGGGGTAAAATGCGTAATAAAATGCTTTGACGAAAACTATCACTTTTGAATTATCACATATCAATTTCCACTCATTCTATAAGCCTTTGTGTGATCGATAAACGAACTGGAGTCTGGATATAGAGGTAAGCTTGCCAGCTATATTTTACTTCAAAATCTCAAAAATTGCCTGACAGACTGATGGCGCTCTAGCGTCCATAAAAACTCCCATCAGGAAGTTAATTAGAGGGGAGTATCTAGTGAGCAACATTGTGACATGTTTAAAAGAGGGGAGAGAAAGAGAGAGAGAGAGAGAGAGAGAGAGAGAGAGAGAGAGAGAGAGAGAGAGATTGAAGTTGATGAAATGCGAGAAAAATGTTTTGCAAATAAAACGAATATGACTCATATGGGAATTTTGACAAAACCATAGAAAGCCGGGTTTCCTTAGCAACTATCCTCTTGATTAAAAAATTATACTACTCGTTATGCAAATCCTGAACATGGACTGTCTGTGATAACAACACCGTTAGGTCGTCATGCGAGTTCATCCATGCTTACTGCTTTACAAAATCCCTCGTTTCTATGGTAATTGTGGTAATTCTCCAGTATTCCAACACACACTACAAAGTTGGCATAAGGCTTAACCGGAGTCCAGTCAGACGAATTCCAGCTGCTGACTACGACATCTGCTCGTCATGCAAAGAACCCCGCCATGTCTGCAGTAAATTAGACTATGCAAATTTTCCTGAAGAATGATTATCTTTATTGAGAAAGACGTTTTTCAAATATTTACATATATTTTAAACCTGTTTACTCTTGATGTTATATTGAAATCTGAAAATGCTACACCATGATCTTTGTCATATATATATATATATATATATATATATACATATACATATATATATATATATATATATATATATATATATATATATATATATATATATATATATATATATATATATATATATATATATATATATATATATATATATATATATATATATATATATATATATATATATATATATATATATATATATATATATAAGTATCCTCGTAGTGTGATCGGTTTACCTGGATGGTAGTATGTAAATGGTACATGTCTTGGAAAGGTTGTGGCTATGGCGTGTAGAAGACAAGGAGTATGGGTTAATTGACACGGAGAAAAGTATTTTGGATTCTGAAATAGGGAACAAAAATAGAAACATTGATATTTTTTATTCAACTATATGGTTGTAAATTTTGAAGTTTAAAACCTTTTTTACTGATCATTCTTTTCATCCAGCTTCTTCTTTGATGGAGATGTTTACGTTTCCGTCGCTGATTGTTTCTCACTCGATAGCTTTTCAAGAATGGGTCAAGGAGTAGATGAAAGAGCTGTTACTTACGATGGCCGAGAGAGTTCTTCCAATGCAAAATGCAAAATTCAAAATGCAAAATGCAAAATGCAAAATGCAAAATGCAAAATGCAAAATTCAAAATGCAAAATGCAAAATTCAAAATGCAAAATGCAAAATTCAGAATGCAAAATGCAAAATGCAAAATTCAAAATGCAAAATGCAAAATTCAAAATGCAAAATGCAAAATGCAAAATTCAATACTTGGAAACGAGGCTTGACAGGCGCCATCTTGGTCGGATATTTATGAGGCTAGATTTTCATAACTATTTTGAGTTCTTCATCAAAGATTGCTTTCTCATTTCATAGTTTCAATCATTTGTTTGTGATCTGGGCCGTAAAAAGTATCAATCTTGCGACCACATAATTACAACGGCATGGTTGATTTTCTGATGATATGACAACAAACGGACAGTTTTTTATGGGCTGCGTATACAGGGTAAAATACTTCCTTTTGGTCAATATTAGAGTCTTTTCGGAATACAAGTGATAGGGATACGACTAGCCATCGTAACCATAACAGAAAAATAGTGGTATTTTTACATTTGACCATGTTGACCTAATATTGAATATGTAAACCTAATATTCAGGGAACTAAGGTTTCATAGAGCTCGTTATTAAAAGGACATAAGCTGTAACTTGTGGCATTTTTTCAGTACTCTGCTTCTGTATATCACTACCGTTTCTGACCCCAATCCTTCATCATGCTGAAATTTCGAGTATCCATTTTGTCAATACAGCTTGTATGTGTGTAGTGATCATTGTTTATTGTTTACAAATGAATTCTAATCCGGACTTGAATACAATTTTCAACAATAACAATGGAGATTATACTCATATAGGTTATGTTGATATGCTAAATACTTGGCATTAAATGGCAGTTTAGGGATTCAATGCAGAAAGTGAAGTGGAAACCACAAAACAAAATTTCTGAAAAAACAGCCAAAAGATTCTGCTTAGGGAGCTTTAAACAAGTAATGTTATATAGCAAGTAATTTACACTACCTGCATTCTTCTAATTTCTGCTAAATCGTGAGTGGTCGACAATTGAACGTCAACTCTAATGATAAATGCAGCAAAATTCATAAAAAATAATAATGCCTAGAGTTCGAAAATAAATTTAACAGCACATTCAATTTGCATCTCTTTTCCAAAAACCAAAGAAAACGAAATAGTTCAGCTCGATATCTTTTTTATTTGTTTATAACATGAAGTGAAGAGGATGTTTACACGCCATGCCAATCCGTGGCATTTTCAGGCCAACCGAATTTGAATGTCAAAATCGAAGAAGGAATTCTGAAATATCGTCATTTTTCTTTCTGTGATTGTCGTTTTGGAGTTGGCATTTCCAACATCGGATTTTACATGTAACGCCGTGCATTACGCGGCCAGCTTATATATGATGATGATATTAGAGAACGAAACGCGTATTAGCTCAAAATCCAGCACATATGCAATGTTCGCACGAAACAAGTGAGATGGTGTAAAGACCATCGCTTGGCAATATGCTAGGAATAAATCGAATATCAAAATTTGGTGTAGAACAGGAAGTCAATTCATTTGTCAATGTTTCATTTGTAAAGGCGGAGCCTCCTTTTAAAAGGGCGCGAAGCCGTGGTTGCGTTCACTGTGTAAGTGGATACCAAATACGCAACACGCGGGCACACGCTCCAGAAAATGCCAGTTTTAGTTTTTTCCGGCCGCAACAGGGTAGAAAACTACCAAGCAGTCAGCGCGAAGCTGCTTCCGATCAAACTATGTGGTTATATTCAAATTCTAACGCAACTGGAAGACGATTTTTTTAGGAAATTCGAGCGTTGGTGTTGGGGAATCAATGACCGCTGACGATTTGAACCGACCGTCAATCAAACGCTAACCTTGTATAAACTCTGCTTGCAGGATTAGCAAAAGGAGCCAAAAGGTTGAGATCAGTTTAGACATCATACTGGCCAAGTGTTTGACTGGGAGGAGAACTCCACTAATGCGAGAACCTGGAATAGAAAATTGCGGTTTTAATGTTGACTTTGACCTGGCGTCACAAGTCGAACGACTATGATGCCAAACAAAATAAGTTTTACAGTAAATGAAAGTTTCAGTCAGGCATATTTAATTACAAACGAGTTACTCTGCTTTGTTTCCGAAACAGACGGCACATGGTCACCATACTCCCCCACCCCCCCATCATCCCAATAGAGCTGTTTATTGAGTTGCGTTTGCCAGAGTGGACAAAGTTTCAGGGTAACTACTTTTCGGCTAGATGCGTTCCTTGTTCAGAATAAAAAATTGATGGGGGTTGATAAAGACGTAATTAATTTGCAGTTCTCTACAGCTCGATGTCTTTTTTTACTTTCTTTTTTCACTTTTTCCGTGATCAAGAAGTGCCTTTATGTAACTATCATCGACTGACAGCCGTTCTAGATCCATAGCTATCCTTGTGCCAGACTTTCAGATCAGCCTCAGGCTGAGTTAACAGCGGCTCAGCATAGATACTAGCTTTGCAGTTTTATCAGAAAGCATCACAAGGGCAGGAAGGAGCGCGCTTTTTGCATGTAGACACCAGCTATTGAGGAAACCGTCGACAGTATAGGCGCGGATGGATGTTTTGTCTAAAATGTATCAGTCTCAGTGAGACGGGATTATCACTAAAAATGTAACATTGTTGGGTCCGAACCAATATCGAAAATCGCATATCCGAAATAAGGAGCAGTGTATCATATTGCAATATTCGATCTTGTTGCGCGCATAAGACAGAACACGTCGCACATGAGCAACTACTTCATGCGCAATATTGGTAGTCAACACTCGTAAATATCAATTTAAAGCCGATTCCACACAAATGTTTTTCTCTTTCCAAACTTGAAAAATGCCTGGCCGCAAAATGTATCGCGCACCTCGCGCAATTTAAATTTGCGAATTCGTTCACAAAATCGCAGCAGTTTATGTAAAATTAGCTTGTAAACGTCATTTCCTTGGGTCTGAAATCTGTGACAAAATGCAATTTAGACATAATTTATCATGTCTTTCTCTGATTTCAACATCGAAATATGGTTGGCCTAATAATGCCACGGATTATTATCATGCCTAGTCGAATATCTTATTTCTTGTGTTTTTGGTCTCAGTATAGACCACAAAAGTTCAAATCGACTGTTTATACCCTATTACAGCAAAAGCGCCTTTGCACAATACACTTAATGCTAGACATGTGTTCATACTGTAGGGTCAGAATGTGAATGTTTTGATACACAAAACAAAACTACTGAAAGCAGTCGGAGTTACTGGGCCTTTAATTCAATTGTATTACATATAAGCCTAAGGTATGTATTAAGTATATAAGTCATCGTTTCCAAGTAATGAATTTTGAATTTTGCACTGCAAAATGCAAAATGCAAAATGCAAAATGCAAAATTCAAAATGCAAAATGCAAAATTCAAAATGCAAAATGCAAAATGCAAAATTCAAAATGCAAAATGCAAAATGCAAAATTCAAAATGCAAAATGCAAAATGCAAAATTCAAAATGCAAAATGCAAAATGCAAAATGCAAAATTCAAAATGCAAAATGCAAAATTCAAAATGCAAAATGCAAAATGCAAAATGCAAAATGCAAAATTCAAAATGCAAAATGCAAAATTCAATACTTGGAAACGAGGCTTGACAGGCGCCATCTTGGTCGGATATTTATGAGGCTAGATTTTCATAACTATTTTGAGTTCTTCATCAAAGATTGCTTTCTCATTTCATAGTTTCAATCATTTGTTTGTGATCTGGGCCGTAAAAAGTATCAATCTTGCGACCACATAATTACAACGGCATGGTTGATTTTCTGATGATATGACAACAAACGGACAGTTTTTTATGGGCTGCGTATACAGGGTAAAATACTTCCTTTTGGTCAATATTAGAGTCTTTTCGGAATACAAGTGATAGGGATACGACTAGCCATCGTAACCATAACAGAAAAATAGTGGTATTTTTACATTTGACCATGTTGACCTAATATTGAATATGTAAACCTAATATTCAGGGAACTAAGGTTTCATAGAGCTCGTTATTAAAAGGACATAAGCTGTAACTTGTGGCATTTTTTTCAGTACTCTGCTTCTGTATATCAACTACCGTATCTGACCCCAATCCTTCATCATGCTGAAATTTCGAGTATCCATTTTGTCAATACAGCTTGTATGTGTGTAGTGATCATTGTTTATTGTTTACAAATGAATTCTAATCCGGACTTGAATACAATTTTCAAACATAACAATGGAGATTATACTCATATAGGTTATGTTGATATGCTAAATACTTGGCATTAAATGGCAGTTTAGGGATTCAATGCAGAAAGTGAAGTGGAAACCACAAAACAAAATTTCTGAAAAAACAGCCAAAAGATTCTGCTTAGGGAGCTTTAAACAAGTAATGTTATATAGCAAGTAATTTACACTACCTGCATTCTTCTAATTTCTGCTAAATCGTAAGTGGTCGACAATTGAACGTCAACTCTAATGATAAATGCAGCAAAATTCATAAAAATAATAATGCCTAGAGTTCGAAATAAATTAAACAGCACATTCAATTTGCATCTCTTTTCCAAAAACCAAAGAAAACGAAATAGTTCAGCTCGATATCTTTTTTATTTGTTTATAACATGAAGTGAAGAGGATGTTTACACGCCATGCCTAGTCGAATATCTTATTTCTTGTGTTTTTGGTCTCAGTATAGACCACAAAAGTTCAAATCGACTGTTTATACCCTATTACAGCAAAAAGCGCCTTTGCACAATACACTTAATGCTAGACATGTGTTCATACTGTAGGGTCAGAATGTGAATGTTTTGTTGATACACAAAACAAAACTACTAAAAGCAGTCGGAGTTACTGGGCCTTTAATTCAATTGTATTACATATAAGCCTAAGATATGTATTAAGTATATAAGTCATCGGTTTCCAAGTAAGGAATTTTGAATTTTGCACTGCAAAATGCAAAATGCAAAATGCAAAATTCAAAATTCAAAATGCAAAATGCAAAATGCAAAATGCAAAATTCAAAATGCAAATGCAAAATTCAAATTCAAAATGCAAAATTCAAAATGCAAAATTCAAAATGCAAAATTCAAAATGCAAAATTCAAATGCAAAATGCAAAATGCAAATGCAAAATGCAAAATGCAAAATTCAAAATGCAAAATGCAAAATGCAAAATGCAAAATTCAAAATGCAAAATGCAAAATTCAAAATGCAAAATTCAAATGCAAAATGCAAAATGCAAAATTCAAAATGCAAATGTCAAAATTCAATACTTGGAAACGAGGCTTGACAGGCGCCATCTTGGTCGGATATTTATGAGGCTAGATTTCATAACTATTTTGAGTTCTTCATCAAAGATTGCTTTCTCATTTCATAGTTTCAATCATTTGTTTGTGATCTGGGCCGTAAAAAGTATCAATCTTGCGACCACATAATTACAACGGCATGGTTGATTTTCTGATGATATGACAACAAACGGACAGTTTTTTATGGGCTGCGTATACAGGGTAAAATACTTCCTTTTGGTCAATATTACAGTCTTTTCGGAATACAAGTGATAGGGATACGACAAGCCATCGTAACCATAACAGAAAAATAGTGGTATTTTTACATTTGACCATGTTGACCTAATATTGACCTAATATTGAATATGTAAACCTAATATTCAGGGAACTAAGGTTTCATAGAGCTCGTTATTAAAAGGACATAAGCTGTAACTTGTGGCATTTTTTTCAGTACTCTGCTTCTGTATATCAACTACCGTATCTGACCCCAATCCTTCATCATGCTGAAATTTCGAGTATCCATTTTGTCAATACAGCTTGTATGTGTGTAGTGATCATTGTTTATTGTTTACAAATGAATTCTAATCCGGACTTGAATACAATTTTCAACAATAACAATGGAGATTATACTCATATAGGTTATGTTGATATGCTAAATACTTGGCATTAAATGGCAGTTTAGGGATTCAATGCAGAAAGTGAAGTGGAAACCACAAAACAAAATTTCTGAAAAAAACAGCCAAAAGATTCTGCTTAGGGAGCTTTAAACAAGTAATGTTATATAGCAAGTAATTTACACTGCCTGCATTCTTCTAATTTCTGCTAAATCGTGAGTGGTCGACAATTGAACGTCAACTCTAATGATAAATGCAGCAAAATTCATGAAAAATAATAATGCCTAGAGTTCGAAAATAAATTTAACAGCACATTCAATTTGCATCTCTTTTCCAAAAACCAAAGAAAACGAAATAGTTCAGCTCGATATCTTTTTTATTTGTTTATAACATGAAGTGAAGAGGATGTTTACACGCCATGCCTAGTCGAATATCTTATTTCTTGTGTTTTTGGTCTCAGTATAGACCACAAAAGTTCAAATCGACTGTTTATACCCTATTACAGCAAAAAGCGCCTTTGCACAATACACTTAATGCTAGACATGTGTTCATACTGTAGGGTCAGAATGTGAATGTTTTGTTGATACACAAAACAAAACTACTGAAAGCAGTCGGAGTTACTGGGCCTTTAATTCAATTGTATTACATATAAGCCTAAGCTATGTATTAAGTATATAAGTCATCGTTTCCAAGTAATGAATTTTGAATTTTGCACTGCAAAATGCAAAATGCAAAATGCAAAATTCAAAATGCAAAATGCAAAATTCAAAATGCAAAATGCAAAATGCAAAATTCAAAATTCAAAATGCAAAATGCAAAATGCAAAATTCAAAATGCAAAATTCAAAATGCAAAATGCAAAATGCAAAATTCAAAATGCAAAATGCAAAATGCAAAATTCAAAATGCAAAATGCAAAATGCAAAATGCAAAATGCAAAATGCAAAATGCAAAATTCAAAATGCAAAATGCAAAATTCAAAATGCAAAATGCGAAATGCAAAATGCAAAATGCAAAATTCAATACTTGGAAACGAGGCTTTACATACCTTATATACATTCCTTAGGCTTATAGGTAATACTATTGAATTAAAGGCACAGTAACTCCGACTGTTTCAGTCCTTTTGTTCTGAGTATCAACACAACATTCCCATTCTGACCCTAGAGTATGAACACATGCCCAGCATTAAGAATTTCAACATAGCCTGTTTATGACTAATGGCCATTGCTATGCTGAAAAAATTAATTAACTAGGACTAGAATTTATGCCCAACAATAATATTGCTGATAGTACACATGATAGCTGTGTTGAGAAGCCAATTTTATTTCGATTTCAGGCCAACCGAATCTTAATGTCGAAATCGAAGAAGCAATAATATCGTCATATTTCTTTCTGTGATTGTCGTTTTAGAGTTGGCATATAAAACATCGCATTTTACATGTAACGCCATGCATTACGCTGCCAGCTTACATTTGATGATGATATTGGAGAAGTAAACGCATATTGGTTTGAAATCCAGCACCTCTGCATTGTTCGCATGAAATAAGTGAGAAGATACAAAGACCATCGCTTTACAATATGCTTGGAATAAATCGAATATCGACATTTGGTGTAGAACCGGGAGTTTCATTTGTCAATTTTTCATTTCTAATGCTGACGTCACAAATCGGACGGTTATGCCAAAAATAATAAGCTGTACATTAAATAAACTTTTCAGTCAGGCGTATTTAATTACAAACGAGTTACTCTGCTTTGTTTCCGAAATAGAGACGATACATGGTCACCATGCCCCATCCCATCCCGATAGAGCTGCTATGGAGTTGCGTGTGACAGAATGGACAAAGTTTCAGGGTACCTACTTTTCAACTAGATGCCTTCCTTATTCAGAATAAAATAATTAATTGATTGGGGTTGATAAACACGTAATTGATTTGCAGTTCTCTAAGGCTTAATGTCTGTTCTTCTTTCTTTTTCACTTTTCACGGAATCAAGAAGTGCCTTTATGTAACTATCATCGACTGACAGCTGTTCTAGATCCATAGCTGTACTTGTGCCAGACTTTGAGATCAGCCTCAGGCCGAGTAAACGGCGTCTCAGCATAGACACTACCGTTTTATCAGAAAGTATCACCATGGCAGGAAGAAGTGCCTTTTTAGGCGTCAGCTATTAAAGCAACCGTCAACAGTATAGGCACGGGCGGATGTTTTATCTAAAATGTATTATAGTCTGAATGAGACAGGATCATCGCTAAAAATATAAACATGGTCGCGTCAAAACCAATATCGAAAATCGCATATCTGAAATGAAGGGCTGTGTATCAAATAGCAATATTCGATTTTGTTGCTCGCATAAGACAGAACACTGCACGTCGCACAAGAGCAACTACTTCATGCGCAATATTGGAAGTCAACACAAGTAAACATCGATTTAAAGCTGATTCCTCACATATCTGAAATAAAGGGCTGTGTATCAAATAGCAATATTCGATTTTGTTGCTCGCATAAGACAGAACACTGCACGTCGCACAAGAGCAACTACTTCATGCGCAATATTGGAAGTCAACACTAGTAAACATCGATTTAAAGCTGATTCCTCACAAATGTTTTTCTCTTTTAAAACTAGAAAAATGCCTGGCCGTATCGCGCACCTAGCGCAATTTAATTTTCGAATTCATTCACAAATTTGCAACGATTTATGTAAAATTGCTTAAAAACGTCATTTCCTTAGGTCTGAAATCCCTAAAGAAATAATTTATCGGGTCTTTCTGTGATTTATTTCCACATTGAAATATGGTTGGCATAAAAATGCCATGGATTAATTATATGGTCGCCAGATTAATACCTTTCACGAGTCACGGCCCCGATCACAAACAAAGTGAGAAAGCAATCTTTGATGAAGAACTCAAAATAGTTATGAAAATCTAGCCATCATAAATATTCGACCACGATGGCGCCTGTCAAGCCTCGTTTTCAAGTATTGAATTTTGCATTTTGCATTTTGCATTTTGAATTTTGCATTTTGCATTTTGAATTTTGCATTTTGCATTTCGCATTTTGCATTTTGAATTTTGCATTTTGCATTTTGAATTTTGCATTTTGAATTTTGCATTTTGCATTTTGAATTTTGCATTTTGAATTTTGCATTGGAAGAACTCTCTCGGCCATCGTAGTTACTCCTTGCTTTTAAAGTGGATTTCTGACTGATCGGGAGTTCTGACAGATCGCAGTGTTTAATTTATCATCAAAACGTGACCCTGAGCGCCGTGGAAGGCACTCAGAAAAGTCATACCAAGTGTAATTAGGTCGCAACTCTTCCAGGTATATCACGCGATGACATGTTAATACTGAGAATTTAGAACATAGTGACTGGGCGACCTTGAGCTATTCGATGCGTACGTGTAACATAGCAGACTTAAAAACAAGATCACGCTATCACTGCTGCCTGAATATAGTATGCGTTTGGAATTGAAAGATTTATAACTTTTGCTCAAACTTTCCTCAGGGAATTTTCAACAATAAACTTACCAAATGAGCATAACAATCAGGGGTCACTGTGCAAAGTTTGGTACAAGAGACGCAATTTCTTAACATTTCCTCATATTTGAAATTCAGAATGGCGTCAATTCCTATCTTAACCCTGAGGGGAAATTAAAGTTTTAAAGTGAGCCTCTACAAGCTGTAGATCAGAAAAGTTATTGTCAAAAATTTAGAGTCCGAATATCTCCCCCCGAGGAATTTTTTTACCTGAATTAGGCTGTCATTGTGTGCATCCAACTACAAGTCTACTCCTACGCAGTTCCTGGACAATTCGGAAAAATTGAAGAAAGTGGCACCAATTGTTCAGTCCAGTAGGCTTTAACCCTTGACTACCTATGGCGCCGGATATATCCGGCGCCATATTGAATTACCATATACCTAGAGTGCCGGAAATATCCGGCACAGTTAAATAGGTGTATTTGCTTTGTGTTTGTCGCTAAAAATCCGTAATTTCGGCGTCGGCACGCAGCACGACTAAGATTGATGTATTCCGATCTGGCCTGAATGTGATTGCGCCCCGTACGTCCGAGTATGGCCAAAATCCGGAAGCAAATGTCGTGACCCATGACCTCGACCCTGAAAGGTCAGGCTGATCACAGAAGCCTCGCGCTGATTGTTTACATTTTTCAGAAGTACGGACGATCGAGAAGATGTTTATGGTTTTTTTTTTAATGAAATGAAATGTTTATTTATTGAAAACAAATGATTTATATGTAAATATGTTCTATTAACAGCAATATTCGTGAATAAAACTAGAGAAAATACAATTTTTACTAAATGAGCCATTGAAATTTTATAGAAGCCATATTATCAATATGACTGGTCACATGACCGGTCATGTGTTTGGTCATGTGATACGTTGTTCCCTAAAATGTATTTTTAAATATTGTGAATTATTTTTTGATAAATCATAACCATTTTAGATGCATGTTTCTGCAAGGAAGACATAAAGCAGGTGTTTACAAATATAAAATGTGTTGATTTTCGAATAGAGAATCATGTCAGATGCTGATGTTTATGGTTCATTTACTCTGCCTTTTGTATGAAAAATCTTAAATAGGTACATCTATAGATAAAGGAAAGGGTAGTTATTATTACATAGATGTAAAGAATGCCATGAGAATTGCAACTGTATTCAAATTTGCGTCATTTTATGGATTTCAAAACACGTCCTGATGCTTCAAATATTCATATTCTTTGCCTACTCGGGTCACATGATGTGTCATGTGATCAGTCACGTGACCTGGAAATACAAAACTTATGTATGAAAAAGTGGGGAATTTCATGCTGATTCAGAAAATATATGGTTTATTGGTACTTACTTAATTTTAACTCTAAGCAGTGTTCATGCAATGACCACACCCAATATTTTATCAATATTTACATAAGGGGCCTGGTATATTAGAAAACATTGGCCTTGGTAGTCAAGGGGTTAAGTACCCATGTTCCTGTGACTGAGTGACACACTCTCTTGCCAAGTTCAACACGTACAACGAAATTATGATAGAAAAATGCCTGAAAACTATTATTTGAATAATTCTGGTACATAAAAATGACGTATGCATCTATGCATATAAATCTATATGTACATTATGAGTATAGAAGGACATGTATGTATGTATGCATGTATGTATGTATGTATGTATGCATGCATGCATGCATGCATGCATGCATGCATGCATGCATGCATGCATGCATGCATGTATGTATGTATGTATGTATGTATGTATGTATGTATGTATGTATGTATGTATGTATGTATGTATGTATGTATGTATGTATGTATGTATATGTATGCATGTTATATATATATATATATATATATATATATATATATATATATATATATATATATATATATATATATATATATATATTTGTGCTTGCTTGCTTGACAAAGTATTAAAGTCTATGTTTTATAGCCTGTAAATATGAAAACGTGCAAGATTTCCTTAGTTTAAGTTCTCAATTCGTTGGACAAAACATACTCTTGCACTCATTGTAATTCACACAAACGATTCTTTGCTAGATCTTTTTCTCTCGCAGAGTCCTGAGATCTGGAAAAGAGTTCAACACCGACAGTCTGTATTGTTGTATGTCTGCATTTCACAGTCCTTGGTCTCCGTCAGGTTGGCATTTCGGATGCGGTTGGACCGACAGCAGGTAATCAGGCCGAGCACGCAGCCGCGCACCTGCTTGCGGAAGTGACGTCGGGTCAGTCCATATATGAAGGGGTTGATCATAGAGTTGCTGAGGGACAGCTTGTGCGCGATGTAGTCCCCAAGCGGACTTGGCCAGATGTTGAATTGGTTGCAAAGCAGCCTGACCTGCAAAGGTAAAAACAACGGAAAGTTGTTTAACTGAATATTAATTAACACCTTTGTTACTAGCTCTTCCACACAAGTTAAAATCAATTAAGGCCAACGCGCACTTTATAGCTACTGAAATAAAACGAGACTCCACAATTAGTAAAGGTGCCGCCAACTGTTAATTTTTTTCATTTTAACAAAATCGATCACAAAACATTTTATGAAGGCTGAGATACTTATTCTTCATATTTTAACCTCGATCTAAAATTTGGTGGGGACAGTAGAGCGGTTCGTAACTGTCTTCCACTGGCATATGCAGAAAATATACCACTGCCCTTCTCCAGTGTCTTTGGTCTGACCGCTCCCCTCTCCCCACAGCAGGTCGAGCTCCCCTTGCCCTCTCCCCACCCCTGAAATTACCCATTGCCCACTAGACGTATGTCTTTGGACATTGGACAACCTTTGGACATTGCTCCTTCTCTCAATAAGGTGCTTCATCTTCCCAAAGTTGTAGCAACCGCTGTACTCCCCTCCCTCTACCTATTTTCCGGTACCCACTGCCAGAAACTTTCTCCCCGCCCACTTTAAAAACCAAAATTTCTTCCGCCGCCCACTGTAAATATTGAATTTTTCTCCTCGTCCGCTGAAAATCTGCGCACGAACACCTTTTCGCACGAACAACTTCGTTGGCGGCACCTGATGGTATCACGTCTATTATTTTCATAAACAAGAATCGTTAAATCTGAAAATCTATTTCTTGCTGAACGCCAAGCGCAGTAGAACAATAACAAATTATTGTTCTCTCTCGCACGAGATTTGTTATATGTGACCGTGAGTTTTGACACCGACACTGAGGCGACCGAATGAACCAGCGCTGTGCAAATCAACCGACCATACGCATCGTCGATAACAATGCGAATAGGTCATGAAGAAAAAGTTAATATTAAACACAGATAAACACATTGTTGTAGTTTTCATTCGAAGTACAGCATCAGCGAATGAGAATTAAAAAAACGTCACATTCATACATCTCTTATACATGTTATTTCAAGAGTTGATGCAAGTTTGGAAGGGAAGGGTTTTTTTCTTGTTCCTAATTGCCTTCCCCTACATGTACATCCTCGTTTACAATGCCCCCCCTGTAACCAAGCTATTAATCGCTACTATACCCTAACTATCGCCTACCTACCACCCACTTCACCCTGTAATTTACTTCCCGTCCTCGTTACAGCCAGAAAATCTGGGCTTGTCATTTCCCCATCGTACCGTAAAATCCCTTACAAGAAGTTAACATGTTTTCAATCACGTATGATGCTCGAATAAATCCAACGGATCGTCAAGTGCAACTTGCTGCACGGAAACCGACTCGGGCGTCGCTAATCAAATATCTCCGACATTTCGTGCGTGTCCACTTTCCGCCAATCCTCCCTGCCTTTGAAAATCGCCTACTCGCTAAAAACGTTCAGGTGAATCTGACGATTAAGTCGGACAACCTCACTTTAAAACAGTCGGTCTCGTTTCCTTCAAGGCAAACCAAATTCAGGTTAGAAAATTTCAGTCAACATACACTATGATGGGCAGAGAAAGGTGGCAGCGACAGACAGACGATTTCTGTACCGTCGGGCTTAGTTATTACAAGTTTTCGAATGGGGTCTATGCATGAACACAAACAGAACAACCCCCAGCACACCGCTTAATCTCTACCTTATTCTGGTAACCACTGTTATGAGCATGGGCCGATATCGACATATATGACCTGCTAA
This sequence comes from Ptychodera flava, assembly GCF_041260155.1. Classification (NCBI taxonomy): domain Eukaryota; kingdom Metazoa; phylum Hemichordata; class Enteropneusta; family Ptychoderidae; genus Ptychodera; species Ptychodera flava. The sequence continues at coordinate 6,148,718 of NC_091938.1, forward strand.
AAATGATATTATATCATACAAGCATACTGATGGCGCAAATACTGCGATCCGATCGGTCGAGATGTGAAAATAACCTTGCTATATTCGCAAAATATGACGGTTGGAACAGGTACGAGCTCTCAGCCAGAGAGTAAAAATCACTTTTTGATGCAGAATTTCAATTTAATATAATGATATAATACCAATAAACCACCTCAGCAATGGGTATACCAATCGATTGCGACTTGTTCACTCCATACATGATGCATTCGCTAGCGCTTGTGCACATATGTTGTAAACTGGTTAAAATCTCGTGGTATACCGTTGTTGGGTGTGGTTTATTGCTTAATTATTTTCTGTACATAAAATTCTGCTATATTGCTAAGAATAGGAAACATAGCAATTATTTTCTCAATCATTGATCATGCATAGGCGGACTATCGGATATGCTTTCTGGACAGCAAGTTTCTAAAAATAGTTGTCCATTCTGGCTTCCAAAGGGAAAAATGTTAACTTCGAGCCATGGAAAGTCATACATAGATTCAGGGGCTGTGCTCATTCTCAATAGCAATGCACCAGGGAGGGGACTGTCGTATGCAGGTATACTACAAAAAAGTGATCACTCTTGTAGTCCATGGAATCTTGAAGTCACGTACGAAATCTCCCCGGGGCACCAGGTAGCATATACCTGGCGTCAATCATAATTACTCTATAAGCTTGTCGTTACTTACACATGTCAAATGGGGTCTTATCCGAACAATGGCTGTGGAATATTGCATTGATATGAATGCAGTGCTTATGGAATTATACGTTATTTTAATAATGAGCGGAGCTTAATGCTAGTTTCTCCGAAGGTTCTTCATTTAGGGTCATGACCTGGCACCAGGGAGAACAAGGGAGAAATGGAAATGTCATGTTGACACTGGAGGCGCTACTGAATCATTGATCGCTGATTGGCAAGGAAGCAAGTCGTTTGTATCATTGGCTCCGAGGGCAGGTTTGTTTGTCTCCTGATTGGCTTTCCGTGTACCGTAAGATCGATCTTGTATGACGTTTCAAAAAAGCGACATGAGATATTCGTTAATGATAATGCCGAGAGCATACCCCGTGCCAAACTGTAGAACAATTTATTCAAAAATCACGGTCCATGTTTTAACCATTTACGATCATTATACCTCTCTGGAGCTGGTTTATTTTGGGTCATGACAAGGCACAAGGGGGAACAAAGAACAAATGGAAAAGTGCTGTCGACACTGGGGCCATGAAAGGCCTTAAGGAATCATTGATCCCCTTCTCTGGAATGAGATAATAGCGATTAGAACTTCTGTCAGACTCGATAATATGAAATGATTGCCACTGGTAACTAATCAAAGAAGATTTTCGATGATTAGGATGTAAATGTACTTTAGCATTGTCACGAGGTTACCAATGTAAATATCGCTCGGATCGGCTTTGTTGAAAATCACATCCATTTAGCTCTTGAACAACAGTGTTGATAAAGTTTCAACCTAGTGTTAGGAGACATACACACTGACACACACTGACTCACACACACGCGCGTGCACACACACAAATATGTATGTATGTATGTATGTATGTATGTATGTATGTATGTATGTATGTATGTATGTATGTATGTATGTATGTATGTATGTATGTATGTATGTATGTAATAAAAATTAAAACAGTGTTTGTCAGAAGATTGATTTTAAAAACCATCAAATGGTTTAGTTTTTCTAACCTGGAAAACTAAAACTTAAAAAAAACTATTACTTTACAAATATCAAAGTCCATACAATACAGGGTTTAATATAGGCACCTCAAAAATGAGACTTTTAAACTTTCGTTGACACTTTAACGAAGGAAAACATTGAACAATTCAATGTGATAATGAAGAATAAAAATCACTCAGTCTAGCAAATCACATCAGATTTGCCACTCTTCTCTGTTTCAACTCTACGGCAACGTGTTATTTTCATTTTATATTTTCAAAAAGGCGGCGAACGCTTCCATCTGCAGTCTTCAGTAAACACTTCAGGAGCACCTTGTGTCTACTGTCATTTAAACGTGTGCGACAATTCCAAATATGAAGCCACTGACTTTCGTATGGAGTACTATATATTTTGTTGTAACCCAAACATCAATCAGTGTCTATGCTAAATATGCTTGTTCAAATCGTTACCAGTTTTTTTAAAACATAGATATTAAACTATGGTTGCTTTGATGACCAATTAATTTTAAGATGTGTACGTGAACCCGATTCTCCGGCGAGAAGGTGTAAACATGTAAATGTTTGACTTGTCAGACTACAAGACCTTCTTCGGCCAATGGAATAATGTTCATGAAACACCATTGAGGATGAAGAAAAGGAAGCACCGACGACGACAGCAGAGTAAACTGGAATTTTGCAACTATCCCACACCCAATAAATTTCTCTATATATGGTATAAAGATTATTGGGAAGAGAAAGCTCTTTACTGATAGTGGCTTCCAAAGGGCATATAAAGTAAACAGCCAACCTCTAATCCTTTACATGGGAAATCCATACCATTGATCGAGTTTAAATCCTTTCGCGATGGAAGAATAATGACAATAAGTCCTGGCGGATGTTGAAAAATACCAGTCAAGATAATAATCGAATAATGCACTACCGGATTGTAATCAGTTTGTTCATCTAATGGGCTCAAATCGAAGGGAAAAATGTCACGCCATTGGCAGCTTCACGCAGAGATGTATCTGGCGCATCTGTGTACTGTACTTAAGATAGTACGCACCTCCAAAGTAAAAGCCTTTATTATAACTTTTGCTCAAACTTACCGCAAGGGAACTCGAAATCAAGAATACGGGAGTCACCATGCAAACTTTGCTACTAAAGAAACAAATTACCAACTATTTAACGACTTTTGAAATTCAGAATGGCCATCACCCTTGTGTTAACTCTATGGGGAATAATTACATTGTCGATTTGCACCAAACTAAATCGGTGCAAAACAGTGTTTTAAAAGTTTTAGTCCGAATATCGGCCCCCAGGACACATTCTACCTTAAGACAGCGTATATGCGACCGTGTCATACACACAGCATGTCAGCCAATACCGTAGACATGTACCTACATTATTTGTGTAGCCTTTGGGCGAATTGCATCAGATGTAACTAACATTAGTTGTGTTACCACATCTTAATGGCGTATCTGCCCCCTTCAGCTTCGCAGGCACGCAGCAAGGTGCAAAACCGACGCGACCATACAGACGGATGTACATTAGACGCCGAAATCTTCAACGAGTACGCGCGCGAACTGCAGTGGATGCAAGTCACGAGAACTGTAAATCTGCAGCTGAATGAGCGCACGGTTTATATTTAAAGATTAATGTATAAAAAGGGCATTTATTGTACTATGCTAATCGCTGACATTTCTTAATCCGATATTTGAGACTAAAAGAAAATCGGATGAGAATCAATATTAAAATTGAGCTGTCCTCGATTAGGCTGATATTACTAACTGCATACAAAAATAGGCATGGCATAGTGTTACATGTTGTGTCCAACGCATATAGCGAGGGTGGGCGTTGGCGATCTTAACAGCTTCAGTATTGAACGGACAAAAGTTTAGTATATTCTTCTTTTTGGGTCTACGCGCGCATAGATTCTTGGATTTTTTCCAGGGAAAAGATTTTTTTTGGCAGAACAGTCAAGCATTGGCGATATCCTGTCGCAAAACAAAGCTGTGATTTTACATTGAGACAAAACACTTATTTACGTAAGTCACAGTGCAACCATTGAACGATGTGATGACTTAAAAAGTATCCTCTAGAAAATATTGTCACAGATATGTGCATATTGTATTAGGAAACTGTCGAATACAGGTAATTTAAATTTATTGTGTGATAATTGTTTTGGTTGTTTTTAAAGGATGATTGCCTGGTCTGCGGCTTTGCGTATGGGACCCATACGGCGGATCTGTTGCCATATGATGGAACATAGCCCAACATCCCTTGTGCATACTAAATATTTTAAAATGCCAGATATGAACTGAATATGCTCACGTGTTTTACAACAGGTTCATTAATAGTAGTACGCTTCACAGAACAATGAGATATATGTTATCACTATATGTAGCAGGTTTTTTTCAACTTCGCACAGTACTCTCAGAGTTTAATCACTAATTACAAAACTTTATTTAATATGCAAATGAGCTGTTAATTAACTTGACACTGCTCAATGCTTTATGGGACAATTATATATCCATCAGATCAACATTTGTAGCACGTTTTATTTAATTTAATGCTGTAATTTTAGAGTAATGTCACTAATTACAAAGTTCATTAAATATGCAAATAAACCCTAAATTAACTTGACACTGTTCAATGATTCATAGCACAATTAAATATTTATTAAATCAATATCTGTAGCACGTTTCACAAAATTTTGGTGCCGAAATTTCAGAGTTATATACCTAATTACAAAGTTTATTAAATATGCAAATGAACCCTTAATTAACTTTACACTTCTAAATGCTTTACAACACAGTTAGATATCTGTCGTATCAGTATGTGCAGCAGTTTTCATCACATTTGATGCAGTTATTTCGGAGTTATATGACTAATTATAAGACTTCATGAAATATGCAAATGAGCTAATTATTAACTTGACACTGCTCAGTGCTTCTCAGTACAATTGGATATTTATCAGATCAACATCTGTAGCAAGTTTCATCAAATTTAACGCCGTAATTTCAGAGTTATATACCTAATTACAAAGTTCATTAAATATGCAAATGAACCCTTAATTAATTTTACACTACTAAATGCTTTGCACTACAGTTAGATATCAGTCGGATCAGTATCTGCAGCAGATTTCATCACATTTGTTGAAGTTATATCGGAGTTATATGACTAATTACAAACCTTCATAAAATATGCAAATGAGCTAATTATTAACTTGCCACTGCCTAATGCTTCTAAGTATAATTAGATATATATCAGATCAATATTTGTTGCAAGTATCATCAAGTTTGGTGCAGGAATTTCACAGTTATGACACTAATAACAAAAGTTCATTAAATATGCAAATGAGAAGATAATTGACATGACACTCACAGTATCATCATAATGTTCTTAGATTGTCATCTGTGAAAAGTTTCTTGAAATTTTGTGCAGTATTTCTTGATATATGTCTACACTGTCATTACCGTCTCCATAGGGAAACCATTGTACGGAAAAAACGATATTGCATAACTTCATTAATATGCAAGCCACACTAACCAAAATCTAATCAGTTCTTGCAAGTAGCATATGGTACCTGTGTACCAAATCTGACTTGAATCCGTTCAGGCGTTTTTGAGTTATCGTGTAAACAGACAGACAGACACACACACACACACACACTAACACACACACACACACACACACACACGGACAGACAGACAGACATCGCTATGACAATAGCCCACGTGTTTACACACGTGAGCTAATAATAAAGAGCAATAATTAGCACATGACAGCATTGCGAGGTGTTAAGATATATCTGTTTAAGTTTGTCAAGACACTCTTTCCAGAACGGAAATTTAAAAACGTGATCTGGATTAAAAATTGACATGTGAAGTTCCAAGCATTCTTTATATCAGAAATTACCAAACAGGTTGTATAAGAAAAAGGTGTATGTGGGATCAATGAATACCTCCCCACCTATATCTAAGGTACGCCCTCTACTCAGGAACTGCACGTTCACACCACCTCATCGCAAACCTGTTTTATCATCATCACTGAAATTCAAGAGTTTCCACCCAGTTTTGGTGATTGTAAAAAGGGACGACATCTTGGTATACAACGTAAAGGGAGAAATTATCAGTATAAATTTATTGATCTTTTTGAATAAAAAAAGACAGACATCACTAGAAAATGTGCTCGTTACTTGTTTTATGTGTTTCGAAAAAGAGTGTATTTTCTAAATGATCTAGAACTTGCATAATTTTACACGTATCATGTTCATGTTTGTCACTATTCTTTAAGTTGAAAGTTCACCATTTCCATGGAACAATACCATGTCTCTTGCCGGTGATTTTATCCGGCTCATCGCCGTTACTCATCCACTTGATGTTGTATCTAGTTCCGGAGAAGTTTGTCGTGTAGAACCTTCCGGTCTGATCAGATTGAAGCGAAACCTCACTATGTGTGAAAATCACAAGTTACCTGAAGCATCGCAGGTTTAGCTCATGATATATGAAAGAGGAACGGCGATGCAGGGCATCTCAATCAGGAAAGTGGGTCTCATTCGCTGGTAAAGTGTTCCCGTTTGATTTCATCGAAAGCGCCTTTTCGCGTTTCAGGCTGTAGCCTTAAATATGAATGAGAGAGAGAGAGAGAGAGAGAGAGAGAGAGAGAGAGAGAGAGAGAGAGAGAGAGAGAGAGAGAGAGAGAGAGAGAGAGAGAGAGAGAGAGAGAGACAGAGAGACAGATATACAGACAGACAGACAGACAGACAGACAAAGGAGACACACAAACAAACAGATAGATAGCGAAAGACGAATGAGAGAGACGTACGTATAGGAAAAGTAAAACTGTTGACAGAAAGCAGACAGAAACCTACTAAGCTTAAGCAGGATGAGAGACGAACATTGAGTGATGAATCGCTTTTAAACATTGGATTCAAGGTCAAACAGTGTGAAATGTGGAACTTCGTTAAGACTCACAGTACACGTGATAATATATTCCGGACATCACAGCAGGAGCGCTAGCTTCTCAGCTTGACAATTTAATTTCGTGTTCGTCAATCAAGTGTGTTGTCGGTACTGATGTCTCATCGGTTGAACTATGCCTTCAATTAAAGCGTCCAAATTTTCAGAGGTCACAATCATGCAAAATCGTGATCAAATTGGATTATCATTCGGGGAGACGTCTTCGCAATCGTAGAAGGGACGACGGCGCTGAGTTTTCGTTCCTTGACTCTGTGATGGAATCGAAGTTTTGATGTCAAATGTTACCACATTAACATTGTTAGTGTATACATGCCTATATATTGGGACCTAGGTTTGTAATTGGTAGGGAGATAGGCAGGCCGGAAGGCTGGCCAAGGTTTTCAGGAGGTAAGGTAAGCAGGCTGGTCGATGGCTTCGCTGGTATAGGCGGTCAGGCAGTCAAATTTGTAGGACGAAAGGTCTGACTATAGATTAATAGGTGGGTAGATTGGGCACCAAGCAGTATAGGTAGATTCGTAAGTTGTATGAAGGTTTGCGAATGAGAGACGCCCCTTACAGGAACCCTTTACATCTTCAAATTTGCTGAATCGTTTGGTTCGACATTGAGACTGATGATGTTTGGTTGAAAATGATGATGTTTGAATCTAGTTAGCAACTTAGCAGAGTAGCAACAACACAACAGTTTACTGTAATGGCCGATAGGACACGTCACCGCTGTCGAAAACTTTTGATCGTTTAAAATGTCTACGATGAATTGTTCGGCAAACAATGCAAATTTCCAGCTCACAGTCAAAATTTTGCCATCGCTTGTCTTTCCAAATCGGGAATAATTGGACTTCACCCAAGTGATGCGATCACCTCCCGGGGATTTATGCAAATCACAACATGATGCTAGTGTAATACTGTATGCTTGAAGTAAGGTCAGCGAGTATTTACATTATTTACGCAGGGACTGTACATTATTCAACCAGGCAGACTCAGTAAGCTGCGTAGCTGCAGGGATCTACAGGTCTCATCTGTTATTTTGAACTTCTCTGGCAGATTATTTCGTAGAAAGTTCGACAAACACATGCCACGTTTCCACTCACAACTTTCGACATTTCGAAAGGTGGGCCCAAGGGAAGAATATTTTGAATTCCGGGAAAAAATGAAGGAAATTGACGCTGAAAGATAAAGCATTTTTCTTGGTATTCAACTGTGAATTATGGAAATTGAATGGTATGTTGTAAGTACTTTTTTTAACAAATTTGAATTTTTTAAATATTTTAAATCTGAATCTTGTACCTGTAGGTAATGATAATATACAATTCAAGTAGACCTAAATAACCAATACCACATCTTTCAAAAGTTAAGTAGACGGTTGATGAGTCGATAGTTCTCTGTGTTGAAATAGTGTTTGAAATATCACAAGAGAGATATTTCACGGAATTCATCTATATGGTAACAATGTCAATAGCATCTAGGTGATGACGCAGCTGGTGGCCACTGCAGAAGAGCGCCTTTTCGCTTTTTGAAGTTAATCACGACAGAACATTTTGATTCTCGCGAACGCGTACTGTTCGCGATGTTTTCACGAAACCTGTATGACGTCAAATCAGGACTTTCGACCGTGGCGCTGATACGGAACTGTGATTTTAACCCACCCCACCCCACATATGTGAAAAATTGCTCGAAAATGTTATTACATTTTTGAGCAACAAAATTTCAAAATCTCCACCTTAAAGGGCCATTATTGGTATTTTCGACCATTTTTTACCTCGGAAAATTCCATGTTGGAGGCTCATATTTGTTGCAAAATGTTGTTTTACAAAGAAACAAACATGATTAGTGATGTTATAGCCACATAAAACTGCTAATTTTTGTTCAAACGTGTTGCCCTTCCGAGCTCGTTTGTTGACGTCTGGCATGCTCAGCGTGCTGGGGAGAACGCAGATATGGTGACGCCGCGATCACGCCAGATGTACAAGTTCACGTTTATTGCGGGATCAAAACAACATTGCGTCGTGGATTGCCAGACATCTGGCTACACAACCTGCTCGGACAATGGACTACGACGTAAGTGCCGGGCATAAGTAATGAATATTTATTTTGAAATTGCTGTAAATGGCTCG